>NC_136156.1:8624917-9094264 GCF_965212315.1 Lampetra planeri
TAAAAAAATATCCTGAAGCAGAAGATTAGTGCTGGATAGAATCACATTTGCAAATGTGATTTGTAACGTTGACCATTACCTGTGTAGCGGTAGTTAATGTTATATTTTTTTTGAGGGCCTCCTGCTGTGTGGTGGCGTTGTCTCGGTGTGGTCTGGGACTATTTTGTCGTTTTTTTGCCGCCTTGCCCAGTCTTGATAAATGGGACAAATATAATTTATTTGTGTTTTATTTATCCTGCGGCTGCCAAACCACCGAGTCTCGTCATGGGACCTTGATACATGGGACAAACGCATTTAATAATAATAACAGCCAAATGCAGTAACAACCCGAGTCTTGAGAACGCTTCACCAAGTTGGGGGTCACGAGTGTATTTTGTTCTTAATCAAGAGAGCAGGACAGTCGAGTTTTCACGAGTGAGGTCGTTCTTCCCGCACTGGATCCGGCTTATGTTTGGACAATTTTATATTAAAAAGTCCACGCCTCTGTACGGGAGGAATCCAGCGAAACCACCACCAAGCATTGGATTGGAGACTGTCACAGCCGGTTCCTCAACTCATTCGCTGTGCTGCCATCTCCAGGCCGCACGGCAGCGCAATTGGAGGATTCGCAGGTTTGCGAGCCGCCACCACCGCCACACCCGGCACGCACAGCCAGCCGGTGAACGTCCCGCAGCCAGGGGGCCTCTGCCCACCACCAATACCACCACACCATCCACCACCACTACCACCACGCCATCACCACTACCACCACACCACCATCATCACTTCCACCATCCACCACCACAATCATTACCCTCGCCGCCGCCACCACAACGAAATCACCAAGATCACCAGCAGCACTCCAAGGGCAACCATAACTCCGCCACACACCAATTATCACAACACCACCACCACCCCCACGACAATAGCCACCATGACAACCGCTACACAATAATCAAACAATACCATCAAAATTAGATTTGAAGCTTTCGTGACTGCAGGAATCCTTTCTCTTTGGTTCTTTCGGTAAAGTCACGTGGGTAGAAAATAAATCTCGACGTTTTTCTTGCTGTGGGTTTCCCATCTGATGATTGCTTGTGTTGCAATCGAAACGTCGTGATACATTTTATTTTATACCTACGTGACTTTACCGAAAGAACCAAAGAGTAAAATACCCTCACCACCGCCACTGCAGTAACCGCCACCATGACAACCACAACACCAACAAGCACCACCACCACCACGATAACCACCACGATAACCACACCAATCACCACGAGCACCACACCAACCACCACGAGCACCATCGCCACTACAATGGCAACAAATCACGACAGCGGCGACAAGACCACCGCCACCTCCATGGGACCCGGCGGGCGATCAGGGCCCGGCACCGCAAGCCACACAACAACCACCGCCGCCACCGCCGCCTCGACTACACAGCCATCGCGAGCACCTCCTCTCCCGATTGAAAGTCGTCCATTGCGAGAGGACGAGAGACTTGGGGTGGACGAGAGGCTCGGGGTGGATACGGGGTGGACGCGAGGAGTCGAAGCGGGACCCTCGACTTGGCTGGGTGGAGGCCTCCGTCGTTATCGCCGTTGCGGTGACGTCACTCGGAATTCGTGGGTAGTCATTCGGTTTACGGGTGACGTCATAACACCGGGCTGTGCGCGTGATAACAACGCGCCGTGACGTACAGTCGACGTGGTGGTACTGGGTTGCACAGGTGACGTCATTGGGGCGAGTTGTAGTGTTGACGACATCGATGCTGCGCGCCACTCCCGGAAAATTGCGTCAGGACGACGTCCACCAAGCAATTTAGTGCTGACGTCATGTGAACAGGGAAGTAGCAGCGCCACCTTAGCCGAGGGGAAATAAAATACTGAGCCCTTGTATGGCAAATGCACAATCACGCTCTTCAATAGTCTCCGAAATACCTTGTGGCTAAACGTAAATATGTTTTTTTTTTACAGTGAACATGCGAGTCCTAGAGAGGCGTGGCAGTGGGTATTGGGTTATGATGGCATCACGCCCACTGCACCAGCCAATCAGCTGCCAAGAAGTGAGCCCCATGCAACATGGCCGCCGTGAAGTCACCCTCATGCAACATGGCCGCCGTGAAGTCACCCTCATGCAACATGGCCGCCGTGAAGTCACCCTCATGCAACATGGCAGCCGTGAAGTCACCCCCATGCAACATGGCAGCCGTGAAGTCACCCCCATGCAACATGGCCGCTGTGACGTAATGGCCCTACAAGTATCATCATGGGTGAGATCGCGTAAATATAAATGTGTCGTTAAACCCGCCACCACCCGACTCAGCCAATTAGTAAGGATTGTCAGGTAACAGAACGTGCCAAGTTGTTACTAGTACAGCACACCGGTGTGTTGGAGAGCAAATCCAGACATGCGTTTAGATTATTTAGATGTTTTGCTGATATACATGTCCACGTGATAAGCCACTTCGTTGAGTGGTCATTTGTGGCCAGGTCGCTTCAGAAAAAATAAGTTAATAGCTCATATTCGAGGTTTTTGGGTTGTTGTTAAACCCGCCACCACCCAACACAGCCAATTAGTAAGATTTGTCACGTAAACAGAACATGCCAATTCGTTACTAGTACAGCACACATGTGTGTTGGAGAGCAAACCCACAACATTTACAATTCGAGTACCGTGACGTTTCGTCAGTATTTACAACCAGCATCATCAGGCGACAGCCAGAGTTGTGGAGAAATCCTCCTGTTTCGGTCTTAAATAGAGGGATACATGTGATGGCGTCATCTTATTGGTTCTTTCGGTAAAGTAACGTAGATGGGAAATAATAAAAGATAATAAAATACAAATTCTCACGACATTTCGGCCACAACACAAGCAGCCGTCCTCAGGTGAAGAAACAGAGCTGTCGGAAAGACAGCTTCCCAATGAACACCGCCAAGCTTGGCAGCGTATATTTAAGCTGGGTCGGGGGGTGATGGCGTCACTTCTTAATATCCAACTACTAATGTATGTATGTATGTTGAACTTCTTTCGCACCGTACGTAACCAGCCGAGCTAATCCGGAGATGCGGGAACACCAAACTAAACACAAAAAACTGTTCTCAAGAAATTAGCTTTCAACCGCGATTTAAAAGTGCGGAGCTCCCAGTGGCTTCAAAATATAGGAAGGAAGAGCGTTCCAGACGGCCGCAGAAGCGCATCTGAAAGCGCGCGATGCGGTGACCATCTTTGTTCGGTGGCCAGCCAAAAGCCGCTGCTGCGTGGGATGACTGGAGTTTGCGTGATGGTTTATGCTCCTTGACGAGATCAGCAAGGAAATGTACTATACAGCACTATACAGTAGATTTCAATACAGCCATACCCGGTTTACGTCTCCCCCTTTTACGTAATTTCACAAATACGTCGTCACTTTATTAACACCACTACGGTACCTGATTTGCATCGCCTCAACCCACACTTACGTCGGTGACAGCATCATCGTCCATCCTTTCTCGTTATCCGTCGCCTCTCAGTCTTCGCCTCCACCACCGACCCTGTAAATCGCTTTGACGGACGTCGTTTCGGTAATCATCGTCGCACCTTTCAGGAATGCATCCCCGACGTAAACCGGGGTATTATTTCACTACCCCACCTTCAATCCTAATTTCGGCTCCACCTCACAAACATCTCTTATAGGGGTCACTAAAATATTTAAAAATTCAACACAAACGTCACTTGAACCGCCACTGAACTTGTTATAACGTACATTGAATAGCAACATCAAACTATTTATTGACTTTTTCTTCTCTCTGGAATACATTTAGTATTTTTTGGCTATTTTTGAAAGCCAAAATATTGACATCTAGCGACCTCTCGAGGCATATAATGTGTGCGCTTTGCGGATGGTTGACAATACTGCCCCTGATCTGCACGGCGAGCCAGAGCCATTGCCCTGTGGCGACAAGGGCAGAATCCGCCGTTCATAAATACCAACCTGCAGAATCGCGCTGCTAAGCCACAGGCGTTAAGCATTCACGAATAGCGGGCACGATATTTACTACTTGCAATGGTAAGTGGACTTCGGAAGGACACTTCCCTGGAAGGGATGATGATGGCTAGCTGGTTGTTGAGACTGATGATAGTGAAGGAGGAAATGCGTGCCGAAGAGGAGTTGGGGCATTAAGTTCTGCTCGTGTCCTGGAACCACCATGGATCAATGTATCATGTGACCGTAAGGAGATGGCATTGCTATGGCTTGGGCAAGCCATCATACAGCAGTGGAGAAATCGTGGATGATGTTGACATGAATTAAAAAATATATATCGATTCCTAGAAATGAATTATAATTCACTTTCATCTTGAGAATCAATAGAAAACAAAAACAAATGGATGTATCATTACACCGGTATAATGCCCATTGAAAGGGTAATCGCATATTTAACTTTTATTGGCCATTGATACTGTCGGGATGTAGATAGAGTCTCTATGGCGTGTACGCCACCTAGGTTCAGGAGCAGGTAACTGCGTGGTCCCGTTAAAGGGAGAGAGAGGGCACGTGAACGGCACGGGGTAGCAAGGGGGCCCGAAAAGGGGGCTTGAGGGACACGTGACGCTGGCCCCAGTTCCTTCGGGAGAGATCGAGAAGGGGGCGTGGCCGGAGGCGGATCGAGGCCACGCTCGACAGGATAAGAGGGATGGGGGGAGCGATCGCGGCTGTCTCGAGGAGTGAACTCACCGTGTACGTCTCTTCGGTCTTCGGTCGTCAATCTTAGATTGTACTTTCAGGCTCCGTGGATCAGGAAGAAGTTAACCTCTTGACCCGGTTACGTAGTGACCCGGTTGGGGTCTAGTTAACCCGTTGTAACGTTAAAGTAGTCGCCCTGTTGGGGCCGTATAATAAACGTGGTGCCTCCAGGTTAAATGTTGTGTCTGCGTGGAACCCACTACAGTACCAGTAGAGATGCCAACTTCGATTTCTGCAATGACTGGTCCTCTCTTTTGGCCTCGGGTTTTGCTTTTAAAAAAAGTTCATCTGCGTACCAGCCGGTGGAATATTTTCATCCCCTCACTTGGACAGTGAGCACGTGAATTAGTGAGACATCATGCGGGCAAAGTACACGAGAAGGAGATGCCGTGTGACTTCACGCATTATAAAGCGCACCAAAAATGCAACGGTGCGCACGGATTTAGAGATTCTGCTGGGATTTCACTGCCTCAAATGTCGTACTGAATGTATCTGTTAAATAAAATCACTGATGTTGGAGCCGCGTGTAACCGTTTTTGCCCTAAACATATTTAAGTCAGTAGTTTGAAGATATTTTCATCGTTAAATGAAGGCCTTTGAACATGTTTTGGCGTGGTTTATTTACGAAGCTATGGCTGCAACTTTTCGATGCAATGAAAAGGGGTTTTTATTTTTACTGTGGGAATGAATGTCTCTGTTTCACTATCATGCTCTTCATACCACAAACCCTGCATGATGCTCAACTAATTACACTCAACCCCTTCATTGTATACAGTATATTTTAAACACAGTTGCTTAAGCACAGGCCCATAGGCCCAACGAGTGCAGTAGCCAGAAACTAACAGCCCTATAAAAGAGTATGTAACACGTCTCCTGAAATGAGAAATATTAAGAGTGCGGGAAAAGAGACGATGATGGGATAGAATGTCAAAGTGGAGCAGTGCTAGGGACGAAGCGAACAAATAAGATTTGTCACGTGAATATTTCCTGGCCACACGGTAGCAGGAGAGAGGAGTCTGCTGCGATTTACCAGGCGTGAGAATTGTGTGGTCACGCAAACCCCGATGGTCAGGATGCCGTTTCATCCCCAGGTCCTATAGAGGATAACCTGGGCAGATCAGAGAGAATGAAAGATCAGAGAAAGTGAAGATTCGGACAAGGAGACGGAATAAGTGAGGTTGAAAACAGAGCGACAGGGAGTGATGCTGGGAACGCCACAGGTGCGAGTGTCGAACGCGGTTTATTTTCCAGCAACAATCGCTTCCTTCTCTGTGGATATAATCCGCCGGGGCAATGCTCTACTGCCCGTGGACCTGCCAGAACCACAGCAAGTGTGCGTGGCGCATTGTCGTGCTGTTACTTTTGAATACCCAATAAGAGTCAACGGTACGGCGAGGGAGGGGCATCTGTGACAGCTTCATGACATCGCGATATAATGCTGCCCAGAACGCGCAGCCGATCACAGCGACCTACCGCGTGTGGTGCAGTGGTGTCACGATTCACCTCCTCTGTGGAGGTGAATCGTGAATGATTATGACAAACCTGTCAACCCCTTATCAGTGCCCTAATACAGACGAATTCAGACCTTATTTGTCACCCCATACCCTTATAAATCTCAACTTTCATCCTACAATTTAACTGCCCATATATGACCCACCACTGCGATCTCTACATTGGATCAAACGTAACTTCTCTTTATGATCGACGGCTTGTGCATCAGATCTTATTTATTCACGATCTACTTACAAAAAAATCCGCAGACTACCTGCTGGATCTCCTCACTGTTTCAAAGAACAAATGTGACCTAATTTACCAGCTTCACATTCCTTATTGCCGTACAAATACTGGAGGAAGGGCCTTTTCTATTGATGCCCACAGGGTCTGGAATGCTATCGCCAATAAACTGCCACTTGTATCACTACCTGTGAGATCTTCACTCAAAACTGATCTAGAGGAGTTGTACACCCCTAGCTGCCACTGCTATTCAGAATGGCCTGAAATAAAATGTATCGTTCCGGATGACCGCTGCCAAGTATGATCTTGAGTTTTTATTATAGTGTGCTGATCTTTAAAGGTGTATTGAAAAAAATTATTTCTGCTACTGATACTCCTGCTGTCATGGAGTGACTCATGCAGCCAGCTATGGCTGCGGAGTTTGGTAGTACATGTTACGTATATCGTTTATTGTTTAATTTCAATCACAATTCCTATGATCACTGTTACATTGCTTTTATAGCTTTATTTTGGTGATTTTGAAAACGTTTCGGTTTAGCCATGTTTGTTTGTTGTAGTACAGAGTTAGCCTGATAACTTTAATCTACATTGTATTATGGTTGTTATTGTTTGACTTGCATCCCACTGGGAATTTTGCACACAGCGTTGAAATACGGTGTTTTTTCTGGAAGACTTTGCTGTTTTTTCCTGGATTTTTCTGTTACGTGTAGTCACTTTAAGATGTTTCTTGTTCATATTTTTTTTTGCGGTTGCTCCCGAGTCAAGAGCCGCATGGCTCACAGGGTTATACCTCATGAATTAAACGTAAACTGAAACAAAGTCCCATCACAAGGGAGAAACACAAACAATAGACAACCATATGTTTTCTCCCACATTGAAACGGCTATACGTAAAAACCTGAAAACTCAATTTCCCTGTACAAGAATACGGGTAAACGGTATGGTTTACAGGTATGTGATGATGATGCCGGGGAGTGGAAGGATGTTGAACTTCTTTCGCACCGTACGTAGCCAACCATGCGAATCGAAGGTGCGCAATGGCAACTGTTGGCAGCTTGTTTGTAATGCGATGGCAGCTGTTGTAATGCGATGGATCTGAATGTTCATGGGGGCATATCCGTGAATAGCACACGATGTCTCCGTATCCAATCCTCGGCCACGTTTGGGGCGTCACGACTCCCGTCTGAGTGCCCTCGTGGCGGAATTGGCCGATGTTCAACTGAAATGGTTGCCCATCGATCACAAAGGGGTCACGGATGCCACCCGAAATGCCTCACGAATCGCACGATTGAAATAGAAGGGAACAAACAGTTAAAAAGTTCACGGTTGGCAAAATGGTTGATGAGGGGCACTTGTTAGGGTACAGAATGTACCCGACACCCAGACTTGAATTTCAGGCCAGGAGTCTTGTCGAGGCGGTCCCCGCTTTTGCGATGCTGCAATGCATTCCGAGAAAACCAGTCGTAAATCGGACCCTATTTTACCATAGTAGAAACATCACTTGCCGATCTGTTTTTGTTTGAATTTTATCAGCCATATTTACCAGGGGTTAATAGGTAAACATTCAAAATATAATAGTCACTTGATAATAACAAAAGCTCCACGCCAAGTAACATCGGAAACCAGACTGACTCTGTTCAGATTAGGTTCGCAGTGACGTCGGAAAATGCGCCATAAATCGGTCCATGGTGGCATTCTGTAAACGGCGTGAATGCGGATCGACGCAATTTGAACCATAGTAAACCGGAGACCGCCTGTATATCGAGGCCAATTATGACAAGTGATCTCGTGAGATAACGTCACAACATAATTGGGGGTGGAGGTGAGTGCATGACATATGACGTCATCACATTGGCGAACAAGGCACATCTGGTATTGATCACCAAGTTTTGGGCAACCCACTGATGACATTGTCCAGTTTTATTTCTCGGGTGAGTCCCTAATGGCAGCACAGCCCTATACTAAATTGTGTGTGTGTTGGTTCATCTATACAAGAATTACTATGACCTCCTGCTACAGACAGACGTACACACATACACAGATAATACTGGTAGGAACCTCCTAGTTACACCAGCCCACAGGGGATTATTGTGTCCGTCCGTGCAGCAAAAAATGGGAGGGGTGGGGCTGGATAGAGAGGGGAGGGTGGGGAGGGGCTGGGTGGGGAGGGTGGGGCTGGGTGTGGAGGGGAGGGGCTGGGTGGGGAGGGAGGGGCTGGGTGGGAGGGTGGGGAGGGGCTGGATGGGGAGGGTGGGGCTGGGTGGGGGGTGGGAGGGGTGGGGCTGGGTGGGGAGGGGCTGGCACCCAGTGGTGCCCTTATAAAACTCAACGTTTAACCTACTCACGCCGGCTTGTGCCCGCCCTCACAGTCGGGCATATTTGCGGAATACACCACGCCGCCGTTGACCCTGGCCATTGACCGAGCAACCCAACGTTCCTACCAGCTCCCTCCGCAGGAATGTGTTAATGCTTTATCGCTGTCAACCTTGGTTACCCGTGATCAGTTGGACATAGCCAAGCCTTCGAAGTCGTCAGACACCTCAGGCCAGACATCTACGTACCCGAGACGGATCGTCACTCGACCTGCCCATATCACTCGTGACTAATTAGTGTGTTATGAGTGGATCGACTGACTGGCTTGGTTAATTAGTCACTTGACTTACCCAAACCGCGGTGGCGAGAGGGCGCCGTGGTGGCGGGATGTTAACTACTTCGCCGTGTACACAGGAGGTCGTGAGTTCGATCCCAACCGTGACGCCTGCTGCTGTATATTTGGAGTTTGCGCGTCTCTCTCCCCGTGGTCACGTGGATTTTTTTCCGGGTCCTCCGGTTTTTCACGCGTTTAGAGTATTTGGCTGCTATACATTTCCACGCGATAAGTTACTTAATTGAGCTATCGTTTGTGGCCAGGTGGCTACTGAAAACGAGCTATAAATCTCAGTGGGGCTTACCTGGTAAAGTAAAACTTAGTTTAGTCTAACGAGGTAGTCTGTCCCGAGCACTCATGCCAACACGAGTGCTATCCTCTCTTCGGGTGCTTATTTTCACTCTCAGTCCGTTTTACTCGGTTTTTATTACCTCCACTCCGGGTTCAGTGTTAAAGGCTATCAAGAAGGCCATAACGAAGGTTGTCTCTAGTGTACGACAATTAGTTTAAAAGAAAATGCATACACTACACTATGTAACACAGGTTTTGTTCCTGGGTAGTAAGTGTTATTTCGTAATTGCTTATGCCTAAAACGTATAGCAAATGGCTATTATTCCCCACAAACTTTGCTTTTGTGACCAGGACAGTGATATTTTGAAATTTACCTATTTTCAATGAGAAAACGGGCGAATTTGTGTCTTTTCGTTGACATAAAGTCAGAAAAATCAACATACTGTATGAATCAAAATTAACATGGATTTATACTAAAGTGATACAAAAATGACAACAAAAGATTTAGAAGTGAGTGGTTTTTCGAGATTTACGATTATACTGTAAATCACTGTCACGAATCAGCCCCCAAATGTAGTCTCCCATCATGTTCTCGTTATACTGGCCTTGGTAGTGGCGTTAAACGTCCAGTATATCCTGGTGGAAGCGCTCGCCTTGCTCCTCCGAGTACGCTCCCATGTTCTCCTTGAATTTATCAAGATGAGCATCAAGGATATTGACTTTGAGGGACATCCTAGAGCCCATTGTGCCGTAGTTCTTCACCGAGTCTCAACCAGCTCCACGTAGTTTTCGACCTTGTGATTACGCAGGAAGCCACGAACCACTGCGACAAAGCTGTCCCAAGCCGCTTTCTCCTTACTAGTGAGCTTCTTGGGGAATTCATTGCACTTCAGGATCTTATGTATATGTGGTCTGACGAAGACACCGGCTTTGACCTTTGCCTCAGACAGCTTTGGGAAGAAGTCTTGAAGGTATTTGAAGGCTGCCGACTCCTTATCTACAGCTCTGATAAATTGTTTCATAAGGCAAAATTTGATGTGCGGTGGTGGCATCAGCACCTACCGGGGGTCCACCAGTGGTTCCCACTTGACGTTGTTCCTCCCCACAGAGAACTTGGTCCGCTGTGGCCAGTCCCGCCTGTGATAGTGCACCTTGTTGTCCCTGCTGTCCCATAGGCAAAGATAGCAGGGAAACTTGGTAAAACCGCCTTGGAGACCCATCAGGAATGCCACCATTTTGAAGTCTCCGATGACCTCCCAGCCGTATTCATAATATTTAAAGGCGTCCAGCAAGATCTTGATGCTGTTGTAATCCTCTTTGAGGTGCACCAAGTGAGCCAGTGGAAGGGACGGGTACTTGTTACCATTATGGAGCAGCACGGCTTTGAGGCTCCTGGATGAGCTGTCAATGAAGAGGCGCCACTCATTCTGGTTACAGGCGATTCCGATTGCCTCGAACAGACTGGTCACATTGTGGCAGAAGCAGAGCCCATTTTGACGGGTGAAGAAGCTGCGAAAAGGTTGGTGACGCTTCCTCTGATCTGTGACTTGCACACTTTTATCCAACAAGTTCCACTGCTTGAGCCTAGACGTCAAAAGCTCGGCATTGGATTTGGTGAGACCAAGATCTCTCATCAAGTCGTTGAGGTCATTTTGGTTGAGGTAGTATGGTTTTCTCTCCTCAGCTCTACATCTGAAATTGTCATCTGGATCTACAACGTCTTCCTCGCTCTCTGACTTGCTGCTGTCTTCTAAAGACGGCTGCTCTCTCTCCGGAGGAGTGGGTACGAGGAACTCATGGCAGTGTGGCACCGGGGCGATGGATGCAGGAAGGTCCGGATACATGATAGCAGGTGCATTCTTGCCAGTCCGACGTTTGGAAGGGTCCACCATGCAGAAGAAGCAGTTGCTTGAGTGGTCAGTGGGTTTCCGCCAAATTATTCGGATAGCGAACTTCATGGCTCTCTTTTCCCCTCTGTAACATCCTACAAAAATTAATTTATTTCACCCATGACTAATGCGTAAGAAATGCTCGCAACATTTTTCATGTATGATATATTTTTTAAATAACATTGAAAATTGCAAAGCATTAAAACATTTTAAACTTTCACAATTTTTTTTTTCCAAGAAAGAAGTTCTCTGCAAGCCATCTGGCTACCATGAGAGATTCGTTCATGAGGCTATTCACATATACAAACACAGAGACAATTTCAACCGAGAAGATGGATTCTGGCTTAGCAATCATTGAAAGGATTGATAAACCATTTCGGGTCTTAATTGATTGTGTTCACGCTTACGGTGACTTTCATTTTCTGCTCCCCCTTCCTCTTTTCCGAACATAGATGGACTCGTCCATCTGGCCAACTGCCAAATCGCTGTCTGTGGTGCTGATGTTAGAAAAAAACGCCACTTTTTTCAAATTTTCTTGCTGTGGATTTCACATCTGATGATGATTGCTTGTGTTGCAGTCGAAACGTCGTGATAATTTTTGTTATTGTTTCATATTTATATTATTTTATTATTTCCCTTCTACGTGACTTTACCGAAAGAACCAAGAATATATAATTTTTTAAATGTTAGAACATTAAATTCTGAGCAACAATTGTCCATCTTACCTTCCAGAGTTTTTTTGCATTGCTCGCAGGTGAAATGAGGTGCCCAGGGTTTGTCTTGATCCCCAACAGGCATGCCAAAATATGCCTTGTAGGCCTCACACATCTTAGCAGATGCTTCCACAGCGTCTGCCGGATGCTTGCAGCCTCTTGATGCCATCTCAGAAAAATGCAGATATGTATCCACTTAGGCAGCTGGAACTAAACTGAACTGGTGGGTTTAAGGCCCCTGTATTGACACTACTGTAGTGACTGTGCTTGTCACTGTATGGTGCCGGGGCTTACGAAGCCACGGCGGGTAATGTGTTGTCATTATGGGCAGCCCGGGTTACGGGATGTAGTACCAGTCCTAGCGGGGCTTGGGTGAGTGCTGGTTAGCGCGGAGGCACCGCGAGCAGTGTGCTGTGCGGGCTACTGGTGAGGGAGCGAGAGGGAGCATCAGCCAGCCAGGGTTACCTTGGGGCATGATACGCTGGTTGACCTGCCGACACGTGACTGGATGATATTGGAGGGGGGACGGGGGCCGCGGGGTGATCACGTGGCCCAAAAGAGCTCTCGGGAACCTTCGAGAAGGAGCTCGAGAGACCTGGAAGGTGGGCGGGGTGAAGGGCGGAGCCAGCCCCAGCCCGGGGGCATATAACGAGCGCCCCGTGAGGAGGTCAAGGTTCTTCGTGTGCTGGTGTCCGGGACCCAGCTCGTGGTCCGGACCGGGATAGCGAACCGTGTCTAGTTCTGCCGTAGCATGGCTAGATAGGCATTCGAGACCCGAGTGTAGATTGTGTTATGTTACGTACCGCTACACTACTATTTCTATTATTGGAAGGTTCTAGAATGTTCTAGAAGTTATTCCAAGTTTACTCAGCACTGAATATATCTGGAATGTTCTGGAAAATAGGTAAATTTCAAAATATCACTGTCCTGGTCACAAAAGCGATTTTCTGTACCTTTGAGGCATAAGCAATTAGGAAATAATACTTACTATCCAGGAACAAAAAATGAATAAAAATGTGTTACACAGTGTTATCAGAGCATGCTTATTTGCATGTTTTGCCACAAACATGTGTGGTTAATGCAGACTTGATGCCTTGAAATAGTTACCTATTTGGTGTTTGAACATCTTAACACCTGCTATATTGCCGGAATGCGTAAAGCCTCTTGTTATATATTTTTCATGATTAAATCCTCAGCTCGGCAAAGGCAGGAATTTAAACATTGGCGGCGAAAGTTGAAAGAGACCCCCCCTATATTTATTACATGAATTCAAACTGAGAGGCGGCGTCACAGTGCAATCCAAGGGGCGATGTATGTCTACTGCTGTTGGCAGATGATGTTATCACTGCGGGGGGAAGGGGGAGGTGTAAACCACTTCCGAGTGTACCGAGTGTGTGAAGAAGCTTTAGCCTGATTGTTTCTGCTGCTGCTGCTGCACCAGTGATGTGTGTGTTACTGCTGTGTGCTGCTCAGACATTGCTGCACCAGAGGCGGGGGGGGGGCGCCTCCACCCCCCACTGCGCTGGCTTCTGCTGCTAATGGCTCACAGGGCGGGTGAGAGAGTGCGAGCCTCACCCCCCCTCCCCCGCCGTGTGCGTGACAGACAGAGGTGGGTGTAGAAACTTCCCGTGGAGAAGGGACCCTGGTGGTTCCCTAACGTCACATTAATATAAAACACGTGCGATGTACTTTATCTGCTAAATATAACACTCTTCACTATTTTAGTTTTTACCAGGTAAGGCCGGCTGAGCTCCACAGCTGTTTTTTGCGAAGCGACCTGGCTGACAAATGACAGCTCAGCCAACTGCCTCATCGTCGTCATCATCATCACGTGGGAATCTGCAGCAGCAGCAGCAGCATCAGACAAATAATCGAAACGCGTGACGTTGATTATTGCGTGGACATTTTTTAGCAGCCAAATACTCAAAAACAGCGTGTTTTGAAACGTGGAGGAAAAAAAACGGAGGACCTGGAGAGAAATCCATATGACCACGGGGAGAGAGAGACACGCACACTCCAAATATACAGCAGCAGGCGTCAGGGTCGGGATCGAACCCACGACCTCCTGTATACCAGGCGAGGTAGTTAACATCTCCTAGTGACTACATCACCACTCACACAGTGACTACATCACCAGCCACACAGTGAGGAGAGTGGCGAGGGGGTGAGGAGAGAGAGCGAGGGGGTTAAACAAGTTGTTGTTTGACACATCCCATCAGCCACGCAGCCTCCCTTCTGGGAGAGCGTCATCTCAGCAGAGCCTCGCTTGCTTCAACCATTGCTCGTGAACTGCTGCCACATGTTAATAGGCAAGGGCCCTCTCTCTGTGCTACAGGTCCTAATTGGATGCGAACCTATATACACCAATAGACAACAGGCAATTATTAGCGTCGCTGTGGAGAATTTAAGTAAAACAAATCATCAGGCAAATTGTCTCCTCCGCCGAGAATGTGCCGTGCGGCTGATGATCACGGGGGGGGGGGGGGGTGCGAGCTACAGACGGTGAACACACGGCTGCTTATAATGTATTCCCATTATGTGCAGTGCGTTGAACTTCTTTCGCACCGTACGTAGCCCAGCATATCACTCGAGCGGCGCACGCGATTTGCCGCTGCAACCCCCCCCACGCCAGCCGCTCGTGGTCCGTGACACGAGGGGGGGGGGGCCGGGGGGGTCCCTCCGGGGTCACTGCTTGCCCCCCTCCCTTGCTCTGTGTAACATCGGAAGCGGGCGGATTGCTTCACGATTCTTTACAAATCGCCCGATGATGCTGGATGTAATTTATTACCAGCGAAACGTCCTACGACTCAAATTGTAAATGTTGTGGATTGCCTCTCCAACACACGGGCGGGCTGGAGTCGTCACTCATTGGCACGCGTTGTTTACGCGAAAGCCTTTGCTGGCTGTGTCGGGTGGTGGAGGGTTACGACACATTCACACTTACGCGATCTAACCCAAACAACCTTTATTATGTGAATGATATTGGTGGCTAAAGCCTGCTGCGTGTCAAACTTCACTGCTGCACGCGCTCGTGTGCGCCTTTCACTGCGAGTCACGCTCGCTTTTATTATAAACCCACACTGTTGCATGTGTGTGTACGTGTGTATTGCTTAATTCATACGTGTGTGTGTGTACACGTGTGTGTAACACGGGTGTGTGTGTGTGTAACATGGGTGTGTGTGTAGACGGGTGTCTGTGTGTGTGTGTACACGTGTGTCTGTGTGTGTATAACACGTGTGTCTGTGTGTGTGTGTACACGTGTGTCTGTGTGTGTGTACACGTGTGTGTGTGTGTAAACGTGTGTCTGTGTGTGTGTAACACGTGTGTTGTGTGTGTACACGTGTGTCTGTGTGTGTATGTACACGTGTGTGTGTAAACGTGTGTCTGTGTGTGTGTAACACGTGTGTCTGTGTGTATGTGTACACGTGTGTCTGTGTGTGTGTAACACGTGTGTCTGTGTGTGTGTGTAACACGTGTGTCTGTGTGTGTGTGTGTAACACGTGTGTCTGTGTGTGTGTGTGTGTAACACGGGTGTCTGTGTGTGTGTGACACGTGTGTCTGTGTGTGTGTGTAACACGTGTGTCTGTGTGTGTGTGTGTAACACGTGTGTCTGTGTGTGTGTGTGTGTGTAACACGTGCGTCTGTGTGTGTGTGTGTAACACGTGTGTCTGTGTGTGTGTGTGTAACATGGGTGTCTGTGTGAGTGTGTGTAACACGTGTGTCTGTGTGTGTGTGTGTAACACGTGTGTCTGTGTGTGTGTGTGTAACACGTGTGTCTGTGTGTGTGTGTGTGTAACACGTGTGTCTGTGTGTGTGTGTAACACGTGTGTGTGTGTGTACACGTGTGTCTGTGTGTGTATAACACGTGTGTCTGTGTGTGTGTGTACACGTGTGTCTGTGTGTGTGTACACGTGTGTGTGTGTGTAAACGTGTGTCTGTGTGTGTGTAACACGTGTGTTGTGTGTGTACACGTGTGTCTGTGTGTGTATGTACACGTGTGTGTGTGTGTGTGTAAACGTGTGTCTGTGTGTGTGTAACACGTGTGTCTGTGTGTGTGTAACACGTGTGTCTGTGTGTATGTGTACACGTGTGTCTGTGTGTGTGTAACACGTGTGTCTGTGTGTGTGTAACACGTGTGTCTGTGTGTGTGTGTGTGTGTAACACGTGTGTCTGTGTGTGTGTGTGTAACACGTGTGTCTGTGTGTGTGTGTATAACACGGGTGTCTGTGTGTGTGTGTGTGTGACACGTGTGTCTGTGTGTGTGTGTAACACGTGTGTCTGTGTGTGTGTAACACGTGTGTCTGTGTGTGTGTGTGTGTAACACGTGTGTCTGTGTGTGTGTGTGTAACATGGGTGTCTGTGTGAGTGTGTGTAACACGTGTGTCTGTGTGTGTGTGTGTAACACGTGTGTCTGTGTGTGTGTGTGTAACACGTGTGTCTGTGTGTGTGTGTGTGTAACACGTGTGTCTGTGTGTGTGTGTAACACGTGTGTGTGTGTGTACACGTGTGTCTGTGTGTGTGTGTAACACGTGTGTATGTGTGTGTGTAACACGTGTGTCTGTGTGTGTGTGTGTAACACGGGTGTCTGTGTGTGTGTCCACGTGTGTCTCTCTGTGTGTGTACACGTGTGTCTGTGTGTGTGTGTGTACACGGGTGTCTGTGTGTGACACGTGTGTCTGTGTGTGTGTAACACGTGTCTGTGTCTGTATAACGCGTGTGTCTGTGTAGACGTGTGCCTGTGTGTGTGTGTAACACGGGTGTCTGTGTGTGTGTGTAACACGTGTGTCTGTGTAACGTGTGCCTGTGTGTGTGTGTAACACGGGTGTCTGTGTGTGTGTAACACGGGTGTCTGTGTGTGTGTGTAACACGGGTGTCTGTGTGTGTGTGTGTAACACGTGTGTGTGTGTGTGTGTGTAACACGTGTGTGTGTAACACGTGTGTGTGTGTGTGTAACACGTGTGTGTGTGTAACACGGGTGTCTGTGTGTGTGTGTGTAACACGTGTGTCTGTGTGTGTGTGTGTAACACGTGTGTCTGTGTGTGTGTGTAACACGTGTGTCTGTGTGTGTGTGTAACACGTGTGTGTAACACGGGTGTCTGTGTGTGTGTGTAACACGTGTGTCTGTGTGTGTGTGTGTAACACGGGTGTCTGTGTGTGTGTGTGTGTAACATGTGTGTCTGTGTGTGTGTGTGTAACACGGGTGTCTGTGTGTGTGTGTGTGTAACACGGGTGTCTGTGTGTGTGTGTGACACGGGTGTCTGTGTGTGTGTGTGTGTGTGTGTAACACGTGTGTGTGTGTAACACGTGTGTGTGTGTGTGTAACACGTGTGTCTGTGTGTGTGTGTGTAACACGTGTGTCTGTGTGTGTGTGTGTGTAACACGTGTGTCTGTGTGTGTGTGTGTAACACGTGTGTGTGTGTAACACGGGTGTCTGTGTGTGTGTGTGTGTAACACGGGTGTCTGTGTGTGTGTGTGTGTAACACGTGTGTGTGTGTAACACGTGTGTCTGTGTGTGTGTGTAACACGTGTGTGTGTGTGTGTGTAACACGTGTGTCTGTGTGTGTGTGTGTAACACGTGTGTCTGTGTGTGTGTGTAACACGTGTGTCTGTGTGTGTGTGTGTAACACGTGTGTGTGTGTAACACGGGTGTCTGTCTATGTGTGTGTGTAACACGGGTGTCTGTGTGTGTGTGTGTAACACGGGTGTCTGTGTGTGTGTGTAACACGTGTGTCTGTGTGTGTGTAACACGGGTGTGTGTGTGTGTAACACGTGTGTCTGTGTGTGTGTAACACGTGTGTGTGTAACACGTGTGTGTGTGTGTGTGTGTAACACGCGTGTGTGTGTGTGTAACACGTGTGTGTGTGTAACACGGGAGTCTGTGTGTGGGGAGCGATGGTGGAGTTGTCCACGTGGGCCGTGCCGGCCTTCACAGGTGCTGCTCGCTCACAGCACTTGTCCCAGCAGTCTGTTACAGGCTACACGGGGGATCTTTGTATTACCTGATTCCTACGTGTGTGTACAGTATATATATGGATGTGTGTATATGTGTTTGTGTGTGCATGTGTCTTTGTCTTTATGTGGGCGTTATGTTTGTGTTGTGTGTAAATCGACGGGGAGCGGTGGTGTAGCGGTTAGCGCTGCGCTGCGCTACGAACCCGGTGACCCGAGTTCGATTCCCGCTCACGGGCAACACCGGTGACGATTATCTGAACCGGTCTTGGGCCTCCCTTTGGTTGACTCTGCCTTAAATGAACACCTGGTACAGTGTGTAAACATGGCTACTGGGGAGACAAAGGCGGCCGGGCGTGGTGTTGGCCACCCACCCCTTCGTGTGCCGTGCTCGGCCTTCATAGGGGCTCGCTAACAGCACTTGCCCCAACAGTCCGTTAAGGCTATACGGGGGATCTTTGTCTTTGCAAATGTGTGTGTCTTTGTGCGTATGGTTTGCGTGTCAATCGACAACCCTGGGATACCCTTTGCAAACGAGATGTCCCATCTCAGGGGATGTTCCAGGTGAATAATTGTGACTGGCTTGATAATGTCGAGGCTGGGTTGTGTGTTTCTGATGTAAAACACCTCCTCCCCCCCCTGGCGACTTGGTATCGTCTGTCTGTGGAGCTCCGCCTCTGCTGGAGATGTGAAAAGGCACGCGGGGGACGAGACGGAGCAGGAGAGTGGCAGGAGACGCTGCTGGTGGTGCTGCTGGTGCTCGATTATCATCCTCGTGTCTCGGTGAGAAGCACGCACACACTCTCACACACTCTCACACACACACGCACTCTCACACACTCTCGCACACACGCACACACGCACACACTCTCACACACACTCTCACACACACACACTCTCACACACACTCACACACGTACACACACTCTCACACACACGCACACACTCTCACACACACGCACACACTCTCACACACACACTCTCACACTCACACACTCTCACACACACTCACACACACGCACACACTTTCACACACACTCTCACGCACACACTCTCACACAAACACTCACACACTCTCACACACACGCACACACACACGCGCTCTCACACATACGCACACACTCTCACTGTCACACACACTCACACACACACACACTCTCACACACACACTCTCACACACACTCACACACACACACTCTCACACACACGCACACACTCTCACACACTCTCACACACACTCTCACGCACACAAACACACACACACTCTCACACACACACACTCTCACACACACACACTCTCTCTCACACACACACACGCGCTCTCACACACTCTCACACACACGCACACACTCTCACACACACGCACACACTTTCACGCACACATACACGCACACACTCTCACACACACCCTCACACATACGCACGCTCTCTCACACACACGCACGGACTCTTACACACACACACGCACACACACACGCACGCACACACTCTCACACACACGCACACTCTCACACACACGCACACACTCTCACACACTCTCACACACACGCACACACTCTCACACACTCTCACACACACTCTCACACACACTCTCACACACACTCTCACACACACACTCACACACACTCTCACACTCTCTCACACGCACTCTCACACACACGCACGCACGCCCCAGCTGTAATCCTACCTCACAGAACATCGTATATCAAAATCAGAGCAAAAAACATCGCATCTCAAATCGCACCTCATGTCACATCTCACCGTCACACACAATCACCACCATCATCATCATATCCCACATCACGGAATATCTCAAATCACAACGGACGATCGCATCGGCAGCCCGGTGGAGCGCCACATCCTACAATCACCCAACGTCGCAATGACAACACGCTGCTTCAACTTGTGTCGCTTTGCTTGGAGGGTGGTGGGGGTGAGATTAAAATATAGGGGGGGGGGGGGGGTGCGAATCGTTGCCACCGTGAGCCATTCACCGTCACCGTCAGGAGGAGCGCACGTGCGGCTGTTTTGAATTGCACGCCCTGATGTTGAATTCGTGCGAGGCGTTATAAATGGAGACGGGGTTAGATTTGAGAGGTGCAATTAACAAGGCGCTCATCTCCTTGATCGACAAGGGAGCTTCATTGAGTCTCGTGCCTCTTGACAGCGAGGGTCCTGCTACATTTTGGAATGTTTGGCCGGTTCCATTAAATACGCGTCATTAATTTTTCACGACTGTACTGTAAATGGACTGTGCACGATGTAGAAATTTCAATTTTTACCGGTCAACATCCCTCCAAGGCGATGAATGTTGTTGTTGTATCTCGTGCCGAATGTGCGGGTCACCTCGTAGGAGATTATAGCAGCTGCCCCAGCAGAGGCAGCGATTTAGCCAAGTCGGCTCACCCACAGCTTGGTTTCCTGCCTAGACGTATTACACATTTTAAAAATATAAAAACATTCCTGATCTTTAAAACATCGTCAATGTTGGAAATCCGATTCGGCTGAATTGAGAGTCGCGGCTTCAAGCATCATCCGGCGACAATCGCGGAGCCTTTCGGGGGTGGTGGTGGTGGGGGGGTGGAGGTGGTGGGGAGGTGGTGGTGGGGGGGTGGTGGTGGTGGGGGGGTGGTGGTGGTGGGGGGTGGTGGTGGTGGGGGGTGGTGGTGGTGGTGGGGGGGTGGTGGGGGGTGGTGGTGGTGGGGGGGGTGGTGGTGGTGGGGGGTGGTGGTGGGGAAGTGGTGGTGGGGGGGTGGTGGTGGTGGGGGGGTGGTGGTGGGGGGGGGGGGTGGTGGTGGTGGTGGGGGGTGGTGGTGGTGGGGGGGAGGTGGTGGTGGAGGGTGGTGGTGGTGGGGGGTGGTGGTGGTGGGGGGGGTGGTGGTGGTGGGGGGTGGTGGTGGTGGTGGGGGGTGGTGGTGGTGGGGGGGTGGTGGTGGTGGGGGGTTGTGGTGGTGGG
Source organism: Lampetra planeri (assembly GCF_965212315.1). Lineage (NCBI taxonomy): Eukaryota > Metazoa > Chordata > Hyperoartia > Petromyzontiformes > Petromyzontidae > Lampetra > Lampetra planeri. Next base: position 8,645,798 of record NC_136156.1, read on the forward strand.
GGGTGGTGGTGGTGAGGGGGGTGGTGGTGGTGGGGGGGGTGGTGGTGGTGGGGGGTGGTGGTGGTGGTGGGGGGTGGTGGTGGTGGGGGGGTGGTGGTGGTGGGGGGTTGTGGTGGTGGGGGGTGGTGGTGGTGGTGGGGGGGTGGTGGTGGTGGGGGGTTGTGGTGGTGGGGGGTTGTGGTGGTGGGGGGTGGTGGTGGTGGGGGGTGGTGGTGAGGGGGGTGGGGGTGGTGGTGGGGGGGTGGTGGGCCACCGCTGATTGCGAGGCCACGGAGGGACGGACGACGTCTGCGAGCAACATGTCAGAGCCGGGCCAAGCTGGGAGACTCGCCTGGTGTGTGTGTGTGACGTGTGTGTGTGACGTGTGTGTGTGTGACGTGTGTGTGACGTGTGTGTGTGTGACGTGTGTGTGACGTGTGTGTGTGTGACTGGTGAGCTGAGTGAGGCTGTGTGTGTGTGTGATTGGTAAGCTGAGTGAGGCTGTGTGTGTGTGTGACTGGTGAGCTGAGTGGGGTTGTGTGTGTGTTACTGGTGAGCTGAGTGAGGCTGTGTGTGTGTGTGTGACTGGTGAGCTGAACGAGGCTGTGTGTGTGTGTGACTGGTGAGCTGAGTCAGGCTGTGTGTGTGTGCCTGGTAAGCTGAGTGAGGCTGTGTGTGTGTGTGACTGGTAAGCTGAGTGGGGCTGTGTGTGTATGTGACTGGTGAGCTGAGTGAGGCTGTGTGTGTGTGTGACTGGTGAGCTGAACGAGGCTGTGTGTGTGTGTGTGACTGGTGAGCTGAGTCGGGCTGTGTGTGTGTGCCTGGTAAGCTGAGTGAGGCTGTGTGTGTGACTGGTAAGCTGAGTGGGGCTGTGTGTGTATGTGACTGGTGAGCTGGGTGAGGCTGTGTGTGTGTGTGACTGGTGAGCTGAACGAGGCTGTGTGTGTGTGTGTGACTGGTGAGCTGAACGAGGCTGTGTGTGTGTGTGTGTGACTGGTGAGCTGAGTGAGGCTGTGTGTATGTGTGACTGGTGAGCTGAGTGAGGCTGTGTGTGTGTGTGACTGGTAAGCTGAGTGGGGCTGTGTGTGTATGTGACTGGTGAGCTGGGTGAGGCTGTGTGTGTGTGTGACTGGTGAGCTGAACGAGGCTGTGTGTGTGTGTGACTGGTGAGCTGAGTGAGGCTGTGTGTGTGTGACTGGTGAGCTGAGTGAGGTTGTGTGTGTGTGTGTGACTGGTGAGCTGAGTGAGGCTGTGTGTGTGTGTGACTGGTGAGCTGAACGAGGCTGTGTGTGTGTGTGTGACTGGTGAACTGAGTGAGGCTGTGTGTGTGTGTGACTGGTGAGCTGAACGAGGCTGTGTGTGTGTGTGTGACTGGTGAGCTGAGTCGGGCTGTGTGTGTGTGCCTGGTAAGCTGAGTGAGGCTGTGTGTGTGTGTGACTGGTAAGCTGAGTGGGGCTGTGTGTGTATGTGACTGGTGAGCTGGGTGAGGCTGTGTGTGTGTGTGACTGGTGAGCTGAACGAGGCTGTGTGTGTGTGTGTGTGACTGGTGAGCTGAACGAGGCTGTGTGTGTGTGTGTGTGACTGGTGAGCTGAGTGAGGCTGTGTGTATGTGTGACTGGTGAGCTGAGTGAGGCTGTGTGTGTGTGTGACTGGTGAGCTGAACGAGGCTGTGTGTGTGTGTGACTGGTGAGCTGAGTGAGGCTGTGTGTGTGTGACTGGTGAGCTGAGTGAGGCTGTGTGTGTGTGACTGGTGAGCTGAGTGAGGCTGTGTGTGTGTGTGACTGGTGAGCTGAGTGAGGCTGTGTGTGTGTGTGTGACTGGTGAGCTGAACGAGGCTGTGTGTGTGTGTGTGACTGGTGAACTGAGTGAGGCTGTGTGTGTGTGTGACTGGTGAGCTGAGTGAGGCTGTGTGTGTGACTGGTGAGCTGAGTGAGGCTGTGTGTGTGTGTGTGACTGGTGAGCTGAGTGAGGCTGTGTGTGTGTGCCTGGTAAGCTGAGTGAGGCTGTGTGTGTGTGTGACTGGTGAGCTGAGTGAGGCTGTGTGTGTGACTGGTGAGCTGAGTGAGGCTGTGTGTGTGTGTGTGACTGGTGAGCTGAGTGAGGCTGTGTGTGTGTGACTGGTGAGCTGAGTGAGGCTGTGTGTGTGTGACTGGTGAGCTGAGTGAGGCTGTGTGTGTGTGACTGGTGAGCTGAGTGGGGCTGTGTGTGTGTGTGACTGGTGAGCTGAGTGAGGCTGTGTGTGTGTGACTGGTGAGCTGAGTGAGGCTGTGTGTGTGACTGGTGAGCTGAGTGAGGCTGTGTGTGTGTGTGTGTGACTGGTGAGCTGAACGAGGCTGTGTGTGTGACTGGTGAGCTGAACGAGGCTGTGTGTGTGACTAGTGAGCTGAGTGAGGCTGTGTGTGTGTGTGACTGGTGAGCTGAGTGAGGCTGTGTGTGTGTGTGTGACTGGTGAGCTGAACGAGGCTGTGTGTGTGTGTGTGACTGGTGAGCTGAGTGAGGCTGTGTGTGTGTGTGACTGGTGAGCTGAACGAGGCTGTGTGTGTGTGTGTGACTGGTGAGCTGAGTGAGGCTGTGTGTGTGTGTGACTGGTGAGCTGAGTGAGGCTGTGTGTGTGTGTGTGACTGGTGAGCTGAACGAGGCTGTGTGTGTGTGTGACTGGTGAGCTGAGTGAGGCTGTGTGTGTGTGTGACTGGTGAGCTGAGTGATGCTGTGTGTGTGTGTGACTGGTGAGCTGAGTGAGGCTGTGTGTGTGTGTGACTGGTAAGCTGAGTGGGGCTGTGTGTGTATGTGACTGGTGAGCTGGGTGAGGCTGTGTGTGTGTGTGACTGGTGAGCTGAACGAGGCTGTGTGTGTGTGTGTGTGTGACTGGTGAGCTGAACGAGGCTGTGTGTGTGTGTGTGTGACTGGTGAGCTGAGTGAGGCTGTGTGTATGTGTGACTGGTGAGCTGAGTGAGGCTGTGTGTGTGTGTGTGACTGGTGAGCTGAACGAGGCTGTGTGTGTGTGTGACTGGTGAGCTGAGTGAGGCTGTGTGTGTGTGACTGGTGAGCTGAGTGAGGTTGTGTGTGTGTGTGTGACTGGTGAGCTGAACGAGGCTGTGTGTGTGTGTGTGACTGGTGAGCTGAGTGAGGCTGTGTGTGTGTGTGACTGGTGAGCTGAGTGAGGCTGTGTGTGTGTGTGTGACTGGTGAGCTGAACGAGGCTGTGTGTGTGTGTGTGACTGGTGAACTGAGTGAGGCTGTGTGTGTGTGTGACTGGTGAGCTGAGTGAGGCTGTGTGTGTGACTGGTGAGCTGAGTGAGGCTGTGTGTGTGTGTGTGACTGGTGAGCTGAGTGAGGCTGTGTGTGTGTGCCTGGTAAGCTGAGTGAGGCTGTGTGTGTGTGTGACTGGTGAGCTGAGTGAGGCTGTGTGTGTGACTGGTGAGCTGAGTGAGGCTGTGTGTGTGTGTGTGACTGGTGAGCTGAGTGAGGCTGTGTGTGTGTGACTGGTGAGCTGAGTGAGGCTGTGTGTGTGTGACTGGTGAGCTGAGTGAGGCTGTGTGTGTGTGACTGGTGAGCTGAGTGGGGCTGTGTGTGTGTGTGACTGGTGAGCTGAGTGAGGCTGTGTGTGTGTGACTGGTGAGCTGAGTGAGGCTGTGTGTGTGACTGGTGAGCTGAGTGAGGCTGTGTGTGTGTGTGTGTGACTGGTGAGCTGAACGAGGCTGTGTGTGTGACTGGTGAGCTGAACGAGGCTGTGTGTGTGACTAGTGAGCTGAGTGAGGCTGTGTGTGTGTGTGACTGGTGAGCTGAGTGAGGCTGTGTGTGTGTGTGTGACTGGTGAGCTGAACGAGGCTGTGTGTGTGTGTGTGACTGGTGAGCTGAGTGAGGCTGTGTGTGTGTGTGACTGGTGAGCTGAACGAGGCTGTGTGTGTGTGTGTGTGACTGGTGAGCTGAGTGAGGCTGTGTGTGTGTGTGACTGGTGAGCTGAGTGAGGCTGTGTGTGTGTGTGTGACTGGTGAGCTGAACGAGGCTGTGTGTGTGTGTGACTGGTGAGCTGAGTGAGGCTGTGTGTGTGTGTGACTGGTGAGCTGAGTGATGCTGTGTGTGTGTGTGACTGGTGAGCTGAGTGAGGCTGTGTGTGTGTGTGTGACTGGTGAGCTGAACGAGGCTGTGTGTGTGTGTGTGACTGGTGAGCTGAACGAGGCTGTGTGTGTGTGTGTGACTGGTGAGCTGAACGAGGCTGTGTGTGTGTGACGTGTGTGTGACGTGTGTGTGTGTGACTGGTGAGCTGAGTGAGGCTGTGTGTGTGTGTGTGACTGGTGAGCTGAACTAGGCTGTGTGTGTGTGACGTGTGTGTGACGTGTGTGTGTGTGACTGGTGAGCTGAGTGAGGCTGTGTGTGTGTGTGACTGGTGAGCTGAGTGAGGCTGTGTGTGTGTGTGTCTGGTGAGCTGAACGAGGCTGTGTGTGTGTGTGTGTGACTGGTGAGCTGAGTGAGGCTGTGTGTGTGTGTGACTGGTGAGCTGAGTGAGGCTGTGTGTGTGTGTGACTGGTGAGCTGAGTGAGGCTGTGTGTGTGTGATGTGTGTGTGACGTGTGTGTGTGTGACTGGTGATCTGAGTGAGGCTGTGTGTGTGTGACTGGTGAGCTGAACGAGGCTGTGTGTGTGTGACGTGTGTGTGACGTGTGTGTGTGTGACTGGTGAGCTGAGTGAGGCTGTGTGTGTGTGACGTGTGTGTGACGTGTGTGTGTGACTGGTGAGCTGAGTGAGGCTGTGTGTGTGTGTGACTGGTGAGCTGAACGAGACTGTCACCGCGATGCCTGCGACCCGCCTTACTCCTGCGGCGTCGAGGCTGTCGCTGGAATCACTCTGAAATCATTCCGGATTGAAAACGAATTTCTGTAAATATTCTTCTTGTGTTTTAGTTTGTTGTCCTTACCCCTCCCCTACCTACGATTTGCACGGTTAGTCACGTACGGTGCGAATTAAGTTCAGTATACATACATACATAGACACACATACAGACAGACATACATACAGACATGCATACAGGCATGCACACATACGTACAGACATGCATACAGGCATGCACACATACAAACAGACATAGAGACATGCATACATACGTACATACATGCATACATACAGACATGCATAGATAAATACATACAGACCTGCACACAGACATACAGACACATAGGCATAGAGACATAACGACATTCAGACACACGTACAGACACACGCACAGACGCACGTACGTGCCCCGCGCTCGCGGTGCGCTGCGTCTCCACGCGCGTCAACGTGCCCCGGCCATTTCTCACAATTTGAGACAAACGTGAAACGGGCATCGATGTTTAGAGAAAAAAAAATAGCTTTTGAGCGATTTAATAATTTAATACAAAAAAGCAGCGTCAATTATTTAGTTTCTGCGGCGTGCGCTGCTGCGGAGAAAACGTTCCCGTCCCCCCCATCCCCTCTCCGCCCCATCTAATTCCACCGAGAAAGCTCGAGGAAAGGGACGAATTAGGACAAAACAAATGACCAAAGCCCGAGGTGTGAGTGCGATGCAGCGGCCTCCGCTCCGGCCCCTCTGCGAGCGGCAGCCGTCGACGTCACGGCGGCGTTGACCGCGGCTGCACCGCAAAGATCCACCGTGTAGCCTCAACAGACTGTTGGGGCGAGCGCTGTTGGCGAGCTGCTGCACCTGCGAAGGCCAACTGGGTGGTGAGCACCACGCCCGGCCGCCTTTGTATCCCTAGTGGAGATGTGTACACACCGCACCAGGTACTCGTTTGAGGCTGAGTCGACCTAGGAGAGGCCCAAGATCGGTTCAGATATTCGTCACCGGCGTTGGCCGTGAGCGGGAATCGAATGCGGGTCCCTGGGTTCGTAGCGCAGCGCGTGAACCTCGCACTCTCCACACGCACCGCATGCGTACAGACGAGTGGGAGTGATGTAACATTCTAGTGATATTCTAGAATGGATAAAAAAAAGCTGGCATTGGCACACTAATAGTGGAACCGATGGAGTATATGCTCATAACCAGTGCAGGTATGAATCCTGTGTGTCTTGCAAGACCAATCATCAGACAATTGCCAGAATTGAACCGTGGTGATTGCCCGATGATGTGGGTTGTAACTGGCAGCTGAAGGCAGTTATCTGATCGTTACAACGTCGTGGATCGCTCTCCGACACACCGGGGTGTGCTGAAGCAATGCAAACGCGTTGTTTGGTGACGTGGCGATTTGATTCGTTCGGCTTTGTCGGGTGGAGGCGGGCATACAACACACATTGGCATTGGACCAGTGCACTCTGACCCAAGAAAACGATTATGAGTCAAAGACAAAAGGGACTCGGCCACTCATCGTCATGCGTGCTGCGTCGCCAAAGCCGGGCACCAGCGAGCACGTGACAGGGAACGGTGTCGCAGTGGTTGGCGTGTTGCACTGTGGACCCGGCGGCCCGGGTTCGATTTCCTGCCAGGGCTAACATGATTTGGTGAGCAATATCTGAACCAGTTCTGGGTGCCTCGTTTAACAAAGCCACGCAGGCAGGCACGGAGAAGTATGGTCACCCCCCCCCCCCACCATGAGCAACACGCTCTAGGGAGGCCTTCATCTATTGAAGGTTCGTAAGTTACTATTATATATTTTTGCTTTATGTTCGTCGACAGAAGTACTAAAAATGATCATTAGGTTCGTCCCATCCCTCCGATTGCGTCGAGAGTGGCAGAGTTGAGCTCCCAAGACGGGCGAAGGGCCCGTTTCGCTCGCCAACCACTCGGCACAAACCGCACGCTGACGCATCCGGCGAATGGCCGTTTTTCACACGACATAGATCATCGAGCTCCTCGTTAGAGCGGAGGGCCGTCCCGCTAAGGAGATACGAGCATTGTCCAGCTTGTGCACGCTGTCCAGCTGGTGCACGCTGTCCAGCTCGTGCACGCTGTCCCGCGACCAAGGTGGCGAGTCGATGGATTTGTGCTTTGTACGTCACTGTCCCTTTATGCCTTATTTGAAATCGATTGCGAAACCGTTTTGTACGGAGTTGCATTCACATCCAGTCCGTTTTCACGGAACTTAACGACAGGAGGCGTGTTTTGTTTGAATACCTCAGCAGAGACTCCATGGTGTCGGCTGTGTATTTTGTGTGCGAGGTTGGGTGGCTGCGTGCGCGGGTATAGGGTGCGGTAACGTAGCGGTTAGCGCACCGCACTGCGAGCCTGGCGACCCGAGTTTGATTCGTGCTCACGACCAATGCCAAGTGACGATTTTCTGCACCGGTCCTGGGCCTTCCCTTAGATCGATGCAGCCTCAAATGAGTACCTGGTGTGGTGTGTAAACATCCCCCCTGCTGGCCACCCATCCCCTCGTGTGCAGTGCTGGCCATCATAGGTGCTTGCTAACATCACTTGCCCCAAAAGTTTGGTGAGGCTATAGGGGGGATCTTTGTCTTTTTACGTGTGAGCGGTGGCACATTGGTTGGCACACTGCACTATGAACCCATAAACCTAAGTTCACTTTGTTCTCTGAACCTTTCCTGGGCCTACCCTAGGTCGACCCGGCTACGGACGAGGGCTGTGCCAGGCGCGGTGCGTGAGCATCACCTTTGTCGGGGTGCGATGCTGGCCACGTCCATACCTCGTGCGCCATTCCGACCTCAATAGGCGATCGCGAACGCCGCTTGCCCCAAGTGTGCGTAGGCTGCGTGATGGATCTTTCCCGCGATGGGAGGGGGGCGGGAGGGTTGATTGTTGGTGGGGGGGGGGGGGACTTTGCGTTTCGTGAATCTCATTTTTCTTAGCAGGCACCTTGGCAGGACAACTTATCATTCTCGCTCGGGCGGCGGTGATTGAATCTCATCCTGCCCACAGACGTCAGCTGAAGGATTCCATTTCACGTCGGGGGAGAGACGGACGTGCGATTGCTCGGAGGTGAACGTCCGTGGCCGTTTTTCTTTCCAGCGATCGCATAATCCCTCGTTTTCCCCTCACGCGCGACCGACGGGCAAGCGCGAATCATTGTGGCGTGCGCGCATCGCGTGGAGAATCGTGGCCGAGTGCTAAATATAAACACAGCGGCTTCCTTCTCTCAATCTAACCTCGCCTCACTGAGTGCCTCGCTCCCAGCGAGCTCACACGCACCAGGGTTTGGAAATAATAATCATAATTATTATTTATACTGGAGGAATCTGATGAGCTATGAAGCTCTTCTTCACAGATGTCCAGTAGGGGCACGGGGTAAGAACGTTACAACAACAAACAATACAATAAACTCGATAGTAGTGCAAAGTACAATAAAGGTAAATACATCACCCAAACACATACAAATAAAACTAAACCATCCCCCATACCATCAGGCAAGTCCCACTGAGGTATCAACTTATTTTTCAGAAGCGACCTGGCCACAAAGGATAGCCCAACAAAGTGCCTTATAATTTGTACATTTATTTCAGCAAAATAATCTAAATAGTCGCAACGTGCGCTGCGAACACGAAGCGCTTGCTCTAACCCCCACCCCCCACCCCCAGGTCACCGTCGAAAGAGACCTCCGGTTTCAGTGGACCCTTACGTTGCGGGCATAACGGTGAAGTTGTTGATATTCGGGGGCCACTGGAGCTTATTCATTTTTAAATCTCGATTGAAAATTCACTTCTTCAGACCTGATATTTGTGTTTAGTTTGCTGTCCTTCCTCCCGCACCTCCGACTAATACGGTTGGCTAAGTACGGTGCAACAGAAGTTTAACATATGTACATACATAACCTCACACAGAGAACCATAGATTCACACACAGACGCATAGACTCACACAGAGACTCATAAACTCACACACAGACGCATAGACTCACACAGAAACTCATAAACTCACACAGAGACACATGGACTCACACAGAGACCCATAGACTCACACACAGATGCATAGACTCACACAGAGACACATAGACTCACACAGAGACCCAGACTCACACAGAGACACATAGACTCACACAGAGACCCAGACTCACACACAGACGCATAGATTCACACAGAGACTCATAAACTCACACAGAGACACATAGACTCACACAGAGACCCAGACTCACACACAGACGCATAGACTCACACAGAGACCCATCATATGTTGTCCTTCCCCCGCACCTACGATTATCGCGGTTGGCTACGTACGGTGCGAAAGAAGTTCAACATACACGCATACATAATGGTGGTGACTCACAACACGCCTGAGAACCAGGCGTGTTGTGAGATCACTGCCACTGGGGAAACAAAGGCGGCCGGACGTGGAGCTGGCCACACCAATCTCTTGTGCACACAGTGCCGCCATTACTCGTTGGCCACTGACAGCCCTTTTGTGCTTAGCCGTACACGGTACCGCCGTTGTTGTCAGTCCACTGCCGGACGAGGGCCTCCCCACGCTGCGCAGGTCATGGTTTCTTTTTTTACCATACTTCACTGCGCTGGTCAGCGTGGACTGGTGGTCAGTGGGGAGCGGCAGCATAGCGGTTAGCGTCGCTGCGCCACGAACCCAGGGGCCCGAGTTCCGATTCCGCTCATGGCCAACACCTGTGACGATTATCTGAACCGGTCTTGGGCCTCCCCTAGGTCGACTCAGCCTTAAATGAGTACCTGGTGCGATTTGTGAACATCGCCACTGGGGAGACAAAGGCGGTAGGGCGTGGTGCTCGCCACTCAACTCCTCGTGTGCTGCGCCGGCTTTCATAAGTGCTCGCTAACAGCACTTGCCCCAACAGTCTGTTAAGGCTATACGGGTTATCTTTGTCTTTGTGATCAATGTGGGCTGGTGACAATGGATGTTGCTGCACTGCCCTCGGCTGTTAAATGTAGCCGATAACACCTGCTTCATGTTCTTGGTTCTTTCGGTAAAGTCACGTAGATAAAAAAGTTAAATAAAATTAAATGGAAAATAATAAAAACCCACGACATTTCGATCGCAACACAAGCGGTCTTCATCAGGCGGAGAGAAACGAGGGGGCAAGCCTCCAAATGTAGCTGCTTGTAAGGGTTCCAAAGTGAGTGGGCGGGGGAAAGAGCTGCGCTGCTTCATGCACGGTGGTCACCCATCCAAGCATTGTACAGGCTAAATACCTGCTCAGCTTTCGAGATGTGATGGGATCGGACGCAATCCCAGTGATCTAGTCCCAGAGACTGACCTCGTATATCCAGCCAGCTCCGAGTGGCTTATTGGATGACAAGTTGACACCTGCTGTTTAAAGTCTGTCGAGCCCACAGGCAAGGCTGGGCGTGCTGTCTCTTCAGCGTTAAGGAAACAAGAGTCACTACCTGTTAATATTCTGCTGTTGAGGGGGGTAGCACGCGTCATCACAAAGAGGAGGTAGTGATGGGTGAGACGTGGGTGTAGGGCAGAGGAGGATAGGGCTATATGTAGACAGTGCAATTATAATCTACAACGATTACAACAATAATATTTTGCAGTTACATATCTCAGCAACTCAGAACGAATTACATATCCCAAACAACCGAAGGGCAACCCCAGTGGCAGATCTCCCAATGTGACTCAGGGCCGGCCTGCTAGTGGACATTCGTCTGCCAATATGGGGTGTTTATTTGCTGGGTTTAATCGCAAATAAGTAATTTGTGAGTCATTTTTAGAATTTGCCACATTGGCACAAATATTTGTGGGAAGCGATGGCAAGGTTCGGTGGAACCAGTGGCACTGGCTGTGACGACCCCTAAACTGTTCCAGCCATTGATTGACTTTAGCATCATTTTCATTTAATTATTTGGAACTTTTATTTTGTAAATAACCGACCCCTATTACAGTAGTGAGAAAGAGGTTGCACATAGAAGAAGACAACCTGATGATGATGCAGGCAGTGATGAGAAGGAAACTGGCACTATTTGGACACACGTGTAGGATGAACAACAACAAGAAAATGTAAAGTGTGTTGTTGTTGTTGTACGGAAAAATGGAAGGAACAAGAAAGAGAGGAAGACCTCACAGAGAATGTCTTGCTGACGACATTAGAGATTGGTGCCAGCAAGACGTGGCCACTACTTGAGCACGTTGGCACGAGACAGAGGAAAGTGGAAACACGTGACGACATGTGCAGTGGACACCTACAGGCTATTTGCCCCGTGGATCATGATGATGATGGTGACTACAGTAGTGTCAAAAACTTTAGTTTTGAACTTGAAGGCACCATTTTAACGGTGGTGTAACTCGTGATAAAATGTCCGACACTCCTTCACCACCGCCTTCTACTCAAGTCAAGGTGGCTTGCTGTGGCGCCACACTGGCCCAGCGGTCACGCGCTCCTCACTCGCTACAGAGGTCCACCTTTCGAGTCCGCCAGACCGACCTGGTTAATACGCCACGGTGGCGAGGTGTTAACTACCTCGCCTGGTATACAGCAAGTCGTGGGTTCGATCCCGAGCCTGACTCCTGCTGTATATTTGGCGTTTCCACGTTCTCTCTCCCCGTGGTCATGTGGATTTTTATCTGAGTATTCTGATTTTTTCCTCCACGTTAAGAAGCAGCATGCGTTTTGACTATTTGGATGCTATAAATGTCCACGTAATAAGCCACTTCGTTGAGCTATCATTTGCGATAGACAGGTCACTTCTGAAAAAGAGCTATATAGCTCAGTGGGCTTTACCTGGTAAAATAGAAATAGTTGATCATTTAGTTTTAATACTGCGTGTCCATCAACCATGAAATACCTCGCGCCGTCTGCTTCGCATTGGACGTCACAGGTCCCGTGACGTCGTTCGAAACGAGGAGGCCACCGTGTGCCAGCGTCACGATTCAAATTAAAAAATGTCACCTGCAATTCACTCAATCAGGATTGCACGAAGCAACATCATCCCCCCCCCCCCTCATACCTACTGTGAAACCGCTAAAAACTCTGTCGGTGATTAGGTAGCGCCTTGGTGACGATCGCCTTGCCGCCGTGGCAATGGCACGAATACCACACGTACTAAATTATTACCATTATTATTCAGTTTAACACGTAGGCTTTCACGACCAATATAATCTATGATTATTATTATTATCACCAGCGAGTGGTGATGCTAACTCCTGCTTCGAGTCCTCCTTACGGGCCTGTGATATTAAACACTTTTATGATGTGGGGGAGGGAGGGGAGGAAATGTACGCGTAGAACAACCGTTAACTCCCTCACAAATTAGTACTTGTTTTTATCAACCCCCAGAGGAATGATACGCTGAGCCAATCCCAGTCGGTGTGGGCATGGTTGACTTGCCCTCTGCTGCTCAATTCTGTAGACCAGCGGCGCCGATGACAACCCGATATGCATGGTGGGCGCCCATTGAAGCACCAGCCAGACCTGGATCCTGTTTAGCCCTGGCGCAGGGAATGTCCAAGCCTTGTCATGCCCTGGTGCCTGGGTCCTGGTGCAGCTGCACAGCCTGCACACTCGACCCACGTGGCTTGAGATGGCCTTCACCCAGTAGTGGCTTGGCACAGGGGCTGTTCCGTGTTATTTGTTGTGCGATTCTGCGAGCAATAGAAAGCCTACGGATATTATAATGAAGCTTTTTTTCGCGTGTTTTTTTTGTGTGTGCGTTTAGTTTGTTGTCCTTCTCTCATGCACCTCCGATTAGCACGTTTGGCTACGGACGGTACGAAATAAGTTCAACATACATACGTACAAGCTACAGGGTGGAGGGCACTGGTGGCGTAACATACACAGGGCTTTATTTCTCACAGACTATTTTATGCCTCCGCCCCAATCCCTCCAACCTCCCAGAGCCTAGTCCCCCCAAGCCCAAACCCGATGTATAACGAAGCCCCGAGAGTCTATTAACGTTGCGGAGCACTGCTTTGTCAGATTATGTGAGTGCTGTTATTTAATTGGGATGTGGCGAAAAAACATGTAAGCAGCTGGTAACACGCACGCTAATTCCATAATTCTATCTTCCACGTTATGCGACCGGCCGTATCGATGTCACTTGCTCACGATAATGCTACAGTCGATGAGAATAAACATCCCTTCAGGGCTCTCAGCTCAATTGTCAACACCATTATCTGTAATAACGTACCATTAGGGCAAATGACCACGTCGAGTATCGTTCATACAAACTGATCACACATCCATAATCGTTTAAAAAGAAAATGTGAGGCAGGTGATGATCAACATCACCTTGATGTGCTCATACATTTTTTTATTTTTACTTTACCAGATGAAGCCCACTGAGCTACATAGTTATTTTTCAGAAGCGACCTGGCCACAAATGATAGTTCTCAACAAAGTGGCTTGTCATGTGGAAATTTATAGCAGCCAAGTACTCTAAACGCATTTTGCTTCTAAACGTGGAGGGAAATACTGGAGGACCCGAAGAAAAATCCACGTGACTACGGGAAGAACATGCAAACTCCAAATATACAGCAGGTGCCAGGGTCGGAATCGAACCCTCGACCTTCTCTATACCAGGCGAGGTCGTTAACATCTCGCCGCCATGGCACCCACGACCTGCAGTCGTGGCCACGGGAAGCAGCCTGTGCAACCGGGCTTGGGTTGAGGGTTGCCAACTCTCCACAGACCAAACCTGGAAATCATTATCCATCGGCACTGGGTCCACCACAACTGTGCAGCATCTCGTGATAAAGTTCAGCACAATGCCACATCTCGGCACAAGTCAATCCCCGCACAGCTGAACGCAGATGCCGATTCCATGTCCAGGCCAAGCCCTGGGGTGCGGTGCACTTCGTCCCGCTCGCTGACGTCGGCTTTAGGGCCGTGTGTGCATGCGCGCTACAAGAGAGAGAGAGAAAGACACTGCAGAGAATTACAAACCGACTAGTGCGAGGGTGGGGTAGCCTAACCTAACCCGAACCGACATTAAAACATTGTGAATTATATGTACATACTCTATACTGGGGATCGGCAACTTGCGGTTCCAGATCCACACGCGGCTTTTGAAGGGAGTGCAGTGCGGATCTTGAAGTTTGGTTGCTGAGCCGGTGCTCTATACGATGGCATTTCCTCTGGGCTTGAAGGATAGGGGGGGGGCTGAGCGGGTGCTGCCGAGAGCGTAGAGCCGACCGGCTCGTGACTTGCCGAGGCAGCGTCGGGGCCCAGCGGGAACAGCCCAGGATGGATTCTGGGCCCACGGGGCAGCGATGGTCGAAGCAACGCACCGGCTTCGTCATCGGCACTGCCCTGCAAAAGATACGCACAGAGCAGGACGATGCTTTCAGTCAGGTTGGCACCTCTCGCAATGTTCCTTCATCATAGCGGAGGACGTGTGACGATCGATTGACTCGGAGTGGGAGACCGCACGTGGCTGGGTGTGAGGTGCGGTGTGTGTTTTGCTTTTCAAGATCAGAGTTTATATTTTGTTCAATCGGGCCGTGAGAACTAAAAAAACTTGGAGAGGAGTCTCATTTGCAACAGTGTCCCGGGTCACCAAAATGGCAAAATAACAACAATAAAAATGAGGAACAACTGCATCTCAAGGGGAATTGAAAATATTGCAAAGTGTAATTCCCTGCAGCGCACATTTGCTCGGGCAGAATAACTTCAGATTGAACACGGCATAGATTACAGCAACTCAGCTACAGAATCGTGAACATCAAACAGATGCATGTATGCTGAACGTCTTTCGCACCGTACGTAGCCAACCGTGCTAATCGGAGGTGCAGAGATGTAGGGTGACTGCAGCGCGAATGCGCGTAAATAAACGAGGATAATTGCTGAAGGCAGTTTGCAAGTGAGGTTGTCATAATGGATCGGCAGCTTGGCATCAGATCGTCATGGAGATGGGATGGAGAGTAGCCTGGGAGGTTTTCGGGGCATTCACAGAGCACGAGTGAGAGACACGTAACGTTTGCGACCTTGGTGGATGCGTGCGAACCCGCAGCGACCCGAGTTCAACTCCCGCTCATGGGCAGCACCAGCGACGACTATGTGAACCGGCCATGGGCCTCCCCTAGTTCGACTCGGCCTCAAATGAGTACCCGGCGCGGTGTGTAAACATCGCCGCTGGGGAGACAAAGGCGGTAGGGCGTGGTGCTGGCCACCCACTCTCTCGTGTGCCACAGTGCCGGCCTTCATAGGTGCTACTCGCTAACAGCACTTGCCCCAACAGTCTGTTTAGGCTATATGGGGGATCTTTGTCTTTACGTGCGTGCGAGTGGCACGGCTCCCGCGTGACGCAAGGCGCTTGACATCCGCACCTCACGTTGTGACGCCAAGAAGCAAGAACACAACACACGATGATTTAATGAAAGTTGACATTTGAAAACTATCGACTGGCGCACAAACATTTTATCATGTGCTATGTACCAAACCAAACCTTAGACGGGTTAATAACGGATACGTAAAAAAATATTATTGAACCCAAAGAACAGGAGTCACCGAGGGGATACATTCCGCGTGTCCACAACAGCCACAACCTCCGAGTAAATTCTCCTCCAAATGGGGGTCGATTTAAAGTTACCCGCGATTACTACCCCACAGCGGTTGGGGTAACGGTCGGGAGCAGGGGGTTAACCAGGGTGTAACAGATACATTATTGATATATACTGTATCGAGAACATACAGCATATCGTCATGATCAGCCAACTTTAACACGTAAATAAATCACAGCATGTGCGCCCTTATGATTCACCTTCTGTCGTGATCGACGTGCTGCTGGATAAAGGCCTCTCTAAAGTAGTCGCCATTAGGGCCCTGCGATGCAATGATCCACCGAGCTCCTGCATTTCAGTGTGCAGGCGGTGCAACTGCACCAGGATCCATGGGCCGGAGGGGGCCCGGGCACTGCGGTACTACGAGGAGGGGGGGGTACTTGTCTAACATTGTGGGTTGGTTTCTCCCCCACACGCGCCCGCGCACGTGTGCTGAAGCGACACAAATTGGCGCGTTCGTTCACGCGGTAGCTTGATCTATTCAGCCGTGTCGGGTGGAGGAGGGCGTACGACACACATTGATTGACGTTGGCGATCTGGCCTAAACAAAAAAGAAATCACTGATGACCCGGGGTTGTGCTGTTTTTATTCCAACTACGCTGCTCCACCAGAGCCCCGCCTCGTCAACGCCGATGGAGATATCGCGTGCCGGGTGGCTAGGAGATGTTTTTTCCCTCGCCTGGTATGCAGGAGGTCGTGGGTTAGATCCCGACCCTGACACCTGCTGTATATTTGGAGTTTGCGGTGTCTCTCTCTCCCTGTGGTCGCGTGGATGTTTCTCCGGTTCCTTTTCCCCTCCACATTTATAATCAACGTCACGCCTTTAGAGTATTTGGCTGCTGTAAATTTCGACGTAATGATGGCCCACTTAGTTGAGCTATCATTTGTGACAGCCAGATCTCTTCTGAAAAAGAGCTATATAGCTCAGTGGGCCTTACCTGGTAAAATAAAAAAAAGTGTATAAAATATTCATGTTTTAACCGTTCGAGAGCTTCGCGCGTGAATTGGCAGCTTTCTCTTTGCAGCAGGAGCAACAGCAGCAGATTTAAACCATGTCGCAGCTGTGGATCGGTTTAGTTTAGCAGCGAAATAAATTGCATTTGCTTGCTTTTTTTTTCAAGTGTTGGTGTGTCTTTTTTTAAAACTGGGGTGAGAACTCAAGAGATGAGGGTGGGGGGGGTTGTGAGTCTCATTCTGCGAGAGAGACCTGGGTCATTGAAAATAAGAAAAGTACAACAATGATGAAGCGAATAGAAACCAGAGATTTAAAAAAATAACAGAGTAGAAATCAGAGACAAAAAACAGTGCGCAGGCATAAATCAATATCGCGTAGAATACATATCCTGTAATGAAATTGTCTCGGATAAACTACTTTTTAAAATGCATTCTTAATGTAAAATGCAGTTATGGAAACATCAACATGGCATGAGGGTGATCATTGCGCCGGCGTGCAGAAAGGTCAAAGGATGCGTCAAATATCTTGGTTGCAAAGGTCGTCTCCGTCAGTCCGCGGGTTCTGCACATCTTCGGTGCCGCGACAGAGAGCGACACGGCCGCTTTGCACTCGCGACGTCTTGCGTCCACGTATGCACGGAGAGACACTAATTGATTTGCACACTTTTGTAGCAAATCAGAAACTCGCAGATCAAAGCCCTGAGTTTTGCAATGCTGAGGTTATGGGTTTGAACCGGGGCCACGACAAGTGATTGCAGTTCGTCCTCCAGTGGATTACGTCGTGATGAGATGTTAACCACCTCGCCTGGTATGCAGGGGGGGGATTATCCGGAGGAAATTCCACGAAAAATCTCTCGTGCCGCCATTCTCTGGCACGCGGGCGAGCGCTGCCGTGAGAGATTTCCTCCTCGGGGGACTCATCGTCATGTGACGTGTTGCCAATAGTACGCCTGCGAGCGAATACGTTGTAGAAACAGACTTTTGTATATTTGATGCCCCAAGGGCTGGCTTATTTCATAGATTCACGCAGCAGCTTCTGGCTAGCCAAGGCAGTCGCCGCATCGCGCGCTTTCGGATGCGCTTTTGCGACCGTCTGGAACGCTCTTCCTTCCAATATTAGGAAGCCACTGGAGCTATACACTTTGAAGTCATTTAGATTGACAACTCATTTATTTTAACATCCACACATACAACGGCAATATGCACGCAGCATTGGCCCTGCCTCCATTGTGCTTGTGTCACCCTTTTTGTTCATCAGATGAATACATCAGATGGAGGCTGTGCATGCATTCTCGTTTCAAAATAACCATCACTCGTAGCCCGAGAGCGTGTGGGATATGAATCATAAAAGAGATATCTATGCATTATATATCATTTGTGTATATATAAGAAAGCTGTTTCATTACAGATATGGCTCCACTTGAGCTCACTGCCCTTGTCACAGCTGTAACCTAGACTGCAGGACTATTCTACACTATGGGAACCTCATTTGCCAGTAAAAATATGATAATTGGTTTTTTACCATTCTATCTGGCAACAAAACTGACACCTTTTTACAAGGAGTCATGTTTGCATAGACCGCAATACCTGCAGTCATAATACAGGTATTGCGGTCTATGCAAACATGACTCCTTGTAAAAAGGTGTCGGTTTTGTTGCCAGATAGAAGGGTAAAAAACCAATTATCATATTTTACTGGCAAATGAGGTTCACATAGTGTAGATGCTTGCCCCGAGCTCTCATACTCTGATGGTGCATTGTCTTTGAGTTGTGCGCCTTTTGGCGTCATCTGGTCCAACCCATGTGAGACTAGGCTCTAAGGAAAGCTGTCTCGGGTGTGGACCAATCAACTTCAAGGACAGTGCACATTATCAGAGTTATGTTCTTTTGTTTGTATTATGACTGCAGGTATTGCGGTCTATGCAAACATGACTCCTTGTAAAAAGGTGTCAGTTTTGTTGCCAGATAGAAGGGTAAAAAAACAATTATCATGCAGGACTATTGTTTTTATTTTATCAGGTAAGGTCCACTGAGCTGTACAGCTCTTTTTCAGAACCGACCTGGCCACAAATGATATCTCAACAAAGTGGCTTATCATCACGTGGACATTTATCGCAGCCAAATACTCTGAACGCATGACGTTGATTCTAAATGTGGAGGGAAAAACCGGAGGACCCGGAGAAAAATCCACGGGACCACGGAGAGAGACACCGCACACTCTAAATATACAGCAGGCGTCAGGCTCGGGATCGAACCTGCGACCTCCTGTTACTGATCCTGCTTTTATGTTGTCTGCTGGCCGAGTCGCCCCTTGAAAAATTGCTTCTTAACTAAGTGGGGCTTTGCTTGGGAAATACGGTGGCAAGATGTAACTAACATCTCACACGTGGTACCCCAAAGCCAAAGTGATCTCCTGCTGCTCAAATGAACGTTGAGGCATTGGTGCTCGTCTCCAGTTTACAGCCCTGAGCCAGCGGCGGAAATTCCACATTCCCATGGCAGAGGCGGGTCTATCTGTAGGACAACTGCTGTTGACTCCCCCACGACATGGTATCGAGTTTATTGACTCCAAAAGGGATGATAGGCTGAGTGTCAATCCTCCCATCCAGAGCTGCTCGCTGCAGCGCCGAACCAGCTGGCTGGATCCTACCGTACAGTATAATACAGTAGAGAGGGGTACCGCAGTGCGCGGTGCTGACTTTACTGGATCCAACGCACCCGCGTGTGATCTGAATGGGATCACACGGGGGTGGGGGTGAGGGTGAGGGGGCTCGCCCTCGTGATATTCGCTGGAGCCCGACGCGGCGGGTACATTGGTGTGGAATGCCACACTTTGGCAGCCCTCTCTCTCTGTCCCCCACAGCCATGGCAAATGCCAGGCCGTGCGCCTGGTCACATGCCGCCAAGTCCCCTTTGTTGTGACCTTTCCAGAGACGATGAACTTACGAATTCCCCCGGTCAATTTTTGTCAGGGCGCCTGATTCGCAATCGAATTGAAAAGCTGTAAGTTCAGATCCCGGCCAGTGGTCGTCTTAGACTGTAACCCCTCTGTGGTTGATGATATGCGCACCACTTTGTGGGAAATCGATACTGGTTGCCCTTTGGAGAGACTGGCCCCACCATGCAAATGTGGAATTTCCACCATTGGCTCAGGGCTGAATTCCACAATGCCATGGCGAGGGCCAGTATCATCGCATTTTTCGAAGCCATCAATAATTTGGGGCATTCTGGCCCAGTGATGAATCTACGCAGTTCATCGAAGTGACGTTAATGGTACTGTGAGAAATTGCAAATGGATAAATCAAGTGTTTTAATAAAAGTGGGAAGTATATGCTGGTTCATCCAGGAGGCTTGTCCCCACCACGAGAATGTGGAATTTCCACCAGTGGCTAACGGCTACCGGGGAGAGGATGATCCCATGGGCGTGTGAGCAAGGAAGCACGGTGACTTGATTTCATAATCGTGAGTTAATATGAACACAAACATGGCGGCCCCGTGTTGGCAGCGCGGAGCCACACGCACGCCGGTACTACTCGTGCCTCACGTCGGGATGCCTCCCACTGGCGGTCCCCGAGGCTACCTCGCGGGGCAGGGCGAGGGAACGGTCGAGATGATTTGTGATGCTGCATGGCACTCTGAGGTGGTGCAAGCCGCTCAGCAATATCCATTGTTGTACCACACTCTCCGCGAATGCCGACGCTTCTCACTTTCACCAACACGCCCTGACCAGCGTGGGGAAGCCCTCATCCGGCGGTGGATTGATAAAGTCAGCGGTATGCGTACACGGCGGCGTCGACGACTTTGGTAGTCGGCTGAGTTGACTCCCCAACCGTGAGTTGAAGGACCTTCCACCTTTTCACACCTGTGAGTGGAGTCCTCTGCGTGCCCCGAGCCTGGCCCAGTGCAACGTGGAGAGAGTTTCTACTGGAACAGAGAAGAGGGCTGATGGGGGTGCAGGAGATTGTGGGGAGGGGGTGGCTGTGGGCAGGTGATGAGGGTCTGGCTTTACAGCCGGGGTAGTTTATATTGTGCTGGCTCATCGCTGGAATTCACATTGAGGCTGAGGAGAGGCGTAGGAATTTAAGCGCATTCTTTTTAAAATAATTTGAGAGGCAATAAGCGTGCGCTGCTTAATAAGAAAAACCAGCTTGCCTAAAAACGCACTCACCCATGCTGATTCTGGAGGGGAATCTCATCGTGTTGGACTGACGCACACGCTGTACTACAGAGTGCAGCTCACATCTATGGGATATTTTTTTCCAGTATAAAAAGATGTGAAACATAAGAATAGGTTTCACCTTTTCTGGCAATAAAACAGGAGGTAATATTATATAACAATAGGG
Source organism: Lampetra planeri (assembly GCF_965212315.1). NCBI lineage: Eukaryota > Metazoa > Chordata > Hyperoartia > Petromyzontiformes > Petromyzontidae > Lampetra > Lampetra planeri. Next base: position 8,666,458 of record NC_136156.1, read on the forward strand.
TTTTTCCCCTTTTTTTGGCAACAAAACTGAAACCTCTTTACAAGGATTCATGTCTGCATTAACCACAATACTTTCAGTCAAAATGCAAACAAATAACACACTATGATAATATATGCATTGTCCTTGAAACTGATTGGTCCACACCAAGGGACGGCTTTCTTTTTAGCCTCGACCCAATTGGTGCTCGACTAGAGGATGCCAAAAGGCGTCCACAGCTCAAAGACAATGCACTGTCAAAGTAACGATGGTTCGGGGTGAGCATCTACATCATTACACCTCCTTTTGCCAGTCCCTTGGTGTGGACCAATCAGTTTCAAGGACAATGCATATATTATCATAGTGTGTTTTTTGTTTGCATTTTGACTGCAAGTATTGTGGTTAATGCAGACATAAATCCTTGTAAAAAGGTTTAATTTTTGTTGCCAAAAAAGGGGAAAAACCATATTATTATATTGTGGTACTGGCAAAGGAGGTCTAATGATGTAGATGCTCACCCCGAGCCCTCATTACTTTGATAGTGCATTGTCTTTGAGATGTACGCCTTTTGGCGTCCATCTCGTATTATCACGCGCATTGTGGCTCTTGAAATATTGAGGGGTTTTTTGACCGAATTAGAAAATAAACGGCTCCGCTTGTTATTTTGGTTTCCAACTCCTGTGGAATTTTCACCGCTGTCTAAAGACCACGCATCGGAGGATAATTTAAGGCTGTAACAAAGTAAATATGGACACAATAGACCTCCAGATATTATTCCCTCTGCGTCAAGAAAAAAAGACTTCTATTTTATATTTTATTTGGACAGAGGCATTAGTGCCCGTGTATTCATTGTTGCTATAGTCTCCACAACGGGCGCTAATAATGGCTTTGTGTTGTGTATTCAAGGACTGTGGGTGATTTTGCTTTGAGAAGATGTTTGTTATCTTTCAGCTCTGCAGCTAAAAAAGACAAAGACTCCCCCGTATAGCCTTACCAAACTGTTGGGGCAAGTGCTCCTAGCGAGTACCTATGAAGGCCGACATGGCACACGAAGGGGTGGGTAGCCAGCACCATTCCCAGCCGCCTTTGTCTCCCCAGTGGTGATGTTTACACACCGCACCAGGTACTCATTTGAGGCTGAGTCGACCTCGGGGAGGCCCAGGGCCGGTTGAGATAATCGTCACTGATGTTGTCCATGAGCGGGAATCGAACTCAGGTTGCCGGCAGTGCCGGATTAAGCTAGTGCGGGGCCTGTAGCATGTGTTGTTATAAAGGGGCCCTAAATAAAAAAAATCATAAATATTAAAACACACAAATGCATAGTAAAGTAATTTAATTTTTTCATTTCTATACAGCCAGATAATACGACAAATTGCTAACCTTAAACACCCAGTCGTTCATAAAAGTTGAAGGCAATATAGTACTATAGTAATAGAGCAAGTGCAGAATCACTGAACCGGAATTGATAGCTTGAAAGCATTTAGCGCGGGGCCCTTGAAAGTGCGAGGCCCGTAGCTTCATGTGTAGCTACTTTTGCTACGAGGATAATCCGGCAGTGGTTGCCGGGTCCGTAGTGCAACACAAACACACACGACGATGTAATCGATATTGGGCGAACGTCTCAATGCCGAAAGTAACCTGAAAATTACTCATTCGGATTCACACGTAAAAATAATAACAACAACAACAACAAGCAACATCACCTGCTGTCTGTGAGGCTTTGCTTGGAGTAAACGAGCATTATGATAATAACAAAACAATTTTTTTTATTTTACCAGGTCAAGCCCACTGAGCTATGCAGCTTTTGTTCTGAAGCGTCCTGGCCACAAATGATAATTCAACGAAGTGGCTTATCATCACGTGCACATTTATAGCAGCCAAATACTCTAAACGCACATTTATCCTAAATGTGGAGGAAAAAAGCGGAGGACTCAGAGAAAAATCCACACGACCACGGGCAGAAAACGCAAACTCCAAATATGCAGGAGTCAGGGTCTGGATCGAACCCACGACCTCTTGTATACCGAGCGAGGTCGTTAACATCTCGCTACTGTGGCGCTCAACAACATAAGGGCGCTGCACTGCCCCGTTACGGAAACATTATCTTCAACAACAACAACAACCAAAACATCACTCGCCTCATCGCAAATGCAATTTTTGCCTTATCTCATTGCGCCAGATTCCCATGAAGCTCAGCGGATTTGAGCCTGGCCGCCGCTGGGAAGGGTGACCAGCGTGTACGCCCGGCGGTTATCGGCGCCTGCGGAGCTGGGCCCGCGTGGTGGCCAGCTGCGGACGGTGCGGCAAAAATCAACGGTTGTACTGTACTGCGCTTCTACTCTCCCACGTCTATGCTTCACGCGTTCACCAACCCATCATCCCACACGATTAGACTTTCATTTGTTCAAGTTGTTGAGTTGTGTATCTCATACATACTGTGGTGTACTGCCTGGAACACAGACCGGTGTGAGATATTGAAGAGACATTTCTGTTGGACAACGACCTCACAGGCACTGCGGTGTCTGTGTGCTGCTGCGTTTGGTCGCGTCCGGCTCATTACGAGACACCCGGGGCCCTTCGACTTTCAATAGCAGTGCCTATTTCATTCCTATACAACACCTATTTCATTCCTATTCCAGCGCCTATTTCATTCCTATACAGCACCTATTTCATTCCTATACAGTGCCTATTTCATTCCTATACGGCACCTATTTCATTCCTATACAGTGCCTATTTTATTCCTATACAGCACCTATTTCATTCCTATTCCAGCGCCTATTTCATTCCTATACAGCACCTATTTCATTCCTATACAGTGCCTATTTCATTCCTATACAGCACCTATTTCATTCCTATACAGTGCCTATTTCATTCCTATACAGCACCTATTTCATTCCTATACAGCACCTATTTCATTCCTATACAGTGCCTATTTAATTCCTATACAGCACCTATTTCATTCCTATACAGTGCCTATTTCATTCCAAAAGCAATCCATTTCATTCCAACAGCAGTGCCTATTTCAGTAGCGGTGCCCGTGTCAATAGCAGCGTGCGTGTGGCACGGGCGCGTGCGGACGAGGGAGCGAAGGAGGGAGCTGCCTCCGTTCTGCTCCGCTGTGTTGGCTGCTCAGCTCCCCGGGGATAATTGCCGTGACAGTGGGTTGCTAAATCTCCATGGCAACCTGGCTCACTCGTAATCCCGGGGTCAAAACGCCCACAAACCGCCTGCGCCGGGCGTCGCCAGGTGACGGAGGCGTGCGCGTCGCTGACCACGGCCCCTCCGTGTAAACCCCTCGTCTTAGAGGCCTCGCCCGTCAAGCACAGGCCGCTGGGGCGGATGGCGCACGCGCTAAGCGCCGGGGGGCTCTTGAACTTATTTGGTGTCGTTCACGCGGATTTACGGAGCGTCGTTTGGCCTTGAGGATCTGCCCGAAAGTAGAGATCTGCCGGGGCTGTGGCTCGGGTGGTCCCCATTGTCGGCGAACTGGCGTCGGTGAATCGGGCGGTGCCGAGGTCTGGTGGCGTTGAACTGCTCGTTGGTGTTTTCAGTTTGTTGTCCTTCCCCCGCACCTCCGATTAGCACGGTTGGATACGTACGGTGGAGAGTTACCCGTAACACTTACAATTGGTTTACTCTCCAACCCACCGGTGTGCCGAAATAGTAATTGGCAGGTTTTGTTCACGTGACAAACCTTACTAATTGGCTGTGTCTGGTGGTGGGTGGGTTAACAGCAAATCTATATTCACGCGAGCTAACCCAAAATAACTTTTACTATGAAAAATATCGGTCGCGAAAGCCTAATACTACGTGTTAAAGAGGAGGGAGCGAGCATAAGTGGACTGCACGGAGGAGCGAGCAGAGTTTGTTTTCACAGTGGGCTGTGGCGGGGGGGAGAGGAGGGGGAGGGATTCAGAGTGGGGGTGGCCACACGCAGACGTCGCGTGATTTCCGGAAGGCCTGGAGCTCATTTAGATTCATAGATAGACGTTCAGCTGTGCTTGGGATTCAAGTGAAAACTCTGGGAGACCGTGCCGCCGGTGGCGGTGGTGGCGGTGGTGCGCGCACACCAAAAAAAGAGGGCCCAGCCACATTCATCATCCACGCAGCAGCATTCCGTGTGGGGTAGCGTCCCTACCCTGGCGCAGCCACTCAGCAGAGGCAATTAGCGACTTGCGCGCCTCATTGATAATATCTCACTGCCGGCATCGTCCACAATATGCCTCGTGACGCATTTTTTTAACTCTTATTTTGGCTGACGTTTTGGGCAATTGTCCTTTAACAGCCGAACTGTTGATGACAAATGCATTGTGTTTTTTTGTGTACTTTAAGCGTCCAATTCACAGTGTGTTGCATATATCAGGAGTGTGCGACGGCGTCGTGGTTGGCGCACTGTGCCACGAATCCATTGACCCCGTGTTTGATTCCAGGCCAAGGCTAATATCGTTGACGAGCGGGAATGAGTGACGTTCCTCATCTTGCCAAACAATGATTTTCATTGCCTGCCACATTTGCTTTTAGGCCTTAGAACCTTTGCTTGGCAGCTGACTGCGAGGCGATCCAGCCAATTACATTAGCACCTTGCACATTCCAAGACTGCTCTTTGCACCTGGGGGTCGCGTGCAAAGCATCAACACTACCGGCGCAGGCGTGACCAATTCCCATGCAATGCCACCACCTGAATTGATTGGGCAATTAAAATAGATTCTTGCCCGCACGACGCGCGCATCCAATTACGTGCGTGCGAATCAGCTACAGTATTTACAATTTTCACGCGCGTTTATATACAGCGGGTTTGGGAGCAGTGGCACCGTGGTTAGTGCACCACACTTTTTACCTGAAGGAGCGTGAGTTCGAGTTCAGGTAACAGCTAACATCAGTGGCGAGTGGTGTCTGAGCCAGTCATGGGTCTGTGAAATTGAGACACGGGAAATAGGACCCTTGAATTAAATCATGGCCCCGTGGCAATGAATTGAGTTGCGGGGTGCGGGCGAAGCATCGCTGTGTTCCTAATGACACCTGTGGTGTTAACAAGTCAATGCGTGCATTTAGTATGAATGTAGATTATATCTCTGAACAATTTGTAGCCCGAAGGAAATGCAAACACGTGTCCAATTGGGCGCTTACAATGGACATTTGTCCCAGAACAAGGCGCCTGTCAGTTTATTTGGCGTCCGTTTGATCCGCAGATGCAATTCAACCGGAGGCTGTGTTCGTTCATCACAGACCTCCTCACCCCGGAGTTGCGCTTCACGTAGACATGCGTGTGGTCGGCTGCGTACAAATGTCGCAGCCTCCTTTTCCCAGGAGCCCCTGCGCTGTCGATCCTGCTGCTCACCGGCACGGCCCGGTCCTTGGCGGCGTATCCCTTTGTTTAGTTTTTACTCTGCCTGTTTACCCGCGAAAGCCTCACTTAAGCCTCAGCACTCTTCTGTTTAGGAGGGCGATGTGTTTGATATATAATATTTTATATATATATTTATATAATATTTTATATAGTGTAATCCCAATTGAGTAATTTGCAGATAAATTTCAGCATTTTGATGTTTGGCCAATAGCAGTCACGTTTTGTTTTTAGCTATGGGAGCAAATCAGAGAACCTGCAGGAAACCCAGCAATGGGAGAACACGAATACACGCGTACACGCGTACACGTATACACGTATACACGAGTACACGCGTACACGTGTACACGCGTACACGCGTACACGCATACACGTATGCACGTATACACGCATACAAGCGCGTACACGTGTACACGCGTACGCGCGTACATGCGTACACGCTTACACGCTTACACGCTTACACGCGTACACGCGTACACGTATACACGCATACACGTATACACTCCACACAGTGGTGCACGAGTCTGGAGTTGAACTCAGGCCCTACTTTGTTGTGAGGCACAAGAGTCACCACTGCGCCTCCCGGCCACCCAATTATTGTTTTATTTTATTAGTAGATACGAATCACTCTCTTAATCCCCGATATTATGGATTATAAGTGATCATGGACAAGTGGTTTAATAAGCCTATTGTTGCCTCCGATCGGGTGGCTTATGATTCATATAAACACGTCTAAGCCACGGTCTCCATAATTTCACACGACTCTGACCTTATCGTGCGATGTAACCGAGGGCATTTGCAAATGTGTGGATTAGCACAATTGGCCACGTGTGGTGCGAAAGCAGTTAAACGTACGTGCGTACGCGAGTGGAAATATCTCACTCGGCTTAGGTTTCCCTGCTGCATATCTGGCGGAAACGCGGCACTCCATGTCGTTTTGCATGGCACGATGACCTATCAGTGGAAGTCATCTTATCTCTAAACTCTGGTTGAACAACGCCGCCGTGTCCTTTGTGACATTAGATTCTCCCCCCCCCCATCCAATCGCGAGATGAGCCGATGAGATGAGCAGATGAGATCTCGTGAGATATGCCGATGAGATGTCGTGAGATGGGCCAATGAGATGTCGTGAGATGAGCCGATGTCTGTTTGCAAGCCTCGGCATCATCACGTCCGTAAGCACCCCCAGAAGGTGACGTCGCAGAACTACTTCTGAAGCCTCTTCGGTTGCCTCTTATGCGCACCTCTTAGCCTAGCCTAGGGCGGCTATGGGGCAGCCATCCCTACACAGCACAAGATGTACGCAGCACCTGCCTACATAGGACTATAATCTGCTGGCAGGTGGCAATGTTGCCTCGTGGTTTTTTGCAACTACGTAAATTGCGAGCACATTTCCAACGTTGCAGCGTGGCGCTGGCGTCACGGAAACTTCGATGGCTCCCCGTGAAGCAGACGGGTGCAATATTTTTTTCGTACGGTTAAAACACCCGTGGCAGTATTAACCAGGGCGGCTTCTGGGGCTCGAACCGTGAACCTCTGCAACGAGTGTGGTGAGAGACTCACTGCTCGGCCCAATCAACAGCCAGACAGCGTTAAGGGTCCGCTGAGCGAGTGGTGCCATCGCTGTTTCCCACCTGTTGGTGAATTGATGGCTCGTACGAGCCTGGCTCTGTTGATGAGTCCCTGGGTCTTGACTACCGGTCCAGAGATTGCTTCTATTGGACACCGGTGGTGCTGAGCCTTTGCACTCTCAGAGGGCCGTGCGGCCGATGGGATGGGTTCGAAATATGTCTCTTGTTTGTGTGGAGCTACAAAGGGTTGCAGGAGGCGTGCGGTCTGTTTTTTCTTTTTTTGACGGTTGAGATGACTAACACATCGGCTGAGCCGCAATGGAAAACTCCCCTTAATCTCGTAAATACCCTTGAACAGTGACGACCAGAGATACAAGCTCCAAGTTAGATTTGATCTATTCATTAGGACGTTACTCGATCATAAATATGGATTACACTTTTGCAGCCTGACCATGATGGCAGCGGAATACAAAGTGAAGATGAAGCAAACCCATTATCATGCAGCACGGGCGCAGAGGCGGATTGACGGGTCCCACAGAGAGGGCCGGCAAGGACTGGGGTCGTGGTCTCTCTGTCTCTGACTGTCCTCGGGTCTCTCCGTGTGTCTCTGCCTCCCTCCCCGTGTCTCTCCGTGTGTCTCTCCGCGTGTCTCTGCCTCTCTCCCCGTGTCTCTCCGTGTGTCTCTGCCTCCCTCCCCGTGTCTCTCCGTGTGTCTCTCCGCGTGTCTCTGCCTCTCTCCCCGTGTCTCTCCGTGTGTCTCTGCCTCCCTCCCCGTGTCTCTCCGTGTGTCTCTCCGCGTGTCTCTGCCTCTCTCCCCGTGTCTCTCCGTGTGTCTCTGCCTCCCTCCCCGTGTCTCTCCGTGTGTCTCTCCGCGTGTCTCTGCCTCTCTCCCCGTGTCTCTCCGTGTGTCTCTGCCTCCCTCCCCGTGTCTCTCCGTGTGTCTCTCCGCGTGTCTCTGCCTCTCTCCCCGTGTATCTCCGTGTGTCTCTCCGCGTGTCTCTGCCTCCCTCCCCGTGTCTCTCCGTGTGTCTCTGCCTACCTCCCCGTGTCTCTCCGTGTGTCTCTGCCTCTCTCCCCGTGTCCCTCCTTGTGTCTCTGCGTCTCTCCCCGTGTCTCTCCGTGTCTCCCCGTGTCTCTGCCTCTCTCCCCGTGTCTCTCCGTGTGTCTCTGCCTCCCTCTCCGTGTCCCTCCTTGTGTCTCTGCGTCTCTCCCCGTGTCTCTCCGTGTCTCCCCGTGTCTCTGCCTCTCTCCCCGTGTCTCTCCGCGTGTCTCTGCCTCTCTCCCCGTGTCTCTCCGTGTGTCTCTGCCTCCCTCCCCGTGTCTCTGCCTCTCTCCCCGTGTCTCTCCCTGTGTCTCTGCCTCCCTCCCCGTGTCTCTCCGTGTGTCTCTGCCTCCCTCCCCGTGTCTCTCCGTGTGTCTCTGCCTCCCTCCCCGTGTCTCTCCGCGTGTCTCTGCCTCTCTCCCCGTGTCTCTCCGTGTGTCTCTGCCTCTCTCCCCGTGTCTCTCCCTGTGTCTCTGCCTCCCTCCCCGTGTCTCTCCGCGTGTCTCTGCCTCTCTCCTCGTGTCTCTCCGTGTGTCTCTGCCTCCCTCCCCGTGTCCCTCCTTGTGTCTCTGCGTCTCTCCCCGTGTCTCTCCGTGTCTCCCCGTGTCTCTGCCTCTCTCCCCGTGTCTCTCCGTGTGTCTCTGCCTCCCTCCCCGTGTCTCTCCGTGTGTCTCTGCCTCTCTCCCCGTGTCTCTCCGTGTGTCTCTACCTCCCTCCCCGTGTCCCTCCTTGTGTCTCTGCGTCTCTCCCCGTGTCTCTCCGTGTCTCCCCGTGTCTCTGCCTCTCTCCCCGTGTCTCTCCGCGTGTCTCTGCCTCTCTCCCCGTGTCTCTCTGTGTGTCTCTGCCTCCCTCCCCGTGTCTCTCCGCGTGTCTCTGCCTCTCTCCCCGTGTCTCTCCCTGTGTCTCTGCCTCCCTCCGCGTGTCTCTCCGTGTGTCTCTGCCTCCCTACCCGTGTCTCTCCGTGTGTCTCTGCCTCCCTCCCCGTGTCTCTCCGCGTGTCTCTGCCTCTCTCCCCGTATCTCTCCGTGTGTCTCTGCCTCTCTCCCCGTGTCTCTCCCTGTGTCTCTGCCTCCCTCCCCGTGTCTCTCCGCGTGTCTCTGCCTCTTTCCTCGTGTCTCTCCGTGTGTCTCTGCCTCCCTCCCCGTGTCTCTCCGTGTGTCTCTACCTCCCTCCCCGTGTCCCTCCTTGTGTCTCTGCGTCTTTCCCCGTGTCTCTCCGTGTCTCCCCGTGTCTCTGCCTCTCTCCCCGTGTCTCTCCGTGTGTCTCTGCCTCCCTCCCCGTGTCTCTCCGTGTGTCTCTGCCTCTCTCCCCGTGTCTCTCCGTGTGTCTCTGCCTCCCTCCCCATGTCTCGCCGTGTCTCTCCGTGTGTCTCTGCCTCTCTCCCCGTGTCCCTCATTGTGTCTCTGCGTCTCTCTTTCCTTGTGCCCGCACACAATGTCCGTGCCCCCTTAACCGCTTTGTGTCCTGGGCGGCCACCCCTCGGAAGCACGAGACACAAAGTGATCAATTGCGTGCCTCGTTGTGGATAGTACCAGCGACAAAATGAATAAGCACACGAGACGCCTGTGGTAAAGTTCAGGACAGTACCGGTCACCAGATCTCGGTACAAATTTAATTCCTGCCCCCCGAACAAGGATACCAATTCCTGAACTTTCTGGGTCAAAGCTGGACAGCTGGCAATTCTATTGTGAAAAAGAGCTTCATATAGCTCATCTGATTCCTCCAGAATAAATGCATATTCTGATTCTCATGATTCTATTGCAGCTGGTGACGTGGTCATCAATGTGCCTCAAGGAGACTGATTTCAATCAGTACGTACTGCCTCCTATGACACGTTGATCAGAAACCCAGACATCCATGAAAACGAATTCAAGACAAGCCGGAGAGCGTGCAGAAAACAACACACAGCGAGATGCACGCTTGGAATGACATTGATAGAAGGAGAAACAAGTGGATTGAAAAACATTCGCAGGTTAATGAAATCATCCAATCGGTTGAGACAAGTATGCGAGCTTGGTCAGGATGCGTGGTGGCAATCTGCTAACTACCTCGCCCGGTTTACAGGAGGGCATGGGTTAAATCCTGACCCGGCAGCCTGTTGTATAATTGGAGTTTGTGCGTCTGTCTCACCCCCCATGGTCGCGTGGATTTTTATCCGGGTCCTCCGGTTTTTCTCTCCACAATTCGAGTCAAAGTGCATTTTTAATATTTTCCACGCGATAAGCCAATTAATTGGGGCTATCATTCGTGATAGCCAACTCGCTCCCGACAAAAGCAACACAGCTCAGGTCTGTGGCCTATGGTCGAGAACAGCGGCAGCGAAGGAAAGGCATGAAACGCCTCCCGAGAGCACTCCGCTGAGGAAACGGAGCGACGGGCATCGGCTCCGCGTGCGCTGCAGGCGCCGGAGGGACTGTTGAATCGCAGGATCGTGAGATATGGCGACGACTTGGGAAGGTCTTCATTCGGCATTGGATATGTCGTGGTTGACGACGATGACGACGACGATGTGGTGGTGGAGTGCTGCTGGCGTGGACGCAGACCCCAATTTGACGCCCGCCGTTAGAATTTACCAACTCCTCATCATGACGCCCTCAATTTTCCAAACATTCGGCGGGGAGGTGAAAAGTGCCGCCCGAGCTTTTGAAACGGAGCGCGGCACCCCCCCGCTTCCCCTCCCACCTCCCGGGCAATGGTGGTTCAAAACAGCGGCTCGGCTGATTGGAACCAGCTCAAGGCTCAATTTACAATTTTGCACTGAAGGAAAATAGACGTGAACAGCCCACGGAACAACGTGTCTCACATGCGCCATCACGGGTTTTGACAAGGAACCTTTGTCGTCAGTCTGCCCTTGCAGAAACAAACAAGTTCGTCTGTGCTGTGAGTCTGTTTGTTTTGGCTCCCCGAATCATTGGCGAGAGAGAGGATTGCAGGGCAGCGCTGGAGGGCGGAACGCGATTGTGCTCGATCTCTAAAGTGGCGATGCCCCGCAGCCGGTTTACTCTGCACGACTGGCGAGAGAGCGAGTGAGAGAGTGGCTCTCCCGTGAAGCCGCGGCTGCTTCTTCTTGAGTTGCCAGGCCACATCTTAGTCCGCCTCTGTCTGACTTTAGCATCTCTCATTCCGCCACGGTGGTGCCCTGGCCGCAGCACCGCTTCTCAAGCCCCCGGGGGCGGGGGGGGCTTGCGGCAGAAGTCGATTCGTGCCCGCGGACGTCGCGCGCAACAAACACGCCGGAACGCTTGCTAGGTGGCGCGTCGATGCACACGACAGTCATAACGACAGCCGCCTTCTGCCTGTGAGCCAGCTTGTGTCAGGCTAAGTGCACTTTGCACTTTAAAGCCGCGTAAAGTGTTAAATACTCGTTAGCAGTAGGTCACAAGATAGACACAGGTGCTTTTGGTTGACTGACCGAGATGACTGGCAGATGCGCCACCTGTACTCCCCTACTTTGCCAACTTGCTCCGTGAGCGTCGCTCCTCCGCCCTCCATTGTTGCTGGAGGGCGACTGCCTGAAACTGCCCAGCAGCATCCTCCACGAGCCTCCTCCACACAGTCCGATCTTAACACCGCTGGTACCGGTCATAGATAAGTCCATTCAGCTCCACGTCCTCCTTTACCGCATTCGTCCATTTCTTCTCTAGCACGTGCCGTGCCCATTTAGCCTCCTCTATCCAGCCAAACAGGAGCTGCTTGGGCATGCGGTGGCTGGGTATGTGGGCTGCATGACCCAGCCAATGCAGCCTCACCTGCTGGAGGAGCTCGCTGATGAGACTGTGTCCAGATCTTTCAAGGATCTGTGAGCTACTCACAATTCAGCCTCGCTAAACCCAGGACGAATCGTAGGCAGGCCAGCCTGAATGTTTCTAACCAGTGTAGATGTTACTTTAAAGGGGTCCACGTTTTGCAAGCATACAAATGGGCGGTCATAACCGTGGCCGAGGAGACCTGGAGCTTTGTATGGAGTGACAGGTCAGGCAGCTTCCACACAGCACTACACAGCGATATGCAGCACGCACACACGCACACACACACTCGATCATTACATTCATACAACTCGCTCATGCTAAAATAGATTCCATAAGTGCCACGTGTGTGTGTATATGTATGTTGAACTTCTTTTGATATGTACGTAGCTAACCATGCTGATCGGAGGTGCGGAGGAAGGACAGCAAACTAAACACAAAAAGCTATTCTAAAGAAATTAGTTTTTAATCTAAATATTAAAGTGCATAGCTCTAGGGCGTCCTAATATCGGAAGCAATCAATGACAGATGACTGTCTATGTTGATTTAAAAATGGTAGTAAGTGATTTTTCTCTCAAAAAAATACTTTTTAAATAGTCATTTAGCTTAAACAGCTGAAAATTACACGGATATTTGCTGTTCAGAATAATTATGCCTAAAGCCTATAAAGTGGAGATTAAAAATGTACGCATTAAAATGAATACCCCCTGTACGTATATACAGTACTACATTTTAATATGATCACATTGATCAGCATTGTTGGGAGACTGTACAAGCAGACAGAATATTGTTCTGCGTCGGCTGTTGGCTATGGTCCTTGATGCATTTTCAGGTCCATCCAGTCTTCTTGTCATTATCACCGGCCGGGTACCAGGAGAGAGACAAAAGCCATGGGCACTGACGGCTTCTTAAACATCGAGATAGGTAGCCAAGTCGGTCGTCCTTTGTATATTTCTGAAAATTGAATTTCTTTGCAGACTTTTGCTTCTTCAATGTCGCGTGCTTGTTTAGTATTCACGTCTCCCTCCTGGCAAGCTGATGTGGCTCGCGTCGAGCCACATCAGCTTGAGAGACGACCTTGGGGGACGCATCGATGAGGTTTTCCGGGTCACGGTGAAAGTTGTCTGGAAGAGGTCGTTTGTTTTCTCGTACTTTTCCACAAGTTGTCCTCGTGATGGTTGTAGCCGCCTGTGACTGCTTGAATTTACGAGTCTCGATTGGTAGGGGGTGTGGGGGGACCGCCACTAATTGGGGAGTGCACAGAAATATTTTAGACTTGGCAACAACACCGTGTTCATAACTTGTTGTGCATTCGGGTCACTGCCAGGGCTTGTTTCATCCTGAGGTCGACGGCCTCGTGACTCCTCGTGTTCTGAGCAGATAACAATGAGGCGTGCATTGATTGTGTCGGCTCACCCCGCCAGGAGACTTTTGAAAGTCCCATTGGGCCCTCGGGGGCAACGTTCGCCCGCCCCCCTATGCCTTGACGGAGCGATTCGCTTTGCGTTGATTTTTTCCCCCATTCCCAGCATGCATTGCGATGTCACCCGCAGGGGATACCCTTGCCCGCCTCACCGGCATGCCTCTCTCCGCCGCGTCTTCTGCCTTCAACCGCAAGGCCTCTCCGCGCCCCATCCCCACTGACAGCTACTCTAGCCTCCGGCCATTAGCCGGAGGGGGTGGAAGAGAGAGGAATGGAATTGATTGCCGATGGCATTCCGGCCTCTCGTGTGAATAATGAATGCCGTATCTGGCAGTGCCGCGCCATCGCGGTCTTGCGGCCGCACATGGCTTTTTCGCGAGCGGCGTGCGCTCTGTTAAAGGCACGCGTGGGCAAACCGCGTGGTTTCTGTAATACAGCAGCGGCATATTACCATTTTAAGAGTGTATGGTTATACACTCCTAAAATGTCTGTTTTTATTTATTTGAAGAAAAATGGGCGACATCGTTATTTTTTATGCGTTTGTGTGTCGGTGTGTGTGGTGGTTTTTGCCCTCCGTTGGGGCAAAGGTCAAACAACGGAGGGCAGAGGAGCGCCGGGTGGCTATAATGCAGCAAGTTGGCAGAGTACGGTGTACAGCTGGTGCATCTACCGGTCAACTCAGTCAGCCAACCCATGGCACTTGCTGGGTCTGTCCCGATACCTCCAGTCAGCGAGCCTTCCACATTTCACGTGGTAGCCTCAAAGTGCACCTGGCCTGGCACAGGCACCGTGGTGACTTCACCGTCACTTAATGGCGAATGGCGAGCATTGGTATTGGTGCTTTTTGGAAAACTTGATTTGATGAAGGGCGGCGGCATTTCAGGGTGCCTGACAACGTTTTCAATCGGTGCGTATATTTTCATCTGTGGCACGAATGAGAAACGGTTGCACTTGTGGCAGAGAGGGGGCCACGTGGACTTGGGAAAAAAACACAAGTGTGACACCGCATTGAAGTGAAGCGAGCGCGATTGGGCAGGACACGGCGTTGACCGTTGAAGAGCGCGTCGCTCGGGCGGATTGCTCACGGTGTGCGAGAGGGCACACGCCCGCGAGGATGCCCGCCACTGGGGACGACGGAGCAATGGGGGGTCCTGTTTCACGTGCAGCAAGCGCGGTGGACCGTGGCAATCGCATGGGGAAAGGCCTTCGTCCAGCCGTGCATAGACGACGGCCGTTGATGCTGCTGATGCGGATATTCAATTTACAGCTCCGTTGTCGAATTTAGAATTCACTCCTTAAAATGAAAAAAACCGAAGTCAACGCCTGAATGTCATTAAATAGGTACCTAAGCATTGTTTTTATTCAAGGCTTTGCTCACACTCTTCACCACCACCACTATCACCATCACATAGCTTTGGGTCTTCTGTTATCTTGGTCACTAACCTCTGAGTGCTGCTGCACTGCAGTCCCGGTCTCATGGCCTCCTCCTGCACCCTCCACACGAGGCCCACCCATCACTACCTCCAAGTTGCCTACCCTATCTTCCTGCACCCTACACACGAGGCCCACCCATCACTACCTCCAAGTTGCCTACCCTATCCTCCTCCACCATACACACGAGTCCCACCCATCACTACCTCCAAGTTGCCTACCCTATCCTCCTCCACCCTGCACACGAGGCCCACCCATCACTACCTCCAAGTTGCCCACCCTATCCTCCTGCACCCTCCACACGAGTCCCACCCATCACTACCTCCAAGTTGCCTACCCTATCTTCCTGCACCCTACACACGAGGCCCACCCATCACTACCTCCAAGTTGCCTACCCTATCCTCCTGCACCCTACACACGAGTCCCACCCATCTCAACCTCCTCTGCTTCCTCATTGACATCCACAGCACTCTCCTGCCGTGTTCCATTCTGAACTTCCAAGTGGTTTACCTCATTCTGCCACGAAATTCCCAGCATCCTCTGCATGCACCTGCGCTCAAATGCCAGCGCTTTGACCCGCGCAGTGACACAGATATTTCTCTTGCCTCAAACTCCCATCTCTGAACACTAAAGTTGACCTCCCTGATGAAACACCAAATGTCGAAACCATCCCAGAGTATGCTTGTGTTGAATCAGTGCCGCTGAAGACGAGCACTCCCAGAAGGCCTTTTGATCGATGGGATGTGCCAGAAATACTCTTATTTTTTTTTATGTGGAGAGACAGATACGTGACGGATGCGAATTGTGAGTTTATATATCATACCTCTACTCTCTGCTCTCCCAAAGTGGTTTATAGAGAGTCCATCAAACAACTCGCTGTGACAGCGACACGCCACCGCAGCCTCCTCGCGAGTGACGCTCCTTTACGTCACGTCACGTATCCCTGGCAGAGAGAGCGGCTTGCGCGGCAAGTGGACTGGAGCGAGCTTTTGTAACTCGACCACCCACCCACCTCGCCCACCCACCCCGCTTGTCTGCCGTGACGCCAGTGGGCCTCATCCGCCATGCGTCACCCTCGGCGCCGGTTCACCCCGGTGCTCGTCAGCGGCGGTGGTGGTGGTGGTGGTGGCAGCTGACGTGTGGCTTCATTGATTCTTCAACTGTCCCCCGTCTAAGTTTTTTTGAAGGTCGGTTTTAACAAAGGAGGAATCGATGGCAGCGTCCATGCAAGCGACACGTTCATAACAAAAAACATGTCGACTTGTAAATGCGTTCGTATTTTCCTGCCCAGTTCTAAAACAATTTGGGGTATTAATTTCCAACCTTTTTTACTCCTGATACGTTTTAATTAAGTCACCGACTCGCTGGATTTTTTTGTTGGTTTGACACGGCGAGCTCGTGCCACGTGACCCGGTGATAACCTTCACTTGAAGTTGTTCTACTGTTGAAATACCTCACGAGGATTTCCCTTCAATTCGATATCTTCCAAAATAATGTCATATATATTTGTGAAACACACTGCCTCACGGACATTTTTTTTACATTAATCATGATTTCTTCTGTTTTTATTTTTTGTTCTGACTGAATTGCATGCGATAAAAAAAAACTGGATTCAATTATCGTTTATCATTCCAGAATGAATGACACCATCCTAGTCCTTGACCTTTTTCCCCATCCTTTTTTACGAATTGAACAATGAATGTCACAGATCTCAATGCGTGTGGGGGGCCCTGCGTACTGCACGACACGCGCCTGCTTGTTAGTGTATTGCTCGTATGCCCGAACACCCCTATGCCCGTACAAAAGTACATTCGTACGCCCGTAAGCTCGTATGCTCGTACGTCCGTACACCCGTACGCCGAGCACGGCCTCACCAAGTCCCATGACACTTCTTCAGGAGGGTCCTGCCAAGTTTTTTCGCACTAGGGGGGAGATGTCACTGCTGGGTGGTTGTCCCAGTTGAGTAGTTTAGCAGGTAGTTTGTCAGCGTTGTTGTCTTTGTTCCGGTCCAGTTACCCATCATGGTGTTTATCTGCATGGCAGAGCATGGCATTGACGGCCTAACAAGGCCCACTCGGATGGTGAGCCCAATCATAAATTAATCGATTTCCTCCAACGATTATCGATTCGATTACACGACTAATTGTATAACACGAAAACACTTTCGATCGATGCATTTCCCCCCCCTCGTGTGTCGCTGGACGGGAGGTGACGGTCAGGGCTTGGTGACAGTATCGGCCGCATCACGACGGGCACGGATTGTCCACCCCTATCTATCTTAAAGGGGCCGGAATAATCGGCTGTAAAAAAAACGCAACTGTTACAATTTGTTGATGGACGTAATTCATTATCTCCAACAGGATGCACGGCTGTGCATTAATGCCTTTGAGGCCTCCTGGGACAACCAACGTGCGCGTGTGTAGCGGCTGCTTTTTTTTATTCAGTAAAATTTTTATCGCAGCAACAGCCAGAGGCTTCGTGCAGCTGGAACGCATCGTCCGTACACCTCCATTTAAGGACCGAAGCACGAGGAGGAATTCTCCACAATTCTCGCTGTCGCCTGTTGGGGCTGGTTGTTTTAATTACTGGCGAAACGTCACAGTAGTCGAATTGTAAATGTTGGGTGTTCAGTCTCCAACACACAACCGGTGTACGTTTTGTTTACATAACAAACCTTACTGATTGCCTGTGTCGAGTGGTGGTGGCGGGTTTAATGACACATTTATATTTACACCATCTAACCCAAAAAAAACTCATTTCTATACACCGTGTATAAAGTGGGCATTCATATTTATTAAAACCCCCCTGTGCCGAGCGGTTAAAGCCTTGGCTGAGTAGTGTCCACGGTACATATCCTGCATGCATTAAGATCAGACTCAAAATCTTTAGTTAGACTGGAGAAATCCGATGAGCTATGAAGCTCTTTTTCACAGATGTCCAGCAAGGGGCACGGGGTAAGAACGTTACAACAATACAAAAAAAACGATAAATGTATGAAAGGTAATTAAATCACAGAAAATGTATTAATTAATTTTATAAGTTCAAATTCCAAGCTTCGTCGGTAATTACAACAACCAGCCTCATCAGGTGACAGCCAGAATTAAGCAAGGCAGCATAACAACAGCAAAGACAGTCCAGGACCACAGCAAGACAACAACAACAAACAGTCTCTCAATAAAAATTGCACTTTAACATTGATGTTACCCACCCTCGCCCCCCCCCCCCATCCGGTGGCCGCTGCAAGAGTGAGAGCTCTCTCTCCATGTGTCTCAGTCTTTGTGATTGAACGAGCGCAATCGACCGGCTCGTTCACACGCGGGCGCCAGCGCAATTGCGCTCCCTCCCGGCGTCGCTTTTCACCGAAAGCTCCGGCCATCGATGCCCGCTGGTCGGCCCTGGGCAAAACGGCGGAAGTTCCACATTGCCCACGACGGGGTTCGGCCGTCCACGCAGTAGACCGGCTGCTCGTCTCACCGAAACCACGTGGGGTGTGATGGTGATGGGTAGAGTCGACGTTCAATCGGGCGCCTTGGAATAAGGCGCGGCATAAATCAACATGAGATAAGAAGATAACGACTGTTTTTTCTCTGCTAAATATAATACTGTCAACTATTTTTTATTGTTTTACCAGGTAAGGCCCACTGAGTTATGTAACTATTTTTCAGAAGCGACCTGACCACAAATGATAGCTCAACGAAGTGGCTAATCATCCCGTGGAGATTCATAGCAGCCAAATACTCTAATCGAGTGTTTCTAATTGTGGAGGGGAAGACCAGAGGACCTGGAGAAAAATCCATGTGACCATGGGGATAGAGACATTCAAACTCTAAATATACAGGCGCCAGGGTCGGGATTGGGATCGGACCCACAACCTCCTGTATACCAGGCGAGGTAGTTTTCATCTCGCCACCGCGGCACCAGACAAGGATTTGAACTCCATAGCTCTAATAGCCTGTGACCTAATCACCGGGAGTGTGCCCAATCTCATAGGATCTCGGAAGCTACGTAGGCTTGAGCCTGGTTCGTGGTTGGTTGAACGGCCACCAATGCATAACACAGATGTTATAGGCTGCGGCGAGGCTACCTGGTCATAAGAGATCTAACGTTTATGCTCCCACCTTCAACAATCCGCGGTGAATAGCATGGCGAAGTATGATAACAACCCCCGTGGCCGACACGGTGTGTGTGGGTAGACCTTATACAGCAGCGCACTGACAAAAACGCAGAACACTCTCGTTAGAAACAAGTGCTGTGGCCAGATGTATTGTACGTATCACCACGTACATCCTTTGTTATAGACATTGGCCAGGTATATTATAGAATTGGTTAAATATGCACGATGCGTGGTGGAAAATCGGAACGTGACCCCGATGATCCATTACAGCCCCCGGTCCAAGCAAGGTCAAAGTGTCCATTGGGTGCGTCTCACCTCTCTTGATGGTTCCAAGCCAGTGAGGGAAATTCCACAATTCTATGGTGAGGGCCAGTATCATTGTTATCGCATTTCTCGAATTGATCAATAATTTTAGGCATTCTGGCCACTTTAACGAATCTACGCAGTTCATCAAAGTAACGTTAATGCCACTGTGAGAAATGGAAACTAGATAATAATAAAATTGTAGTGTTTTAGACGTTGTGGGAAGTGTACGGTGGATTTCATATAAAGAGGCTTGTCCCCACAATCAGAATGTGGCTACTGGGCAGAGCACGATCCCATGGGTGTGTGAGCAAGGAAGCACGGTGACTTGACTTCTTAATCGTGAGTTAATGAGCACAAACATGGCGGACCCGTTTTGGTCCTTAATTGGGAAAACATCCACAGCGAGGTCGCTCCCTGCTGGCAGAGCGGAGCCACACTCACGCCGGCACCGGGTACTCCTCGTGCCTCGTGTAGGGATGCCTCCCACTGGTGGTACCCTAGGCTAGACCGATGCAGGGCGAGGGGGGAACGGTCGAGATGAGGTGTGATGCTGCCCGGCGCTCTGAGATGCTGAGGCATTTAAGCCCTGTGAATACAAACCCTTACATTGCGTTTTCTCTGCACGCCCTGAACAATGTCTGATCGACTGGATTGTTATTTTCCAGCAGCTGGAGGGAGAGGATATCCCGAAGGAGCGAGCGCAGGCGGGGAGGGCTGCCGGGGGCACGATGAACCCGCAGCTCACTCGCCAATCTGCCTCGCGTTCTGCAGCAGCAGTGGCAGCAGAAGCAGCAGCATCGCCATCCCACATTTAGTCACCCCCGGTTTGGCACAGCCCCCGTGTCTCACAGAGCACTACCTCCACATTGACGAGTCTCCGCAGAGGCGGAGAGCGAGGAAGTGACCTCCGATTGTACAGCAGCGGCGTTACCTTCACCGGCACCGGCGCCGAATCGGCATTCTCGTCGCGTGACATTTTGAGTTTGGACAAGCGAGCGGAGGAGAGCGGCATGGGCTGCACGCTCCACGGGAGAGGTCCTCATTGATTGGATGGCAGCCATCGTCACGCCGCTGCGCTATCGCGGGTCCTCGTGGTGAGCGAGCCGCATCGCGGCTGCCTCGCTCCGCGCCGCCTCAGCGGCAGCTGCAGCGCGACCGGGTACAGGCCCCACAACACCGAAAGACGACGGCGGCGGCCCTCCGCTTGCCGAGGCGTCTTCACTCAACGGGCAGCGTCGTCCAGGTGTCTTCCTCATTCAGAACAACGGGTTTATGTACATTTTATGGATGATTTGAAGATGGACAGAAGGAGGTAAGGACATCAGAATTAAAACTTAGACCGGGAATTTGAGCAAACAGAACGAAAATCTTGACTTAAAGTTTTCGTGACTGCAGGAATTCATATTCTTTGGGTCTTTCCTTTCGGTAAAGTCACGTCGATAGGTTTGTTATTTTCTTTGAATCTATCTCCGTGACTTTACAGACAGAATGAGACGTTTTTTCTTAAAATATATATACAGATTCTGAAGGTGTGCCGTGAGTGGCCGTGGTACGAATCGTAACGTGGGGGCGTGAGATTCCCGGGGCGAAGTCGGCGGAGTCGAGGCATTTGGGCGGCCCGGCCGAAGAAAGGAGAGTGGTTGGCGGGTGGGAGAGAGAGGGAGGATCGCGAGGCCCCTGTGGATTCGGTCGCCTTCGAGCATCTTCATCAAAAACGGCGACAAAGTTCACCTCGACGCCTTGAAACAGGGGCGGATATAGAGGCGGGGGGGTCGCGGACAAGGAGTCCCGAGGAGCCCGCGGAACGCCACGCGAGGAGCGGCCGTGACCGACGCGTGCAGCCATGTCCGGCGAGGAGGAGACCGTGGACCTGAGCTTCCTCACCGAGATGGAGAAGGAGTCCATCCTGGGCGTGCTGCAGAGGGACAAGACGCTGAGGGAGATGGAGGCGCAGAGGGTTCGGTGAGTCGACCCGATTTGTGTGATTCGCTGAGACCGCCGTTGTGTACTCGCGTTTTTTTTTTCGTTTCATTAAAATAGTTCACCTGGAACGTCCCTTGAGATGGAACTTCCCGTTTACCAGAGGCATCCAGAGAAACCGGGGTACCCTCAGAGCTCTGTGATCGTGACCGCCAAAGCACATGCAGGGCATCCAGTTTTGATATGCCTGGGAAGCCACCACAGTAGAGCCACCGCGGTAGAGCCACCACAGTAGAGCCACCAAAGTAGAGCCACACAGCCGTAGAGCTACACCGCGGTAGAGCCACACAGCGGTGGAGCCACACAGCGGTGGAGCCACTCAGCGGTAGAGCCACACAGCGGTAGAGCCACACAGTGGTAGAGCCACACCGCGGTAGAGCCACACAGCGGTAGAGCCACACAGTGGTAGAGCCACACAGCGGTGGAGCCACACAGCGGTAGAGCCACACAGCGGTAGAGCCACACAGCGGTAGAGCCACACAGCGGTGGAGCCACACAGCGGTAGAGCCACACAGCGGTAGAGCCACACAGCGGTGGAGCCACACAGCGGTAGAGCCACACAGCGGTGGAGCCACACAGCGGTGGAGCCACACAGCGGTAGAGCCACACAGCGGTAGAGCCACACAGCGGTAGAGCCACACAGCGGTGGAGCCACACAGCGGCAGAGCCACACCGCGGTAGAGCCACACAGCGGTAGAGCCACACCGCGGTAGAGCCACACAGCGGTGGAGCCACACAGCGGTAGAGCCACACAGCGGTAGAGCCACACAGCGGTAGAGCCACACAGCGGTAGAGCCACACAGCGGTAGAGCCACACCGCGGTAGAGCCACACAGCGGTAGAGCCACACAGCGGTAGAGCCACACAGCGGTAGAGCCACACAGCGGTAGAGCCACACAGCGGTAGAGCCACACAGCAGTAGAGCCACACCGCGGTGGAGGCACACCGCGGTGGAGCCACACAGCGGTAGAGTCACCGTGCTCACACAGGTCGTCATCGGGCTTGTGGAGCTACGTGGCGGGTAGCAGAGGACAGTGCAGGAAAACTGCATTGCTGTCCTGTACTTGGCCAGTGGAGGGGCGTAGTTAAATAATTCCCACGAGCCCGCACGGCATGAGGGGAGGCCCCCGTCCAGCAGTGGATTTACAGAAAGGCTTACACGTGGGAGCGCTTTGTAAGCGGCCCACGTGGGAGCTGTCCACGAATTGATTCTTGTTGTCTCATTTGCACCGTGCATTTCCCCGTTTCTGCCATTAGCCGAGAGGGAGCATTTGCATATTAAAAATTCGTATAAACGGTTAATGATCGTTTATCATTCTGACGCTTGTGACCATAACACGGTCAATTGTTTTGCTGATGGGGAAACGCTTTTGCATTTCCTCTGCCAGTCCAAGTCCCAGAGCAGAAAGCAGCAGCAAAGCGTTTAAGTGATAAACATTTCTCGGTGTGACCGGAAAAAAACCCCTTAAATTTATAACGGCGCTTCAAACCCACTCCGGTCATTTGCAAGGGCTCTCTCCTCACTCACATGTAGAGCAATTCACTTTTATTGACCATCTCGAGGTGTCCAAGCTGCTGTGGTGTTGCCACCTCGCGTGGCACTCACTCGAGAAATCCCTGCTCTGAGCGTTTGTGGCGTGACCCTCTCTCTCCTTTTAATGTCTCTCTTCCCATTTGCACAGATTGGAAAAGCCGCAATCACCCGACGGAGCATAAAACTAACACTCAAGGGACATGCCGCACAACAATAACGATGATAATAATAATCGGATATAATTTTGCAGCGAGGCGTAATAACAAGCGGCGCTTCACAGACACAGACCGGATACCTCTGCGGTGTAGAATGTGGACTTTTACCGTCCCCAAATACGAATCTCTTGAGGATGCTGCTGCGCTAGCATGAGACACGAACCCACCATGTTGCCGACGCTCCATCCGCTCCGCGGCTCCATCTCCGCACGACCCACTTACCCCGCCCCCCCCACCCCACAGCTTGGTGCCCATCGCTCTCATCCCCTGCGCCGCTCACCGCGACGCGTCCCGCTCGGCCACGGGCGGCCCCCGGGTACCACGGCGGTCTCCGTGACCGCCGCCCACATCCTCGGACCCCTCCGGTGTCGTTGTCTCAGAGCCGTGCCGTGAGGCTGTCGGCGCAGCGGCCCTCCCCCCGCTCGAAGCATCCGCGGCACTCGCGGGGTCGGGTTTATCCCACGGCTCGTCGAGAACTCTTAAACCGCGGGGGAGCGTGTGTCCCACCGGTCAGGTCAGGACCACCGCAGTGGCGAGGTGGTAGCTACCTCACCTGGTATGCAGGAGGTAGTGGCTTTGATCCCGACCCTGACTCTTGCTGTAGATTTGGAGTTTGCGTGTCTCTCTCTCCGTGGTCGCGTGGATTTTTCTCCGGGTCCTCCGGTTTCTCCCCTCTACATGTAGAAACATCACACGTAAATTTACACTGCGTTAGGCTATCATTTATGGCCAGGTCGTTTCTGCAAAAGAGCTATATAGCTCAGTGGTCCTTACCTGGTAAAATATATATATTGATAATAAAGATTTTAAAAATAAAAGCGTAGCACGGTTTATCCTGGTATTGCACTCTTCCCATCATTTCCCGTCCACTCCGGCGTGGTGAAGCGCGCTGAACATAACCTGCAGACGTGCGCCCCGGCCTAGTTAGGATGCTCACGTGTGGCGCGGTTCACAACGATCAGCTGTGACGGCCGCTCTCAGAGTACAATCTTCGTCAGCCGTCCTCGAAGCGGCAACCATCAGCAAGAGGGGCGGTGACGCGGTTGAGCGGTGGCCCAGAGCTCTCCGCTTGTCACAGAGGTTCGCGGTTTGCATCCGGCAGGCCGCGCCTGGTTATTACTACGGCCATGGGCGTGGCAGTATTAACCGTGAAATACCCCATACCGTTGTGTGCTGGCGTCAAGATCCGTATTGGCCAAGTACTAGGATTTACGCCAGTTACTCAATTTGGGATCACACAGCGATATTGCCCCCAACTGCGAAACTCCTGTGGACTGCATGTGAGACACTGCAACCTCGTGACGATAGCCCTGCGCTATTACTGTATTGTCCTATCAGCTTGTCAGGGAATGGCCTCGGCAGATGAATGACTGAAACACTATTGCGGTAGATTGTACGCAGAGACGAAGTATCCATTCTGAACCTTCGCAGGAAGCAGTGCATCACCCCGCGTTAAGCAACAGAAATTGTGGAAGGCGATATCCAGCACCCCCAGAATCCACACATTCGGGGGCGCTGGACTTTCTCAGAAAGCCCCACTCCACGTGAAATGTTCATCACACGGCAGTTCCCCAAATCATATTAATCTCTTGCAGCTGGAACATAGCCACTTCAAGTGAAACCCCGAATCCATACAACGGGGTCATAGGTGATGGAGCCGACACCATCAACTCGCCGCACTTGGGAACACAGTTGAAGGTCATACCACGGGCCGGAGGCCACTTTCAATCCCAGGATGTGGATCGCTACCCTGACGCGCTTTAATAAAAAAGCAGTTGCTGACCACAGGCCAAAAATGTCGAGCGGCCAACAATGAGCAGCGCTGAGCCACGTCGTCCTCTGCGCTCTCCCCCCCTCCCTGCACTCGCTCGCTTGTGATCCCAGGCGGCTGCGTCGCGAGCTCGAGCGCCTGCGCGAGAAGGGAGCGGCCCGGGGCCAGGGCCGCGGCCAGCAGGCCCTGGTGGCCGTGCAGTCCGCTGGTGAGGGCGTCCCCGACGGGAGCTGCGCGCGATGCCTGCAGCCCCTGGGCTGGGCCTGGCTGGCCGGTGGGGACCTGTGCCCCGCGTGCCTGCAGCGCGTGTGCCGCGCGTGCCGGGTGCCTGCCAAGGGGGGGGGCGGCGGTGCGCGCGCGGGAGGCGGCGAGTGGCAGTGCGAGGCGTGCCACCGTGAGGCGTAAGCAGCCAGAGGCGCCCACTCTACCCCTCTCTACCCCTCTCCTCTCTGCCGTGACGTGGCTGGAGTGCTAATCCCAGCATGCACCGCATGACGTGGCTGGACTGCTCGTCGCAGCATGCACCGCATGTTGTGACGTCTCCCAGCATACACCACGTTTCGTGTCGTGGTTGTAGTGCGGGCTCCCAGCATGCACTGCGTGTCGTGATGTGGCTGTACTGCTCATCGCAGCATGCACCGCATGTTGTGACGTCTCCCAGCATACACAACATTTTGTGTCGTGGTTGCAGTGCGGGCTCCCAGCATGCACTGCGTATCGTGATGTGGCTGTGCTGCTAGTCCCAGCATGCACCGTGTGTTGTGACGTGGCTGAAGCGCCTTCTCCCAGCATGCACCACGTGTTGGAATGTGGCTGTTGTGCTAGTTCTAGGTTGCTTGTGTTGAACCAATGCTGATGAAATGCTGCGCACCAAAAAGGCTGTGTGACTGATGGGATATGTATGAAAATACTTTTTCATTTGTAGAGAGACAGATATGGGAAGTAGGCGTGTTTGTGAGCTCATTCATCTAGTTCATCAGAATGGTCTGGGTCGATTATTACCTCTGTCTCTGTTTAGCACGATTGTCTATGTACGGTGAAAAATAATTTTGAAACTGGATCTTGCAAAAGCCACTAAATCTGAATTAGAATCTAAACAGAACGTGCCTCGTGCCATACTTTCTAGAATAGCAGTTTCACTGTAATCACACTCAGTGGTGGGAACTTGATGGTAGCGGTGGTGCCCGCCGTGAAACCTCTCCATGCTGTGGGGTCACGCTCACTGCCTTTTAGAGTATTTGGCTTCTATAAATTGATACGCCACTTTGTTGGACTATCATTTTTGATAGCCAGGTCGCTTCTGCGTTTCACAACTTACACAAACCCGTGGGCTTTCACGACCAATATTATCCAATGTAAAAACACCGTGGCAATTAGTTACTACTTCAGCACACCGGTGTGCTATAGAGTAAACCCACAACATAAAAAATTCGAGTACTGTGACGTTCCGTTGGTGATTACAACCAGCTTCAGATTCTTGACTTAAAGCTTTCATGACTGCAGGAATTCATATTCTTGGGTCTTTCGGTAAAGTCACGTAGATAGGTTCAAAGAAAATAACAAAAAACTACGACGTTTCGCTCGCAACACAAGCAATCATCATCAGGAGAAAATATCGCGGGAAAGCTGCTGAGGCAGGATGTGTTAAAGGTTTGAAATGGGTGTAGCCCAAGGGTCATAAGCGACGGGGGCGGGGCTAGTGATGTCAAAGTGAAACATTTGCATGTAAATGTAAGATCGGAGAGCTACCTCCACGGCAACGAAGCTGCGGAGGTGGCCATTGTATTGTGAGAGATTAGCATGTCAATGTAAGATTACAGAGCCACCGCCACATCGAGGAAAACGAGCAACGGTGGCTGTGTTCGTGAGACATTTAACCTGTTAATGTAAAGACATTTAACCTGTTAATGTTAGACTCGAAAATAAGGTAGGATGTAAACATCACAGCCAGTTATGACTGAAACTGGTTAATAATGTCCTTCCAATGATTGCTCAGTTTGTACCCAGCTTTTCAGTTTAAATTGTGTCTGTTTATATATGGATGGCTTCATGACCGAATCTTTGTTGATAGCCAGTGGGCTTGCAAACTACCTTTGTTTTAGAGAAATCAATTTTGTGTGAGCCCACCACATTAAAACAATGATCAGCCACGGCCGAGGTATTGGTCCTACCGTGTTTCAAATCTGCCTTATGTTCACGAACACGGTCCGAGACATGTCGCTTAGTTTCCCCAATGTAACTACTGCCGCAGACACAGCTTAGTTTGTAGACGCCGGGATATTGCATGTTAGGGATCACATCCTTCACAGATGGGATCAGATCACGAATTGTATGTACTGTGTTAAATAGAACCTGGATTTTGTGTTTTCTCATGATTTTGGAAATATTTTTAGTGACCCCTGCTATGTATGGCAAGGTGATGGTTTTGATTGGGTCCTCAGATGGTTCTTTCCCAACGGTTGGGGTGATAGCTTTACGGATTGTGTAATCTGAATATCCATTAATCTTTAGGGATTGGTGTACGTGTTCCAGTCCACTGGCTAGGCGATGATGGTCGGAAATACATAGAGCTCTATGGTGTAGAGTTTTGAGGAGGGAATTCTTCTGGGATGGATGGTGGTGGGAGTCAGGTTTTAGGTAGGCATCCATATGGGTGGCTTTCCTGTAGACAGGGTCCAATACAGCTTCATAATGTGCACACGCAAAATTCTCCTCAAGCTCGGCTGGGCTGAGCCTGGCAGAGTGCTTTGACTCGTGGCCACCATGAGCATAACAGGTGTTATAGGCTGCTTGCCGGGTTGCTGGGGTGAGCGACGGAGGGCAGTGCAGACAAGTCCATTGTCATGCTGTACTGCGGTTCAACAACCTATGCGTAATTCCTTCGCCAACCCGCACTGACCAGTATGCTGAGATGTGGCCGAGCAATCCCTGTGACAGTACGGCGGAGGGAGGCTCTCATCCGGTAGCGGGTGGACACCGGGGGCTGTGCGAGGACACTCGCTGAAGGAGGGAAGCTGACCGTGAGATCCGGCTGTGTTGGCTGACCGTGAGATCCGGCTGCGTTGGCCGATCGTGTTAGCCGAACGTGTGCCATTGGGTAGGAGGGTGAGGATCCGAGCAGAGAGGTGGCAGCACAGGAGGGTGGTGATACGGACCGGTTGTCACTGCACGCACGGGCTTCCTGCCCTGTTCTCTCGTGTACAGAGTCGGTGAGGCTGCAGTGTGCTGTGAGAAAGGGCCAATTCTTGTCACCTGCTTTTCATTTCTCAGGCCACGGTACCCGGTGCCGAGTGTCATGCTGACTTTGTGGTTCTGGCCAGGAAACGCGTTAGACCCGAGTTTTAAATCCCGGAGAGCTTTGAGTGGGCTCGAGCGGCGGCGCCGTAATTTGTGTGCTGCACCGGTGATCTGGCGAATCCCAGTTCAATTTCCCGGTTGCTGCTAACGTCAGTGGCCAGTGATACCTCAACCATTCCTGGGGCTACCAGCTGCATCAAGCCACCGCTGAGCAGCGTGGTGACGCGTGGCCAAACAACCCCGAGTGACAACGGCACAGGGAGGGTTCTCAGCTTGTCGTGGAGCCGGTGGGGGGGGGGGGGTCCGTGTGCACGAGGAGGGTCCCAGCGCCAAGCCCCATTCACTCCGCTCGTGTTTTTAGAAAACGGCTGCTCCTTGTGATCCCAATCGGTGCACTGGAAGAGCACGGGGCGCAGCGGTGGCGGCAGCATGTGATCGATGTGTTCTCAATGTTGTGTTTGTTCCTATTTTGTACGAATTAAGGACCCCCCCACCCCGGCTGGCATCCTCTTACCCGGAAAAAAAAAACACAAACAGCCTTAAGCGGGAGAGCGGCTGTGAATCGTCGCCTTTTTGGAGTTTGCCAGAGCAATCCCAAAGGCACGTCAAGGCACCCCTCTCCGGCTTCACTCTTGCTGCTTCGCGGTGGCTCGTTCACAGAGGCGGTTACTGGTGTAACTCCCGAGCATGGGCTGTCGAGACGGCACCAAGGCCTCATATCAGCCGGCTCGTAATATCCACGAGTGGAAAACGCCACGTCCTGTACACCTCTTATGGCTGTTGCTGCTGCTGTTGGTAACAGGCCTGCTCCAGTCTAACAGCGGCCTGGAAAATATTTGGTCAGAAATTAATTTTGGACAGCGCTCAAATTTTGCCCTGAGCCCAGTGTGTTGGGAATTCCACATAAACCAGTTACGGCCGACTTACCACAATGCGTTACTGATTTTATAAACCCTAACGTGATGCTAGGCATAGTCAACCCCGCGACTGGGATTTAAACGCGCATCCTTCCGATCGTGATTTAAGTGCTCAAGCCATAGAACCTCCCGGCCGTAATGGGGAAGATTAATAATTAAACAGAATAGTTTTAAATTTACTGCAGGATGAAGACTGCCCTACACCATGTCCGTCGTGAGGATTGTTGGACCGTACTTCGCCACACCGGTCAGTGAAGTGGGGGGTGCCCAGGAGCAGTTCAGATGTCGTGATCCCAGTGGAAGAACACGACGATTCTGCAGCTGCGATCAATTGCACGCTCTGAGAGCGCTACGTCGGGCTCCAGATTCGTACGCTGAACGCAGTTTATGGCAGCTGCGTATTTTGAATACAATGACGGAAATGTAAACACAGGCCTCTGTGTGTGTGCGCTACGAACCCGGTGACTCCAGTTCGATTACCGCTCAGGGCCAGCATCAGCGACCAATACCTCCACCGGTCCTGGGTCTCCTCCCCTAGGTCGACTCAGCTGCTCGGGAGACAAAGGCGGCCAGGCCTGGTGCTGGCCACCCAACCCCTCGTGTGGCGTGACGGCCTTCATTGGTGCTCGCTAACAGCACTTGCCCAACAGTCTTTTAAGGCTATATGAGGGATCTTTGTTTTTGTATATGTGTGGGGAGAGCGGTTGTGTAGCGGTTAGTGCACTGCACTACGAACCTGGCGACCTGGGTTTGATTACTGCTCACGGCCAGCGCCAGCCACAATTATCTAACCCGGTCCTGGGCCTCCCCTAGGTCGACTCAGCCTCACATTAGTACCTGGTGTGGTGTGTAAACATCTCCATTTGAGAGACAAAGGCAGCCGGGTGTGTTGCTTGCCTCCCCTTCCCTCGTGTGCCGTGCCGGCCTTTATAGGTGCTTGCTAGCAGCACTTGTCCCTACAGTCTGTTCAAGGCTGTACGGGAGATCTTTGTCTTGTGTATGACGGTGTCTGCTGTTCAGGAATAATGAAGAGGTTAGGTTTTCTGGCAAGGAACGTGGAGCGACAATAGTGTGACCGACCAGAGGGCCAGTTCACAGGTAGCCGGTAAGGGGCACCTATCAAGATTTGGTGGCAAATTGGCAAAATTTCCAGTTTTCTCATTCAGGTGGCACTATGCCACACAGTGCCTCAGAGCGATTTTCTGCGTGCAATTTGTATATTGTCTCCCCCTGTTCTGCATGGGTTTCCTCCAGGTTCTCCAGTTTCACTCGCACAGCTAAACACAAACTCAACCCGTAGAGTGTAACCGCGGTATTGGCCAAACATCCCAATTTAGAAAAATTATGCTGCAAATGCCTCAGTGGAGATGAGAGCAGCAGCAGCAGCATCAACACCCCCAACCCCTCCCCCCCTGGTTCTGAAAAAAACTTGGCAGGGCCCTTCTGAAAAATACTGGCTCTCCTGGGTAAACAAGTGGAATAATAACAACAATATCTCATAAACAAGGGATGCAAGTTCTCAAGCGCCTCTCATCATGCCTGCCTGCTTTTGCCTCTCCATCCGCCAGACTAAACAATATCCATTACAAAGTTGCCAATTCATTCTGTTCGTCCTTAACTCTACTCGCTATGACGATCCACTCCTCGCAATCCCGCCGGCGCACTTCACCGTGCTGGCTGCGACGGGAGGGTAGGGAGATCCTCGGCTACCCGTGCAGCGCCCTCCGCGGCACGGGCATTGAGAGAGATATTTTATTTATTTGCGACGTTGACGCCGACAACCCGGAGCGGTGATCTCTGTCACTTGCGGTTCCTGCTGGACGGGCAAGGAGCAGGAGACGCGCCGTTTGAGGGCCGTGTGCGCTCTGCATGCCCCTGTACATTCTCGTAAATAACAACCGTGATCTTCTGTTTAGTCCAGGGCAGCCCTCGCTGAGTCTCAAGATCTTGTTGATCCACGTCGGGATGTTTTCCCAGTTGATTTTTTTCTAAGGAAGTGTTTCGAACCCATTTTGCCGTACCGCCTCACCACACCAGGGTTTGGCATTTTGACAAATAATCTCGGCTATTCCACAAACCCGCTGGATCACAAGCATGCTCCTGGCATAGTGTGCTGGCCTAGGCATGTAACCATGTGTCAATGACAATAATAATAATAATACGTGATTGTAGGTTTTGATTATTATTGGTGGTGCAATGGTTATCACACTGTGCCTATGAACCCGACTGCTTGAGTTCGATCCTCGGCCTCAGGCAACGTCAGTGGGGAGTGGTATCTGAGCCGGTCTCCGGGCTGCACACTACATCCGAAATGAGCATTGACCAGCACGGTGAAGTATGGCCAAACAACTCCCCCACGACCAACCGACTTGGCGCGAGGAGGCCTTCATCAAGCATTAGACTCGTAAAAGGCAAAAAATATATAATTGAGTTAGAAGACTTCTTACCCCAGAGAACCTGGCCGAGTGCGAGACTCTTATACAGTAGGACTCTGTTCAGCCTTGCTGGGATCGTGCAGTGCGCGGTGAGGGTCAGCCAGGGGTGCCGCGGTATGGTCGGGCCACGGAGCCTAGGGCCTGGTACCACGTGGTGCGCATTGTGAAGAAGACTTATCTTCCATTTTATTCATTTTTATATTTTCATTTTCTTTTCTTTCAGAAACTCATCCGTCAGTGTGGACGCCTCCAACGTAACACAGCGAGAGCAAAACGAAACGTACACGATGCCCACCCGCAGGCATTTGCCTGTCAAACCACGCGTTCAATCTGAAAAGTCCACAAACAAATGATGACCCCTAGGGAGAGCCTCTCTGAGTCTCCTCAAGAGGATCCTGGATCTGGATTTGGTTGTTTGGCCAACTGCATGAATGAGGAACACGACAAGCAGACAATACTCCCTCATTCGCACAGTTTGTCTCTCTGCGTGAAAAATACAAAAAGCTTTATTTTCGCACATTCCATTTGGCTAAACGGCCTTCTGGGAGTGCATAATTAAATGGCAGCATTGGGTAAAAACAAGCAAGTATTTGGCTGCTATACATGTCCACGTGACGATAAGCCACTTCGTTGAGTTATCACTTGTGGCCATATAGCTCATTGGTGCCTTACTATTATTACAATAAAAAATAAATAAATAGTAAACTCTGGTCTGTTTTCGGCATTCAGGATTCCATTAGCATAGTCAGGCTTGCTTGAGCCTATGCTGTTGAACTTTGCACTCCTATCCTGCTTTTGTATTGTTTGCTATAACTTTCAAATCCCATGCCCCTACTGGACGTCGGTGAAGCAGAGCTTTATAGCTCATCGGATTCCTCCAGTGTAAATTAAGATTATCATTCTCAGCAAGGGCCCTCTTAGGCCAGATATTGGTCCTGATATCATACACAGCTATATCATACGCAACTCAAAAAATTGATTAGCGTTGCAGTGGAGAATCTAAGTAGCTTCATTCTCCACAACGATGCGGAATGTTAGCAAGTGTTTTTTTTAATGATAGCATGTATGTACATCGAGCTTCTTTCATACCGTACGATGTCAACCACGCTAATCGGGAGGTGCGGGGGAAGGACAACAAACTCATGCCTGTCAACCCAGATGGTTCACTCGTATTCTTGTACAGGGAAATTGAGTTTTTAGGTCCGTACGGTGTGCAGCCGTTTCAATTTGGCTGTCTATTTGTTTGTGTTTCTACCTTGTGATGGGACTTTGTAGGATGGACGTTGAGATTTATAAGGGCACGGGGTGACCAATAAGGTTTGAATTAGTCTGTAATAAGGTAGGGCACTGATAAGGGGTTGACAGGTATATAAACAAAACACAAAGAGTAGTTCTAAAGAAACGAGTTTACAATCTAAACCGTAGAACCGCTATGCACAAATAATCCTTGCATCCAATCCATTCAATCATTTGGAATCCTGAACCCATGACTTTACTGCCATCCCCTGGCCATTGCCCACCCCAAGCCTATAACGCCTGATATACACTATGTATGTTCGTTGACCTTCCATCGCACCGCACGTAGCCAACCGTGATAATCGTAGATGCGGGGTCGCCCATCCATATACGAACCAGGCTCAAGCCTGCTTAGCATCTGAGGTGCGTCATGATCGGGCACGATCAGGGTCATTTGAATGTAGGGCACAGTGGTGCGGAATTACCCAGACAGCTATAGGAGCATGCGCATCGTAGCCTCGCAGGGCACCACACATAGCACATCGACCAGTGGTTCACGTTGAATGAGCTCAATTTGGTTTCCCAGTGTCTCATTCCGCAAATGAATGATGTGCGATGAGATGCGTATGCTATGTGATGTGTGATGTGACGCATTGTGTGATGTGATGATGGGACACGTGATGTGTGATGAGATTATGTGACGCGTGATGAGATGATGCGACGTGTGATGCGATGGTATGATTTCACGCACGATGTGACAAGTGATGATTTGACGCACGATGAGATGGTGTGGCGTGCAGGGAGATCCGCACCGCCTCTGGGGAGTGGTTCCGCCAGGCTCGTGCCGAGCGCTTCTCATGCGCAGCGAGCGATGGCAGCGACATCGTCACAGCATCGCTGAGACGCCGGCAGAGTGAGACCCACAGCATCGCAGCATCGCACCGTCACAGCATCACAGCATCACAGCATCACCATCACACCATCACCATCACACCATCACACATGACACCATCACACCATCACACCATCACCCCATCACGCCATCACGCCATCACACCATCACACCATCACCATCACACCATCACCCCATCACACATCACACCATCACACCATCACATCATCACCATCACACCATCACCCCATCACACCATCACACCATCACACCATCACCATCACACCATCACCATCACACCATCACACCATCACACCATCACCATCACACCATCACTCACAGCATCACCATCACACCATCACACCATCACCATCACACCATCACTATCACACCGTCACACCATTACCATCAAACCATCACACCATCACCATCACACCATCACCATCACACCATCACCATCACACCATCACCATCACACCATCACACCATCGCACCATCACCATCACACCATCACACCATCACCATCACAGCATCGTACCATCACACCATTACACCATCACACCATCACCATCACACCATCATACCATCACACCATCGCCATCACACCATCACCATCACACCATCACACCATCACCATCACACCATCACCATCACACCATCACCATCACACCATCACACCATCACACCATCACAGCATCACACCATCACACCATCACCATCACACCATCACCATCACACCATCACACCATCACCATCACACCATCACAGCATCACACCGTCTGGTATAATATTGTCACACGCTCAGCTAAGGCGAGGCCTCCTGCTGAGCACCTGTGATCCCCTCGTACGACTGCTTGAGTTTTATCCGGGACCGCTGTTTCCTCTCCTATGGGAGACACTCAACGTTCAAATGGCCCAATTCAGGACCTTCCCAAAACAAAAGAGCGTCACCCATGCCTAACCCTACTTCATTAGACAGGAAATATTGTCAAGTGAAAGCCGGCCATTGGCAGGCTTTCATTTTACAATGGCCACATTGCATCGTGGACGCTCCCCCTATAACGTGTTCAGTGAAAGCGGCAGCTGTTGGTATGCGTCCTGGTGTCACTCATCTTCTCCTCCAATCTATTTTGTTCGGGAGTCCTAAAATTCAGTTAAAATATATGTTTTAAATGTTTTGATATTACCAGGTAAGGCCCACCGAACTATATCGCTCTTTTTTCAGAAGCAACCTGGCGATCACAAATAGTAGCTCAACGAAGTGGCTTATTATCACGTGGACATTTACAGCAAGTAGCCAAATACTCTTTAAACGCGTGATGTTGATTTTAAATGTTGAGGCAAAAACTGGAGGACCCGGAGAAAAATCCACGCGACCACAGGGAGAGAGACACGGCAAACTCCAAATGCAGAGGCGTCAGGGTCGGGATCGAACCCACGACCTCGTGTATACCAGGCGAGGCAGTTAACATCTCCTAGCCACCGTGACAATTGTGTCTTAATAGGATTGATACATCTAAAATGTATTACTGTTGATTGAGTGCTGTGCCGTTTTTTAAAATGGTAAATAATATTTAACCGCTTCATTGATTTTTACAAAAAAACATTATCGTTATCTTCATTATGGTCATCATGAGCCACTGTCCATCTCTACGCCGTCATTTCCCCTCACGGTCCTGCGATGGCGCACACCGGCGGGCGAGGCAGATTTCAGCGCTCCATCTCCGCAGTAGTCTCCCTCCTGCACACCGCGGTCTCCCATTTGGTTGCTATTCCATCACCAGCGCTTGCACGGAAAGTGGCGAATTGGAATTCCAGCGCGATAATTACGAAGCCATCGTACAAATTGCACGCAGGTGGAGCTGATGAACCTCACTTCCAGTGGCACGGGCCCTGGTACAAGGAAGGAAATAATAATTCACATATTTAAGGCGCATTTTATACGTAGATCCCACTGCACCCCGTGTATGGAAAGCCATAAATAAACACAACTTGCAGAGTTAACGGCCAGAACTAGGGAATAACGGCCAGTTTAAGATGTGAGTTTTCAAGACATACTAAATATATATCCTAAGACTCTGATTGTCTGATTAGAAAGTGCAAAGCGTTGGTCCAAGGTTTGGGAGCTGCACAGTGGCAAAAGCGCGATCACCCCTGCAGGAACAGACCCTTTACCTCGGAGTCCTTAGAAGAGAAGGAAATCTAAATCTCTAAGGGACCTCGTTGGGAGAGTAAACACAAACCGGTTCCTGTAAAGATTGTGGGGCTAACCCATTGAGTGCCTTGTAGGCCACCTGCTGTACTCGATAGCTGCGCCGCCGATCACCGTGGCATCTCGTTCTGCATGCACGCTGCTTGTCCTTTCGCCCCCGCGCGACCCACTGGCTAACTCGTGATGGCGGCGGCGGCAGAGAAAAAGCGCGAGGCTGCGGGGGACATCTTCCTGGAGTCGCACGCTCGCGCCCCGGAGCAGCTCGCCAAGCCCAACAACGGCCTCGCGGTCGGCACCCCGACGGCCACCCGCTCTGCCTCCAAGAAGCCGGCCGACAACACCAAGAGCTACGGGCTCAGCAGGTGACTCCTCTTCCTCGCCACCGCCGCTGCCGCCCCGCCTCTCCCTACGCGACGGTGGCTAGGAGATGTTGACTCTCTCGCCTGGTATGCAGGAAGTTGTGGGTTCGATCCCAACCCTGACGTCTGCTGTATATTTGGAGTTTGCGTGTCTCTCTCTCCCTGTGGTCGCATGGATTTTTCTCCGGGTCCTCCGGTTGTTTCTTCCACATTTAGAATTAACATCACACTTTTAGAGTATTTTGCTAAGTTGCTTCTGAAAAAAAAGCTGTATAGCTCAGTTGGCCTTACCTGGTAAAATAAAACATGTTTTTAGGCTGCCAACAAGGTGACCTGAGTGCGATTCCCAGCCACGGCCGAATTAGAAGTGGTGAGTGATACCTGAACTGGTTCTGGGTACCCCCTTTCACCAATCAACATGGTGAAGTATGGTCAAACAATCCCAATGGTCAGATAGCATGAGTAAAATGTGTGTCACATACCCCCCTCCACCCAACACAGCCAATCAATAGAGGTGTCACGTGATGAACAAGCTTGCAAATTCATTGCTGCTTCAGCACCACCGGTGAGTTGTTGGAGAGAGATCCAGAACATTTAATGATTGGGTGTGGACGTTTCGTTGGTAGTAACAGGCAGCATCATCGGGCAATGGCCAGCTTTGTGTACGACGCACGTTATACCGACGCGACCTGACCTCAAAATCCACTGCCATTTATAATGTGGGTCGCGACGCGCGAACCCAGCTCATCGATGTGGGATGCAGGTGACGTCACCGCACGCACCGACGTGTACGCACACACTTGCCCGCCGGTGCATCAGCTGGCAAAACACAATTAGTTATTTATTTACGTATATATTTTTCATATGGTAATGTTGTGGTAAGCTCGTGCGCTGGTACTTGTGTCATCTGTCTGCGCGTTCCGCCGCGCGCACTGCCGAGCAGGAAACCGTCCAAGTCACGGAACAAGCGGGGAGAC
Source organism: Lampetra planeri (assembly GCF_965212315.1). Taxonomy (NCBI): domain Eukaryota; kingdom Metazoa; phylum Chordata; class Hyperoartia; order Petromyzontiformes; family Petromyzontidae; genus Lampetra; species Lampetra planeri. Next base: position 8,703,235 of record NC_136156.1, read on the forward strand.
GAGGCCACCCACAAGCGGGGAGACGAGGCCACCCACGGCGTGCTGCACCACGACACTCATGCCGCCAAGGAGAGGTGCGTGGGCCTGCATGCGCCTCGCGGTGTCCCATCGTGTCACGCGACCGGGAGGCTGAGTTCCGATTCCCCTCGTGTCACGAGGCTGGGAGGCTGAGTTCCGATTCCCCTCGTGTCACGAGGCCGGGAGGCAGAGTTCCGATTCCCCTCGTGTCACGCGGCCGGGAGGCTGAGTTCCGATTCCCCTCGAGTCACGTGTCCGGGAGGCTGAGTTCCGATTCCCCTCGTGTCACGCGGCCGGGAGGCTGCATTCCGATTCCCCTCATGTCACGGGGCCGGGAGGCTGAGTTCCGAGTCCGCGGCCGGCAGGTCGTGAGCGCCGGGCTCCCCGCGCCGCACGAGGCTCGCGCTGCTCGTCGTCGCGTCGTGGTTTCACTTTTCGTGAATATTTAATTTCGGAGAAAAATATTTCTGCAATCACAAAGATATAGTAGTAAGCTTTCACGACCATTATTATCCATAATCACGTAGATATAAATGTGTTGTTAAGCCCACCACCAGTAAGGTTTGTCACGTAAACAAAACGTGCCAATTAGTGACTCCTTCAGCAACCTGGTGTGCTGGAGAGTAAACCCACAACATTTACAATTTGAGTACCGTGACGTTTCGCTGGTGGCTACAACAACAACAACCAGACTCATCAGGCGATTTTGCCATAATTGTGAAGAAGTCTTATTGTATCGGCACGTTTTGTTTACCTGACAAACCTTACTAATTGGCTCTATCGGGTGGTGGTGGGTTAACGACACATTTATATTTACTCGATCTAACCCCAAGAAAAATCGATTATGGATTAAAGTTCACAATAACAATTGAAAGTTCTCAAATAGTCACGCTCCTCCTCAATAAGCATCAGTCTGCACCGGTCCTCCACATTCACCCTTTGGGCTGTTGCAGGTCGTTGGGCAGTGGTCCATCTTCTGACCGTCGCCCAAAAATATTCACAGAGCCATCGCCGTGAATGCGCAAATGGCGACCCCTTGCCCGACGCCTGCTGTGCAGGACCGCCCCGCAGCTTCCGCTCGTCTCTCTCCCCTGGCAGAAGCGACCCCAAAGCGGACTCCGTGGGCAAGGCGGCGCCGCTGTTCACCGGCGGCGCCGCGTCCCGCGCCGAACACAGCCCCTCGGCTAATCCCAGCGACGCGGCGCCCGGCGGCAGGGGCAACGTCATCGTCGCCACCGCCGCCGCGGGCATTGCCGCCGCCCCCCCAACCCTCGGCGGGTCGGTGCCGACGGCCGGCTCCCTGCTACCCCCTCCGGACGGCATCTCGCTGGGGAGCCGAGGTTCCCCGCCGCGCAGGTGAGCGAGTGGGCGAGAGCCGGCGCGGTGCTGGGCGGGGCAGGGTGAACGAGCTAAACTATTTTTTTATTTTACCAGGTAAGGTCCACTGAGCTTCATGGCTCTTTTTTAGAAGCAACCTGGCCACAAATAATAGCTCAAACAAGTGGCTTATCATCATGTGGAAATTTATTGCAGCCAAATACTCTGAACGTATGATGTTGATTCTAAATAGGGAGGGAAAAGTCGGAGGACCTGGAGAAAAATCCACATAAACACAGGGAGAGAGATACCCTCGGTAACACACGCGGCTACCATGGTCACATGCGCGGCAACTCTGGTGACACATGCGGTGATCATGTGCTGCGTGCCGCACAGGCGCGACGGCACACGCACCGACTCCAATGGGAACCGCGTGTCCTCCTCATCTCCATCGTCCTCTGGGTTTCCGTCACCCCCCGCCAGTCGCCTGGCGACGACCTCCACGCTGTCGCCGCCTAACAGGTCGCCCGGGCCCAAGATGGAGGGCCCTGCCCGAGGGAAGGTGCGAGTTCGGACCCCCGTGCCGGGGTGGCGCGCCGCCCTCAAGCCGGCCTGCCATCCCATTTCCTAAGCCGTCGATTTTACTCTGCCGATTGTCTGTTCTATCACTCGACTCGGCGGATAACACTCTGCTCCCACGTGTGCCGCTTGGATGAGAGGGCGATGGGTGGGGCTTGGTGACATCATTGGCATCATTGGCCACTTGACGCTTTGTCCGTGGCTTGTTGGGGGGGTTTCCCACCTTCAGGAGGCATTACGTCAAGGCGGCCTACATTTTAAAAGAGCCCAGAGTAATCGACTGCAGGACCTTTCTCGTTGCGCGTAACACATCTTGGAGAACGTGGCATTGTGTTAAACGCATTACAGGGTCTAACAATCACTCATCGCAACCTACAAAATACACGCACTCGTATTTACATGTCTCCCCTTCGAATCGCGACTCCGAATCGCGACACCACATCGATTAATCACGGGGCTCTGGTGGTAGATGTTGATGAATGCATGGCCCACTCTGGGACCCCTCCTCGTGCGATCGCGCGCCGCTCGCGTGACGGAGCGCTGCTCGAGTAACAGGGTGCTGCGCGGTCGTCTCGTGCTCGCAGGAGACCTCGACGCGATCCCCGCAGGGGAGCAGGGTGGGTGGGAAGTCGAGCAGCGAGAGCCCTCACCCCCCGTCGGCGTCCGTCTCCTCACCCTCCACCGGTGAGGCGACCACCCCGCTCACTCTCTCTCACTCGCAATTCGGCCACTGCCGCCATTGGCGGTAGAGCGTCGGTAGGGTCGCGATCTCGCCGGGCTAGACCCTGGCACTCCGGCAATCGGTGTCCGTGCTCGGGTGACAGGAACCGATCGGTGGCGAGATCTGAAAGGATTCAGCGTGCTCAGCCAGGTGTCTTTACGAGATGAGTCACAGGTAATGCCCCTGGGCACACGGCAGGAAGCACACCACGCTTCAGCATGCCGCATCCAGAACTCCCCTCTCGTCTCTCTCTGTTATACCCTGGTCCACATTCCTTGCCAGTCACTCATTGTCCAGGGCTGGGTCTCAGCTTACGATGAGCTGGCCAAACCTATTGAGTTCCCTATTTAAATCCCAGGTTATGGTTAACCGGTCAGGTGCTGCAGAGTCTCCAACATACGTAGGTTGAACTTCTTTCACGCCGTACGTATCCAACTGCTAACCGGAGGTTATAACGGGATTGTTGTGTGGAACTTTATAGGCTACCCAGTGTTGATATATTTATTTTCAGTGATTTTCATACCTTTCCTATACTTTGCACTCCTATCATATTTTTGTATTGTTTGTTGTAACTTTCTGACACCATGCCCCTACTGGACATAAATAAAGTCATTCTGATTCAGAGAACAGACCTAGACTGCCTGAGGAATCTGTCCGGGTTTGGGGTCTCCAGTGGGGGAGGATAGCCGGTCTTAGCACTCACCCGCCATTGACCACTCGATTGTTGATGTATGTAGAACTTCTTTCACACCGGACGTAGCCAACCATGCTAATTAATCAGAGACTTGTGAACACTGCGTTCACCAGCACGGCATATGTTGAAAACAAATCTAAAGCCTCCCTCTTTTACACACCCTCGCTTCTTGAGAATGATTCTTATTTTATTATAAGCACAATTGTTTTACGTTTCACATTCGTATTGTTGTCATTTGTTTCTCCGTCATTGGATGAACCAGCCCAATATTTACTTCACCGTGTGCCCATGATGTGAGTTATGGGTGGTGGCCGCGAGATCTCGTCGGATGCTCGGCAGCGCTGAGCCGGGACAGTGCTGGCATGTCGTGAGAATCTGCAAGGCTAACATGGTCACCAGAACAAAGTACAGCACAATCATGCACATTGTTGTACTGTACTATGATCCATAAAAATCAGAATATGTATTTAGACTGGAAGAATCTGACGAGCTATGAAGCTTTTTCAGTAGAGCAGGTTGACAACAAATAATATAAAAACCGATAGGAGTGCAAAGAATAGGAAAGCTAAGTTAGTCACTAAATAAAAATAAAGTATACAAATTGCATAAGTGCATCCAATGTCTGTTCTGATCTTCACCGGCCTCCACTGACTAACATGCCAGGAAGGCCTGCCTGTGTGGCGTCTGTGAGGCTGGGCATCTCCCTGCTTTGTAAGCCAGCCCCGTGCCCCATACGCGCACGGGTGACGAGCACCCCCCCCCCCCATGTGTGCTTGTGGCCGCCTGTCAGTGTCATGGGGCAGCTCTGACGCGCCAGCCGGAGCATCTCCTGTCCCAGCCTCCCCCGCCCGCTCCATCCCCAGCATCGGCACTCCCGAGCACAAGGTTGGTGAGCTCAGTCTGGGGGGCCCTGGAGGGCCCTGGGGGGCCCGTGTCCTGGTGCGCACCGTGTCTGCCTATCGTCCCTGTTATAGCCTCAGGCCTGGGCCCATCCCCCCTGCCCACCCGTGGGCCCTGGTGGAGTTCTACCGCCTGCAAACAGGATGGCAGGAATCGATTTGTGCCAAGTTTCCGATACTGGTATTGTGCTGAACTTAATTTCAGCAAACTACACAGTTTTTATAGAGCGAAGGCCCTAAAGCTAGAACAAGGCAATTCTTATTTTAATTGTAATGTTTTATATTCTCACAATCTCATGCTGATTGTGCTATCAGCTTCCTTCGGGCGAAGCCTGCATTTGGTTCTCTCACCGAGCAGTGCAACTCGTGTGTGAGAACACGGCCCCATAGCACAGAGCCTCTCTCTTGAGAGCCCTGCACGTGACCTCTGGTCCACACAGTAGAGGGCAGCACCTTGCCACCCCCAGACTGCCACTGAGAGAGATGTCTATCGCATGCGAGGCCCGGGGCAACTCACACACCGTGTGCCCCCCCCCCCTCCGACACCTTCAAACTAAACCGGGAGCATTACATCTGACAACCGTGATATCGAAGCATGCCCCCCCCCCCTTCCCCGGTTCGCAGTAAGCCTAGGGTACGGCTCTGCATGACAGAGCTAGAATTTGGCCAAATGGTCCGTGGTGTGTAAAGGCTGAAGGAGGTTTAAACTTGATTTGGAGCTTTCGTGACTGCAGGAATTATTCTTTGGTTCTTTCGGTAAAGTCACGTATAAAGATAAAATAATAAATTAAATTAAATACTAGCATACGACGTTTCGATTGCAACACAAGCAATCATCATCAGGTATAAATTAAATAGAAACACAAATCTAGTATACTTAGAAATGTAATGTAATACAACAGAGAGTCGGATAACATAACAGTCAACACCCTATCTGGTTGATTACGTTCTTCCTGAGAATGCTAAATTTGAGAGAGAGATTAAACACAGAACCAGAAACATAAACAGACATATAAGCAGACAGATATCACAGAGATACATAGAGAGAGAGCAAACATAGCAAACATAGGCACAAAGAGACACTACACCTCTGTGTCAAGGCCTTAAATAGAGAAAGGGGGCGGGGGCGGGGAGAGAGGGAGGGGTTAGAGAAATTAGCATGTCCATGAGTGGAAACGGTGAGTGGCAAGGTGTAAAAAGCTTGAGAGAGGGGGGCAGGGGCGGAGAGAGGGGTTAGAGACATTAGCATGTCAATGAGTAGCACGATGAGTGGTACGGTACGAAAGCTTGAAAAAATTAGGAGGCAGGGAGAGAGACACACTAAATTAACTAACCTAGCATGGTTGGCTACGTCCGTTACACCCGCGGCATTAACCAGAGGTGATATCTGTCTGCTTATATGTCTGTCTATATGTCTCTGGTTCTGTGTTTTATCTCTCTCTCAAATTTAGCATTCTCAGGAAGAACGTAATCAACCAGATAGGGTGTTGACTGTTATGTTATCCGACTCTCTGTTGTATTACATTACATTTCTAAGTATACTAGATTTGTGTTTATATTTAATTTATACCTGATGATGATTGCTTGTGTTGCAATCGAAACGTCGTATGCTAGTATTTAATGTGATGTATTATTTTATCTTTATACGTGACTTTACCGAAAGAACCAAAGAATGAACGAGGGTTGTTGGTGTGTGTCTGTGTGTATGGGTATGAGCGGGAAGCGGTAGTGTAGCGGTTAGCGCGCTGCGCTACGAAAACGGTGACCCGAGTTCTATTTCCGCTCATGGCCAACACCAGTGACGATTATCTGAACCGGTCCTGGGCCGCCCCTAGATCGACTCAGCCTCAAAATGAGTATCTAGTTCGGTATGTAAACATCGCTACGAGGGAGACAAAGGCAGCTGGGTGTGGTGCTTGCAACCCGCCCCCTCATGTGCCGTTCCAGCCTTCATAGGTGCCATTCGCTAACAGCACTTTCCCCAATAGTCTGTGAAGGCTATACGGGGATCTTTGTAATGTTTGTGTGTGGGTATGAGCGGTAGTGTTGCGGTTAGTACACTGCCCTACGAACCTGGCGACCTGGGTTTGATTCTCGTTCAGGCCAACACCAGTGACGATTATCTGAACCGGTCCTGGGCCTCCCCTAGATCGACTCAGCCTCAAAATTAGTATCTAGTTCGGTATTAAACATTGCTACTCGGGAGACAAAGGCGGCCGGGCGTGTTTGCTGGCCACCCACCACCTCGTGTGCCGTGCCGGCCTTAATAGGTGCTCGCTAGCGGCACTTGCCCCATCAGTCTGTTAAGGCTATACGGGAGTGGGGGATCTTTGTCTTGTGTGTGTGTGTGTGTGTAGTCTGATTGTACGGAAGACCCCCCGGTGTCTCCCAACCAGACGCTGAGTAACACCAGCAGCCTGCTCAGCACCACCAACCAGGTGCGGCGGCCCCTCGCTGCACCGTCACTTCCCCCCCCACTCCCCGGTCATCATCACGCCGCTTGGTTCACCAGGAAAGCCTCCTTGAACCTCAACACTCATTTCCCAGGAGGGTACTGCCAGGTCTTCACAGTCGGGGGTGATGAGGATGGTGTTATCGTGTGGTCACCCCCATTGGGTAATTTGCACGTACATTTTCAACACTGGGACGTTTTGGCCAAGACCAGTTACGTGGTGTTATGTGGAGCGGTGGTGTAGCGGTTAACGTGCTGAGCTACTAACCCGGCGACCCGAGTTTGATTCCCGCTCACGGCCAACACCATTGACGATTATCTGATCTGGTCTTGGGCCTCCTCTATGTCCACTCAGCCTCAAATGAGTACCTGGTGTGATGTTTAAACATCGCCACTTGGGAGAAAAAAAGGTGGCCGGGCATGGTGATGACCACCCACCCCCTCGTGTGCTGTGCTGGCCTTTATAGGTGCTTGTAAACAGCGCTTGCCCCAACAGTCTGTTCGGGCTATATGGGGGATCTTCGTCTTTGTTTGGTTTAATGTGAATTTGAAGCTTCGTTAATGAGAATAGACAGACATTAATTTTCTAAGTCAGACGATTCATTACAGCACACGAGTGACATCGTGAAGATGACATTCAGTATGCTGATGCAGTGACGGAGCCGCTGTGCCGTGGTCTCGTCGTGCTTGGTGCTAAACATGATACTTTATTCTTTGACTAAAGAAGCTGAAGGCATGGGCCAGAAGCCTGGGACGCACGACTTCGCCACGCCACACCGGTGGAGGTGCCACGGTGGCTAGGAGATGTTACCTTCCTCGCCTGGCATACAGGAGGTCGTGGGTTCGACCCTGACCCTAACGCCTGCTGTATATTTGGAGTATACATGTTTTCCCCATGGTCGCGTGGATTTGTCTCCAGGTCCTCCAGTTTTTCCCTCCACATTTAGAATAAATATCACGCGATTAGAGTATTTGGCTGCAATAAATGTCCACGTGAAAAAGAGCTATATAGCTCAGTGGGCATTACCTGGCAAAACTATATATTTTTTTGTTTAATTAGTTTCCAGGGACGCTCCGGCACACCACACCAGCCCTTCTCAGAACACCAAATATGTCAACTGAGATGGAACAATCACGAGGTTTCTGCGGCGTAGAAGCTGCCGCTGAGCGTGGGCGGCCAGAGGTTTCACATGGGGACTTGTACATTCACACATTCCCATGCCCCGAACCAAATCACCCACGAAGGACTCGATTTTATCAGATCTCAGAAGTTAAGCAGGTTCGCCCCTGGATAGTGCTTTGTGTGGCCGATTGGCGGGCACAAACGGGTTACTATAGGCAGCTGCACGGCACCTCTGATTAGCATGGTTGGCTACGTACGGTGCGAAAGTAGTCAAATTGTAAATGTGGGTGTGCTGAAGAAGTAACTAATTGGCACGTTTTGTTTACAGGACAAACCTTACTAATTGGCTGTATTGAGTGGTGGCGGGTTTTAGCACACATCTATATTTGCGCGATTTAACCCAACAAAAACCTCTATTATGGATACATATGAAGTATTCGGAATGACGGCGGGAAACCACTTGACGGATAGCACACTTTATTAAATCTTGTCTTCCCACAATAACACGTGTGGTCACTTTCTCACACTACACACTCCACTTGACACGTGTTGTCACTACGGCTCACTGCACGCTCACGCTACACGCTCACGGTGCACGCTCACAGCCACGTAGCGTCCGTGGAGCCTACAGACCCACCCCAGCTTGGGCGTGGGTCTCGACCTCTGGGTCCCGCGGGCCGGCCCTCACACGGACGTTCGGCCCCGGGTCCCAAGGTCCCGCCTCTGAGCCACACAGGGCCCCGGTCCTCACAAGGACAGCGGGACTAGGTGCCTCAGGGCCCTATCTCTTCCTCCTCCGTCTTCTGTCTTCACTGGTCACCAACTCCCCGTGTGCCTGTGCGCACCGCCTTATATAGCCTCCGCTCCCGGGAGACGGAGCGTATGCGGACCGCGACGTGAGCACCCCCTTAGTTGACCAATCCCCACGCGCTGACACACGATCCCCTCACTGTCAGCGCGCGTCACCGATACCCAGCCAATCACCGCCTCATAACCCATGACCCCGCGCTGACCCATGATCCTTCACCGTCAGCGCGCGTCAACAATACACACAGCCAATCACTATGCGCTGGCACACGATCCTTACCCCAGCGCGTATCACCACTACATCACCCCCTCCCACATAGCTCGCAGCCGGCCCGGCTGCTAAACAACACAACAACAACAACAATAGTAACAACAACAAAATCCCCACCCCCCAGTGTGCCCCGTAACACAACAACAACAACACAACGACACAACACCAGACAACAACCTACGTACAAACCGACGAAAAACACAATAAAAAGTCAACAACAACATACAACACCAGACAACAAGCTATGTACAAACCGACGAACAACACAATAAAAGTAATTCCAAGAAAAAAACGTGTCCAGTGTCTCTGTAACTATCGATCTCCCCCTCCGCTCGCTCCTCAACCGGGGTGATAGAGCGGTCGAGCGGATGGGGAACGCAGTGACGAGACGCTCCGGCCGCATCGGCCCCTCATTCAGTTGGTCAGGAAAAGTTGCGCGACTTAGCGCGAGTCCGCCTGGCCGGTCCATCGTACGGGACGGGACGCTGACGACCGTCTGGTGGCTCCGGCAGCCCCGGAAGGCACGGATCGGGCCTGGAAGGACCGGCCGTGTCGCGGGGATCCGGCCGCCGGTGGTCGGCAGCTGTCAGTTCCGAGCCACCTGGGAGCGGATCAGGCGGAGACATGTGAGGATCAGGCGGAGACATTTCCCCCCTCAGGTCGTCGGTCACGTCACATGCTCGGTCCTCACGACACAAAGAGAGGCCATACGGAGGCGAGAACGGTTTCAGCCGGGAGGGGTGGACGTACCAACGGCGCTTTCCCCATTTTATCTGAACACACTGGGGGCGTGCAACCCGCACGACCTCCACGGGTCCCCGCCATGGCCTCAACAATTTAGGCGACGTAACCAAAGGTGCCTGAGGGCAGTGCAGCCGGGCCCTATCGCCCGGTTTCCAGTCGTGCACGGACACCTTCCGTGCACGCAAGCGCTCGTTGGCGATTTGGCGAGACCTCGAATTAAGCCGTGCGGCCTCCCGTGCCTCGGTCAGCTTAGCAATGTTAAATTTAATATGTTCGGCCAATTTTTTATTCGTTCGTGGCGCGGAAAGACCCAGCTGAGTTTCCATGGGCGGGTCGGCCTCCCGACCATACATCAGATAAAATGGGGAAAATCCCGTTGCTGCATGGGGGGCCATTCTATACGCGGCGAGGACCCCCGGGACCTGCAGGTCCCAGTCAACATGTGCCTCACACACCTGCTGGCACAGCATAGAAGTCAAAGTCCTGTGGAGTCGCTCCACCATCCCGTCCGTCTGTGGGTGGTACGGGGAGGTACGCACCTTCTTAGTAGCCAAAAGGTCGCACACCTCCTGCAGCAATTTACTCGAAAAAATGTTTCCCTGGTCGGTCAGCAAGCGTTCGGGAGCCCCCTTGTCCAGAACGTAGCCCTGGACAAAGGCGTCCGTCACAGCCGCCGCCGACTGGTTGGCGAGTGGCCACGCCATAGGCCACCGGGTAAAGTATTCCACACCAACCAACAGGTACTTGTTACCCCTAGGCGTGACTGGAAAAGGCCCCAAAATATCGAGCGCAACGAGCTCGTTAGTGCGCGAGACCTGAATAGATTGCAGCGGTGGATTTGACGCCACGGGCGGTGGTTTCCGTCTGGCGCAGTCTACACACCCCTTTAGTATATTTACCACATCGCTCCCCATCCCCGGCAAATAATAGTCACGCTGAAGCAGAGCAAGCGTTTTGTTTACCCCCAAATGCAAGAGGCGTTCGTGTGCGGCCAGGACAACTTTTCCCCGCATAGCGGAAGGCACCACGAGTGCGTGCCGCCGGGACAAATTGTCCCATCTCATTAGCAGGCCCTGCTTGAGCAGCCAGGAGCCAGTTCGCTTCCGGCCCTCCTCGGGACCCCCCGCCCTGCGACGCAACGCTAGCAGGGAGCTGTCAGCCATTTGGAGACGGCCCCACTCAATCAGAGACAGTGAGAGCAGCGAGTCCCCTCCCTCAGGGGTAGCAGGAACGTCACCAATCGGCGCATCCGCGGTCGTGGCCAACGCACCCACGCTTACCGCAGCTGGCGGTTTACAGCGCGCCGACCCCATTAAGCACGCACATTTGGGACAAGGCGACAATCGCGACAGGGCATCCGCGTTAGTGTGGCGCAACCCCTTACGGTAAGTGGTCGTAAACTGATAGTCCTGGAGGACTTCCAACCACCGTGACAATTGGCCCGAGGGTTGGGCGACCCTCAATGAATACTGAAGCGCCGCGTGGTCCGTCCGGACCGTAAAATGACGGCCATAGAGATACAGTCTAAATTGCTGTACAAAAAAACAATAGCCAGCAACTCGCGACGGGTGACGCAGTAGCGCTGTTCCGCCGGCGACAAAACCCTGCTACCATAGGCGACCACCCGTTCGACTCCCCCAACGACCTGTGAGAGCACCCCCCCAATGCCCGTGTTGCTAGCATCCGTATCTAGCAAGAAGGGACTTGTAAAGTCAGGATAACGTAAGGGCGGGGCACCCACCAATGCGTCCCGGAGGGAGCAGAACGCGGCCTCCTCCTCCGGTCCCCATCGGAACTTGACTCCTTTTGCCATTAGAGCGTGCAAGGGTTTTGCAATGGTGGCGAAATGCTCAACGAATCGGCGGTAGTAGGAAGCAAAACCAATGAAACTGCGTACGTCAGAAACCGACGTGGGCATTGCCCAAGAACTGACACAGTTCGTCTTCGCGGGATCGGTAGAGATCCCCGAAGAATCGACAATGTGGCCCAAGTATCTCACGGACTTTCGAAGAAGATGGCATTTGGCCGGTTTAAACTTTAATTTAGCCGATCGCATCCGCAAGAACACCCCTCTCAACCGCTGGAGGTGTTCCTCAAACGTTTTACTGAAAACAATGACATCGTCTATGTAAATCAAGCAAGTATCCCATTGCAGACCCGACAAAACCAACTCCATAAGGCGCTGAAACGTCGCTGGAGCGGAGTGAAGTCCCATGGGTAACCGGTTAAACTGGAACAGGCCCCCTGGAGTCCGAAATGCTGTCTTAGGTCTAGACTCGTCGTCGAGTGGCAGCTGCCAGAATCCCGATAATAAATCAAGAGTAGAAAAATATCGCGCACCAGACAATGCATCGAGGGACTCGTCCATTCTGGGGAGCGGATACGCGTCAGCCACGGAGATTTTATTCAGGCGACTGAAATCTACACAAAATCGCAAGCACCCATCTTGCTTTTTAACCAGCACGATAGGTGCTCCCCAAGGACTGGAAGAAGGCGAAATGATGTCGGCCGCCAGCATATCGTTGACGGCCGACTGAACGTGTTCCTTCTCAGCAGGACTCAGTCGGAAGGGATTCTGCCTGACCGGTGCCGCATCGCCTGTTTCCATATGGTGGCGCAACAGGTCCGTGCACCCAATGTCATATTTGTGCTTACTGAACACATCAGAGAATTCTATCAGCAAAGCACGCAGCGCACCCAACTGTACCCTTGACAAATCCTTTGAGTCCGCACACAGCGAATCGACCCATTCAAGGTCCTCCCCCGATCGAATTTTCTGCGCCGGGACTGGATCAACATGCGCAACAAGGCGCTCTTCCGCAGGGACCCGTGCCGCGTGAGCAAGCACAGTGCCCTGCTGAATAACGGCCGGCCGCGAACCAGCGTTTAGAACCATAACGAACGGGTCCTTGTCAGCCCGAACCAACGTGTGAGCCACCGACAAATCCAGACCTCCGACAGCCCTATTTGATGGACCCAAAAGCACGCCCTGTTCCGATGTCTCCCCATTCAATGGCTTCCTCAACCGGAGGGGAATCAACATCTGCGAACCCGGGGGCACGTGCACGGTCTGTGTCGCCAGCGCTTGTATCGTAGCGCACGCCGTCCGAATTTCCGTAGGATTCGACAAAAAAGAAATACGGCGACCCGATGGTAGCTCAATGCAACGTTGATCGATGAGAATTTTAATGGGCATTTTAGCCAAAAAATCTGTGCCCAACAGACAAGGAACCGCTAAGGAAGAGGAGACGAAAACAGGTCCCGACAATTTAATATCCCCTATGCAAATGGACGCCCGAATCTGCCCGACAATGCCCAAAGAGCCCCCATATGCCGCGTAAAATGGCACGTCCACCGGAAGCAGAGGTCGACATTGGACGGGGAGAATGTTGTAAATGAGGTCTGAAATTATAGTCGCCGACGCCCCCGTGTCCACTAACACCCTGACCTCGACCCCGTCTATGAATCCCGTAACGACCGATGAACCCGCCGACGCAGCCACTATTCTGTGACCCAACTCAGACCATTTAATGTCCCCTCGGTCCTGCACGAACCCCCCTCTCCAAACCGAATCCCCGACCCCTAATCGGCCCTCCTCCGCCACAAAGCGACGGCCCATGTGTGTCGTGCATGTAGGCCGAGCATGTGAAGTGCCGCGACTTGCCAGGGGTTGGAGGGACGACTTGGGGCCTTGGTCGTCGTCCAGCCGAGGTCCCATGGCGCGCTGACGTGGAGCGCGGCAACCGGACGCCACGTGGCCCCGGAGGCCGCAGTTGTAACATGTGATGAGGGACGTCAGAGGTCTCGGTTGCTCCAGCTTGCGGGCCGATCGCAGAGGCGAACGACCCCCGGACCTCCAGTCCCCCGGTCGTCCAGCGGTGAACGCCTCCTCCCGTGGGCAGACGACTTGGCTCGGTGACCACCGGGCCCGGAGCTGAGGCCACGGCAGCAGTGCAGACGACCCCCTGTTTACGCTTGAGGACCTCGTGCGCCTGTATACTTGTTGCGACCCGCAATGAAGATATGTCGACTTCGTCGGCCGTGTTGATGGGGACCCCCAGGTCCTGCGCCAACTTGAGCAGTTGCTCCAAGACCATCGCATCCTGGCCCTCCTCGTCCATACGAGGGAACGCGGCGTCGGCGAGAGCCAACAACGCCGTGCGGTAGGCGAGCGCGGTTTCCGTGTCCGCCTTCCGTCGCTCGTAAAACTGATGGCGACAAGCCGAAGGAGGTCCATAGACCTTGGCCATGAGGCCCAACGCAGCCTTAAGCGTGGAGCGGTCCGACCTCTGTGCGGACCTGAAGGCCGCGAGCGCGTCGTCGTCCAACATGGCAGGCAGTGCCCGCAGCGCCGTAGCGTCGGACCAGGCCGACATTTCTTGATGCGCCAGAAACCTGCGTTGGAATGCGCCCCAGTCCCCGCCTTCCGCCTTGAAGGCTGTCAACGTGGGAAGGCGCTGCTGTAAGATGAAGTCGTCCTCTGCCACGTGGTTCCTCTCCGCCGCACCGTCGGTCTGCAAGATGGCGGCCCCTATGGCGGGTGGCTGATGGCGGTCCGTAGCGCGCGCTGATGACGTAAGCGGGCGCGCTTGGAGAACTCCCGCCACGTGTTGCTCGCCGTTCCCGCCAAAAGATGTCCGCGTGGTTGAAATAGCGGGAACTGCCAAGTCATTTTGGCGGGAATCTGCGAGGCGAGCCTGTTGAATGTCCGCCGACGTCCCCGCTCCTCCCGACGTGGTGATCTCCGCCAGGATGGACGCCGCGGCGAATAGCAGCTCTGCCAGACGGGAGTGCGCCTCGCGGAGTCCGGCATCAGCCCCCAGCCGCTCGTCGGGCGCCCCCGGTGGGTCTTGCGGCGTCGGCATCTCCTCGTCCTCTCCCCCTGATGCCAGCTGGCCCGAGTCGTCGAGGTTATCCTCGCGGTCAATCCCGTGAGTCCGACGAGTCTTCCTTGTATCCATGCCTGGAAGACTGTTTCACTTCTGACGCCAGTTGAAGTATTCGGAATGACGGCGGAAAAACCACTTGACGGGTAGCACACTTTATTAAATCTTGTCTTCCCACAATAACACGTGTGGTCACTATTTCTCACACTACACACTCCACTTGACACGTGTGGTCACTACGGCTCACTGCACGCTCACGCTACACGCTCACGGTGCACGCTCACAGCCACTCCAGCCCCGTAGCATCCGTGGAGCCTACAGACCCACCCCAGCTTGGGCGTGGGTCACGACCTCTGGGTCCCGCGGGCCGGCCCTCACACGGACGTTCGGCCCCGGGTCCCAAGGTCCCGCCTCTGAGCTACACAGGGCCCCGGTCCTCACAAGGACAGCGGGACTAGGTGCCTCAGGGCCCTATCTCTTCCTCCTCCGTCTTCTGTCTTCACTGGTCACCAACTCCCCGTGCGCCTGTGCGCACCGCCTTATATAGCCTCCGCTCCCGGGAGACGGAGCGTATGCGGACCGCGACGTGAGCACCCCCTTAGTTGACCAATCCCCACGCGCTGCCACACGATCCCCTCGCTGTCAGCGCGCGTCACCGATACCCAGCCAATCACCGCCTCATAACCCATGACCCTGCGCTGACCCATGATCCTTCACCGTCAGCGCGCGTCACCAACACACACAGCCAATCACTACGCACTGGCACACGATCCTTACCCCAGCGCGTATCACCACTACACATACAACGTGGTCGCTAGCTGGGAACAGTGCAGCAATATTTATTGCGTGTCTGTGTTCCACACGGACGCTCCCTGTCTTTACCAACCCTCACCGGCCAGCGTGGTGAAGTATGGTCACATAACCCCCGCAAGCTGCAGGCATGGGGAGGCCATCATCCAGCATCAGATTGACAAAGGGTGGATTGTACCTGCACACTAACCCATACACGACAGCTGATAACGAGGTCATCGAGTCTGCGTCTAACGTGTGTGTGCGTGACTAATAAATGCCTGTGACCCCGTGCTCCTTGCGCCTTACCGTCCTGCTTGGCACTAACGCCTTTGCTGTTTGTGCCGTAGCTTGGGTGGCTGCCGCGTGCCTTGAGCCACGTGCCGCGTACCTTGAGCCACGTGCCGTGAGCCGCGTTTCACGTGCCACGAGCCGCGTGCCGTGAGCCACGAGCCGCGAGCAGCGAGCCGCGAGCGCATGCCTTGCTGTCCCTGCCCGTGTGTGACGTGAGCGGCCCCGTGTGTCTCCCACGCTACCCTGGCTCCATCTCCGCGCAGCTCACCCCCGAACGGATGAAGCGCTTGACCCTCCCCGACCATGATGGCGACTCCGTGAGTTAACGTGGTGACGTTGTGCCATTGTCGCGCCGTGTGGCCGGCTCGGGTGCTAGGGCGGGCGGCGGGCGGGAGCTCCCCCCCCCCCCTTCCACCGGGGGCCAGGTTCAGTACGGCTCGATACGTACCACACCGGACCCATTGCGAGTCCACGCTCACCCGGGCATTGAGCCGTTGTTGCACATATCCCACTCACAGCCCTTGCAGAGCCCGCGGTAGAAACTGCACGTTCCTATGGCGAAGGCGAGTCTGTCCGCAGGACAACCACTGTTGGCTTCCCCACTAAGTGGTGCTCGTTCTATTGACCCTCGGAGGGATTATCAATTGAATCGACTACGTCCCAGGATTTGAACTCACAACCTTTTGATCTGGAGCCGCTCACTGCGGCTGGGCCACCCAGCCGGATCTCATTTGCTCTGCAACTGAGGATAATGTTCGGTGCGTGACAGTCAAACTTACGTTTTTTAATTCTCAGAACTACAATTTAGTAAAATTGAGTGAACAAACTTAACGTGATGCGTATTTTTCCGTAAGAGCCATTGGTGACCAGAATAAGACCATCAACTGTCTAGACATGCGAACTCAGTTTAATTGCAGGTGACTGCCTATTATACAATCCCAGGATCTCAGCAGTGCCGGCTGAGCGCTCTCGCCTGGTCTACAGGAGGTCGTGGGTTCCATCTCGACCTGGATGCGAGCTGTATATTTGGAATTTGCATGTTTCTCTCCCCGTGGCCACGTGGATTTTTCTCCGGGTCCTCCGGCTTTTCCCTCCGCATTTAGAAACACTCGTTTGGAGTATTTGCCTGCTAAAAGCCCTATTCTTATATATTGGTACTGGCAAAGGAGGTCAAATGATATATTTGGCTGCTATAAATGTCCACATAATAAGCTATTCCGTTGAACTATCGTTTGTGATAACCAGGTCGCTTCTGAAAAAGATAGCTCAGTGGGCCTTACCTGGTAAAATAAAAAATAGGTTTAGTTATAGTTTTAGTATCGAACGTATAGTAACAACAGAGTGTGGCATCTGGTATGTGGACAGCTGCTGCGTGCGTGTGTTTGGGGAGTGGCCACCGAGGTTCAATTCTCAGCCATGCAGAACACAAGTAACAATTCATATCTGAACCAGTCCTGGGCTTCCCCTAGGTCGACTCGGCCTTAAATAAGTATCCGGTGAAAAAAGTAAACATCAGCTCTGAGTAGACTCGCTAACAGCACTTGACCCAGAAGTCTGTCAAGGCTCTATGGGGGATGTGTGTTTTGTTTGGTACAGTTCGTAAATTTTACCTGTTAAGCTGGGACAGTCCTGGGCTCAGACTACCCATGTCGCGAAGTGTTAAAAATATAGTTTATATTGAATATGAACATTGGAAAAAATGTTCCGGCCTCCTCCATGCCCATGAATCTGGAAAAGGGCACCACCACCTCAAAACATCAAACGGCCAGCAACAAACGGCACTGTCGTGAAATTTGTAATCGATAAGAGTGGAACACGTTTCTTGTATCGAGCAAGGTTCGGTTAATGAGATGCTGGGAGCGAATATTACAAAGTGGAGCAGTATGGTTGCGTTTTGACCTGCAGTGTGGTTGCTGGTCGAACAACGTGTAGTGGACGAGATGACGCAGCTGGTGTCTGGTAGACCAAGTCCTCAACATGGGCAGAGGAGGCAGTGAGCGAACGTCACAGGAACAGTAACCGTGGTGGTAGCTGTAGTGGAGTGAGCGTCGGACCTCCACCCGTCCCGGCGCGTGACCACGGCCCGTCCCCTCTAGGCAAGCCTGTGCAGCAGCAGCAGCCTGTGCAGCGACACGGACGCCCCTCCCAGGAGCAGCGGCGGAGCGGCTCGCGTCTCCGGCGACATCAACTTCTCGGTGTCGTACGACTACCGCGTGGGCGTTCTCTCGCTCACCCTGCGCCAGTGCCGCAACCTGGCGTACGGGGAAGAGCGCACCAAGCGCTGCGACCCGTGAGTGCCCCCGCTCGCACACACACTCGCACGCACGTGCACTCACGCACACATACGTACGCTCGCACGCTCATGCACACATACGTACAAACTCACGCTCGCAAGCTCGCATACTCGCTCGCTCGCACGCACGTTTGCTCGCTCCGCCGAGTGACGGGCACGCGACGACTCAAGCCGAGCCAGCGCTGCTGCCTTGAATCTGGGTTTCAGCCGCCCGTGATAATTACTGTAATTGTCGTTGTCATTGTGCATGTTTACCCAGCAAAGCAATCTGTCTTGTGTGTGATACGTTTGCGTTGGCGTGAGCGCAGTTTTTTGTGCAGTTGATGCATCAGGGAGCTGGGCAGCCTTTGCCAATTTACTGGCAGTTGCCCAAAAGCTGACAGTTTAATTTCCTGCATCCTATAAGTTGTAAATAACTCAAGTGCACGTTTATTTGTATTATTGGTTGTTGTTTTCGTTATTATTCCACTTGTTTAACCGGGAGAGCATTACTTGAGTTGCAAGACTGTTATTTGAGTAACGTTTTTTTATATCGCAAATTTCTTGTGATGATGGCACACGATGACCTACTCTTTTTTTTTTATTACGCCGGGGGATCTTTAACGTCTATTGTGAAGCGGATGCCGTGGAGTATATTATGGTTAATATATTCATCGCAGTATTAACCAGGGCGGCCTGCCGGATTCCAAGAGCAAACCTCTGCAACAAGTGGTGAATGCGCTACCGCTGGGCTCTGATGTGTTAATGTCTCAGCCTGGTCGCCCAATTAAATTATACTTTGGTCCTGCAATGAATTTGGCAAAATTTCAACTCTTACAATTACATTTGGGTTTGACTGTCGCAAGAGGAATGTGGCATGGTGGGTGGTAAAGTGCTGCAGGGAGCGGTAGTGTAGCGATTAGCGGCACTGCACTATGAACCTGGCGACCTGGGTTTGATTCCTGCTCACGGCCAGCACCAGTGACGATTATTTGACCCGGTCCTGGGCCTCGCCTAGGTCGACACAGCCTCAAATGAGTACCTGGTGCGATGTGTAAACATCGCCAATGAGGAGACAAAGGCAGCCGGGCGTGGTGCTGGCCACCCACCCCCTCATGTGCTGTGCCGTCCTCCATAGGTACTATCACGAACAGCACTTGCCCCAAATGTCTGTTAAAGCTATATACGGGGATCTTTGTCTTAGTTTTTTATTGTAAAGTGCTGCCTCTACAGTATGGCCCAGATGTCACACGTTCGGGAATAAATTGTACAGACGAACAACAGTCGGGGGTGTAATGATGCATTGATTAAGATCAAGCCTTTAAGTTCTTGCTAAATGCATTTTGATTGTGCCTGACGATCGTCCCGCAAGAGAATTAACAAAAGAGAAGCGTGAGACGCGATGGGTTCAAGGCTGCGAACCATGAGTCCACCGCGGTCGTGTTTCAGAGTAGACGCCCTGCAAGGCCTCGCGTGGGAGTTGTGTTTTTAGCGAGCGTTCCTTTTGCGCCCAATCGTCTGTAGGAATTCGGCCCCTTTCCATGTCGGCGCGATGGCCACTAGACGGCACCGGAATCCACGTCGCGATCTTTTTCACTTCTGTTTCAGGGATTTATTTTTCAATTGATATACGTTGGTACATTCTTTTCACTTTCTTCTGTTACACAGTTCCTTTGGCTCTGATCTCAATCTGGTTTTGGCTCTGATTTCTGTTAGGCTCATTGTCGAACTTGTTTTTACGTTGTTGCCTTTGTTATTTTGGCCACCCAGGTCACTTTCGCGAATGAGACTCATTCTGGCTTTGTCGAGTTCTAACCGTGTTCATCAACTTGACGCCTGAACCCCGATGCTCACCGCCCGTCTCGGAGGCTGCCTCTAACCCTGTGCTGATCTCTTCCTGCTAGTTACGTCAAGGTGTACCTCCTGCCTGACAAGTCTCGCCAAGGCAAGCGGAAAACCAAGATCAAGAAGAACACCATCAACCCTGTGTTCAACGAGACACTGAAGGTGCGAGGGACATTAGCACGCGTGTACATTTATCTCGTGTGTATGTGTGTGTGTGTACAGTACACTATAAACCAAACTCCTGTCTGTGTGTGCGCATGTGTGCAGTAAGCGACGGTGCAACGGTCAGCGCGCTGCACTACTAACCCGGCGACCCGGGTTCGATTCACGCTCATGGCCAACACCAGTGACGATTATTTGAACCGGTCCTGAGCCTCCCCTAGGTTGACTCAGGCTCGAATGTAGAACCTGGTGCAGTGTGGAAACATCGCTACTCGGGAGACAAAGGCAGCCGGGCGTGGTGTTGGTCAACCACCCCCTCGTGTGCCATGGCGGCCTTCATAGGTGCTCGCTAACAGCACTTGCCCCAACAGTCTGCTAGAGGCTATATTGGAGATCTTTGTCTTCGTGTGTGCAGTAAGCGATAGTGTAACGGTTAGCGCGCTGCACTACGAACCCGGCGACCCGGGTTCGATTCACGCTCATGGCCAACGTCAGTGACGATTATCTGAACCGGTCCTGGGCCTCCCCTAGGTCGACTCAGCCTTAAATGAGTACCTGTTGTGGTGTGTAAACATCGCCACTGGGGAGACAAAGCCGGCTGGGCCTGGTGCTGCCGGCCCACCCCGTCGTGTGCCGTGCCGGCCTCTATAGGAGCTACTCGCTAGTAGCACTTGCCACAACAGTCTATTAAGCCCATACGGGGGATCTTCTTTGTCTTTGCATGCGTGCATGTGCAGTATGCGATCAGCCACACGCAGCTGGAGGTCCGCTGCGTCCAGCTCTCCGTGTGGCACCACGACAGTTTCCGCCACAACTCCTTTCTGGGCCAAGCGTCGCTGCCGCTCGACTGCTGCGACCTGGAGCGTGGGGACGACCGCTGGTGTGCGCTGCAGCCCCGGGTAACGCGCAATCCCTTCGCTGCGGGAAATTCCACGTTCCCAAGGCAGCAGCCTCGGGATTGTTGTTCACGGCCCTGCAGAGCCAGTGGTGGACATTCCACATTCCCTTTGCGTGGGGGCCAGTTTCTCCAAAGGATAGCCAGAATCAGAATCTGTATTCGGACTGGAGAAATCCGATGAGCTATGAAGCTCTCTTTCACACGTGTCCAGTAGGGGCAGGTTGACTTCCTCACAAATTGATATCTATTTTACCAGCTCCAAAGGCATGATGGGTTGAGTCGTCATTTGACTGAGATTTAAGCTGCCAATATTTCACATCGATTTCTAAGCCAATTTGTCATTTAAAAATATGTGCACAACAAAAGCAACATGGTTACTCATTCCATTAAAATGACCTCAGAGTGCACCTTGCCTGGCACAAGCACCACGCGGTAACGTGTCCAACCCAACCACTGTTCATCTCCCACAAAGCGTTACTTATTTTAGCCACCGTGAAGGGCGATCTTGAAAACCTCCGCGCCTGAGATGAGCTCTGACCACAGCAACACACAGCGGCAACAGCCGCCACAAGCGTGAGACTCCTTTAGCTGCTCATTAATTTATTTAACTAATTACTCTGCTAAAATTCATCAGAATAATTAACCACCCCGCTGCAGTGCAAACCACACACTTACATAGGCCACGTGTTGGTGTCCTAGCATTGCAGTGCTACAAGCGTGATATATGCATAGCTTGGCTCTGAGTGCGGGTGTGAAGGATTTGTGCCTCCTTGGCATATTTGGGATGGAGCTCCCAGTTCCCACCTGACTGCATTGGATAGCAGTCGGGATGATTCTTCTTTTTTTTCGTACGGATGATGTAGATGCAGTACAACAACTACAATTTCACCTTCAAGCCAGATAACCGCGTCAGAAGGAGCAGAGTGTATCCCTGTGATGTCTCCTTCGTATTTGTGGATCGTGGAATTGCGTCGTTACGCGTTGTACGGTCCTGTTCTGGATGACCACAGTCGCACGCTCATGGAGAGTTTTTAATTTTCCATTTGTGCATCAGGTATCCACATCTGCTGCCATGGTTTGTGTGGATTTGATTTAGGGTGGACCATGAGCTTCGTGGAAGATAAAACCCTGGGATCTTCTGCGTTGGGTCTTTCACAAGGTGTTCGTTTGTGAGTTCTTTTGAACTCTAGTCAGCTCTTCAGGCTTCATCGGGGTTGAATTCGCATTGTTTAAGGTTCAGCGCATGGGTCCAAAAGGGCTTGCGTGACTTCAAGCGATGACGGGGGATGTTATTGAGGTCCTGATGAATGGGTCAGAGTGATTAATTAGCCTGCGCTTGCCAATTCACTCCAGTCGCTCACTCGCTCACCGGCGGTCAGCCACCTCCGTCTCACTCTTCCATAGCCGCAACCGCCATGGTTACCGTTCCACTGATCTCCACAGGTTTGATTCTTTCACCTGTATCGGTCTCCCAGACACTCATGGCTTGTGAGTTCAACCAGAGTACGGCAGGTCTCATCGACACTCACCAACCCACTCACTCGCTCACCGGATCACCCACTCACTCCTTCTCAATGTGCAATTTGATTGAGGGACTACTGTCTGTTGCCTTGGTGTGGTCTGCCTTGCCCAGGCTTGCATTTAGTGTTGAAGAATCGGCAGGAGTTGTACTTTTGCAATTTGTTCTCATATACTTTATTTGTATTTATTCGTAGTGACTTGCTTACCTAAACGTTGCACTCCTATCGGGTTTTTGTAAGCCACTTCGTGGAGCCATGACTTGTGACAGCCAGGTCAGGGCTGCTGACAAAGATAGCTCAGTGGGCCTTACCTGGTAAAATGAGAAGTTTAATAAATAGTGAACTATATTCTGGCTTCGACATTCAGCGTCTCATTATCAGAGTCAGCCTTGCTTGAGCCAACGCTGTTGAACTGTTGAACTTTGCACCAATATCGTGCCCCTACTGGAAATCTGTGAGAGAAAAAAACTTCATAGCTCATCGAATTCCTCCTCCAGTCTAAATAAAGACTTCGATTCTGATTCACTGCTCTACTTTCTCCACCCCACCGTGAACTCTTTGTGATCCCGCGAGTGTTCCGAATCCTCGTGTCCGTTGCAAGCGGCTGTGCCTGTTCCTCCACCCCAGGTGGAGAACATCACAGAGGCGAGCCCCCAATACAAAGGCGAGCTCATCCTCGCGCTCAAGTACATCGCCCCCGCCGAGCAGCCCCAGCCCGAGTCCCCTCCCGGTGAGTCTCCTCCCGGTGAGTCTCCCGGTGAGTTACGGCGCCCACCAGCGGGGCCCTGCCCGGTCGGTGCCCCGCACCACTGAGGGTGTCCGCTGTGTGGCCCAGCCTCCTCCTTCTTGGTGTCGTCACCATTACAGTGCTCCGCTCCCCCCCACATACATTTATCTGCTGCCCCCCACCCCCGCCCCGAAGTCTGAGAGGAGCCCAGAGCCAGGGGCCTAGTCCGGTCGTGCCACTTATAAAATTGTTTTCTCAATAATGTTCGTTATCGGCCTCGGTTCGTGAGAGCTTGGATAGCTGCGTCGATTTCCGTCGTTGAGATGAAGCCGTGAAGGCAGCCCGTGGGAGATTGCTACGGCTTGAGAAGGCCTTCGCAGCAGTAGATTGATCTTGGCTGATGATAATGGTAGCAGAATTCTGGGAGCCTCGTTCATGGGATTTGGAAGAGGCGTGCAAGTGGTTTATACAAAATGTGTATCGGGGAAAATGTACACCTGGACAATCCCTTCCAAATAAAGATGTTCCATCGGAAGGTCGCGAATTCAAATCCTGGTTGGGGGTTTATGCAGCCTATCATCCCTACGAGGTGTATAAAATAGTTCCACCTTGTTGGGAGCTCAACAGTGAATGCCTTATTGCTTCTGCCATTGCAATGTGAAATCTCCATCACTGCCTCAGGGCTGTAAGGACGCGACGAGCACCGCCTCAGTGCTCATCTTGAGCAGAACATCGCTTTGATTTCGCGACTATTGGACAGCGCTCGCACACGAATGGACGCGGCTCCGTGTCAATTGTCCCGGTGGTTGTGCGCGCGCGGCAGACGGAAAGGGGAAGGGGAAGAGGCGGCCCCTGCCCACGGGGGAGCTGCACATCAACATCAAGGGCGCCAAGAACCTGACGGCAGCCAAGGCCGGGCGCACGTCCAACCCCTTCGTCAAAGGGTGAGAGCGGGGCCCCCCCCCCCATCCCCACCACCGCCAGCAAGAGGCCAGCGCCTCTCTGTGTGGAGTTTCATACGGTCTCTCTCTCTGTGTGTGTGTGAGTGGGGAGTGGTGGTGCAGTGGTTAACGCCACTGTGCCACGAACGCGGCGAGTTCGACTCTCGCTCACGAACAATCACCAGTTGTCTGATGGTGTGGTAAGTACTAAACATCAGCACTGGGGAGACAAAGGCGGCCGTGCATGATGTTGACCACCCACCCCCTCGCATGTATGTACTGTACGTTGAACTTCTTTAGCACCGTACGTAGCCAACCGTGCTAATCGGAGGTGTGGGGGAAGGAATAACATAATAAACAAAAAATAAGTTTTAAAGAAAGAGATAATTGCCACTGGTATTGGCCGTGAGGGGGAATCGAACTCAGGTCGCCTGGTTTGAAGCGCAGCATGCTAAGTGCTATGCTACAAAGACACAGATCCCCCGTATAGCCTTAACAGATTGATGGGGCAAGTGCTGTGCTGCGCTATGCACACATGCACACCTACATATACATACACACAAAGACAAAGATTCGCTTATAGCCTTTAAAATACTTTTAGGGCAAGTTCTGTTAGTGTGCACCAATGAAGGCCGCCACGGCACACGAGGTAGTGGGTGGTTAGCACCACGCCCGGCCGCCTTTGTCTCCCTAGTAGCAATGTTTACACACCAGACCAAGTACTTATTTGAGCTTGAGTCGACCTAGGGGAGGCCCAGGACCGATTCAAATCATCGTCACGGGTGTTGGCCGTGAGCGGGAATTGAACTAGGGCAGCACGCTAACCGCTACACTTCCACTCCCTGCACACGCATACGCACGTATACACACACATGCACACACACGCACGTTGAGCAGATACCTTCTCCCGGATGAGCACAAGGTGACGAAGCAGAAGACCCCTGTGGTGCGCAAGACGGTCAACCCGGTGTGGAACCACACGTTCATCTTCGAGGGGCTGCCCGTGCAGGAGCTGCCCGAGGTCAGCCTGGAGCTCACGCTCTGGGACCACGAGTCTCTGTCCAGCAACCACTTCCTGGGTGGTGTGCGGCTGGGCACTGGCACAGGTGCGTGAATGCGGGCGTGCATGAGCACATGTCTTCTGCGTGTGTCTATATGTGTGTGGATGTTGGTGTGGGGAGTGGTGGTGTAGCGGTTAGCGCTACACTGCACTACATATCCAGTGACCCGAGTTCGATTCTCGCTCATGGCCAACACCGGTGATGATTATCTGAATCGGTCCTGGGCCTCCCTTAGGTCGACTCGGCCTAAAATTAGTACCTGGTGCGGTGTACAAACATCTCCACTCGGGAAACAAAGGCGGCCGGGCGTGGTGTTGGCCACCCTCCCCTTCATGTGTCGTACCGGCCTTTATATGTGCTCGCTAACAGCACTTGCCTCAGCAGTCTGTTCAGGCTATACAGTGGGATCTTTCTTTTTGCTTGTGCGTACGTGCATGTGTGTGTCGACGCAGCCTCAAATGAGTACCTGGTGCAATGTGTAAACATCGCCACTAGGGAGACAAAGGCGGCCGGGCGTGGTGTTGGCCACCCACCCCCTCGTGTGCCATACCGGCCTTCATAGGTGCTCGCTAATAGCACGTGCCCCAACAGTCTGTCAAGGCTAAACGGGGGATCTTTGTCTTTGTGTGTGTCGGGTGGCGCTGCCCTGTGCACTGCTCCGCAGGCTTCAGTTACGAGCGAGTAGCGCCGTGGAATGACGCTCGCGGGGACGAGCAGGCGGCGTTCCTGCGCATCGCCGAGACGCCGGGAGTGTGGGTCCCCGTGGCGCTCATGCTCCGTGCCAACATGGAGGCTCGCGCGTTCTGAGCTCGTGGCCATCGCCGGAGTGCCACGCCGCAGCCGCCACCGTGAGGGCAGAACGACGCTTCTCCGCAACAGGATCGGAGGATTTATTCCTCTCAGACCCAATGTGCGCTGCGTCCTTCCCCTCATTTTAACGACGACGCTAAAAGTGTGATTAAAGAATGACATGCGCCAAACAAAAGTATGTGGGGGGGCCATTTAATTTGGTCGATAAAGTAGCGTCGATCATCTGGGAGTGCAGCAGTTTGGACCTTCGTGAGTGGGTGCACCATCTACCAGGGGACCTCGAATAGTGTCGCCACCTTTTACACAAAACTGACATGTTTCTGACACATTTCTCAACACTCGTTCTATCAGAAACGGTGCAGTATCCTGTCGTTCAATTCAACACAATACCGATACCAGATCTCGGTACAAATCAAATTGTGCCACCCGGACAGACACATGCCAATTTCCTGGTCTGTCTGGATCAAACCCGGGACAAGTGGAAAACTCACCTCCGCAGGCTTTAGAATTCCAACGGCACATTGTGGATGGATACAGCCAGCGCAGAGCAGTGATGCCACACGAGGGTGCTACAACATCACTCCTTGACGTGTGGCGCCTTCATTTATTCCCCACCGCCCCGCGTCACCAGAGCCCTCACCCCAGACACCGCCGCTCGGCTTGCGCGTCCGTAACGCATGAGACGTTTGTATTTGGGTCGCGTCTCCTTTTAAGGTCGCGTGGTCGTTAACGTTCGCACCCTGCTCCTCCTCCGTTTGCGCCGGCATCATCATGCATCTCGGCGTCACAGCGGCCCCACTGCCTTATCACCACCACCAGAACGACTGGCCTCACCGCCGCTCACCGCACATGTCCAGCCCTTTTCTAGTCGATGGCCTCCCTCTGCCACATCTGACCATCTTCACCACACCGGGCAGTAGAGGTCGGCGAAGATGTGGTGGCACACACGGTGGAACGTAGCACAGTGCTGCACAACCAACCCAATTGTATGCACGGCTGTCGCCCGCCCAAGTACCGTCCAGGCTCAAGCTCTGCTTAACTTCCGACGTGGGACAAGATCGGGTGCATCCTGGGTGATTCTGTCATCGGCTCCTGCCTCGATAATCTACACAACAAACGAACAGTGGGATAAATAAAATTGGTGTAAGGTTTTTCCACTGCCGTGAAGCAGGCACATTTGATCAAAAGTGAAATGTGTCGTCAAACGTACCCTGTTTATCTAGAACACGTTAATTTCATTAATTAAAAAAATCCTCATGAGGTAACAAAGAATGTTCGTCAGAAACACCGCACTGCTATTTACAACCAAAATATTCGTCCTCGTGGAAATACGAGTGTTCCCAGTCGGCGCCGTAGTACGGTTGGGTACGGGCACCAACACAAGACAGTGAGATTTGGTCCCTTGCTCAATTGACCCCTTCATAGCACAGAGCCTGGAACCACTCGAAACCCATGAGCTGGGCCTGCCACCTTTCCACAGAACAAGGCTGGGCATGTTTCTCAGCCAGCCTAGCTCCATTAAAGCTGTGCAGTATTCTGGAACCATGAAAAAAGGTTCAACACGATCCCGGTACCAGGACTCAGTACAAATTCACTCCTTTGCCACCGGGACAAAGAAGCCGATTCCTGAACTATCCGGGTGGTGACCCTACCGTGCACCCTGGGTATCGTTGCACCGGCGTGCACACTCGATAGTTTACACCACTCTGATCTGCTGTACTTTTGTGTTGATTCACTGCAATAAGCGGCAGAGATCCAATACAACTGTCTTTTGGGGTTCCGCTGGCCAATTATTAAAGTCGACAAATTCGCTTAACGACGCATGCACGCATCAAAACGTGCACGCGTCAGCTCTGAAGTGGGTTCACGTGACCCCTGCAGCAAACTCGAGGTGCCACATTGTTCACGGTGGCAAACATCGAGGATTGACTCTTGGAGCGCCGTGAGGATCCATCGCATTATGGGGAATGGGGCTGGGGATCGCGGCACGCCGAGTGACGATCTTCCGTTCCCTCCACCCGACAGCCTCCCCCTGCATATACTTATTATATTTGCGTGGTAATTTGCATGCTTTTGATTACAGTATTTATACGGCTATTTTATAGGTATTCTGCAGTGTGCAGACATATGGCAGTGTTACGCTATGATGGCAGTGTTACGCTATGATGGTAGAGTTATGTGATGTGACGAAGCTTGCAACGAATTAGCAATGTATCTATCTCTGACGTCTCATGGTAAGCTACCATAGAGGTGTCGTCATAAAGAACAACAGAATGACACGTTTTTAATAAAGTTTGCCGTTTCAAATGCAATCTTGACTTTCTCTTTGGTCGCAAACATTCCTGAAAAATCCTGCCACGGTGTAGAGCCTCAAGTCCACTCTCACAGCATCATTACGGGCAGGACGGCGGTCACGAGACGAACGCTGTTCATCGGTCCCATCGTTGATGCGGTTATCAATCTGCTGCTGGATGAAGCACACCCCCCCCCCCCCATGCTGTGTTAGTCACTAGGGGTTGTTTGACCAAAGCTCGCTACACTGTTCTGTACGGGTTCGGGAAGAAGAGGGTGTTCAGGACCTGCTCGGCTACCACTCAACACAGATGTTAGCCCTGGCCAGGAATGGAACTCCACTCGGCGCACCTCCGATTAGCTACAAAAGAAATTCAATGTACGTACGTGCATAACCACTGTGCCACTGCTCCACGTCGGGCGCCGCGGTGGTGAGATGTTAACTACCTCGCCTGATATACAGAAGGCCGTGGGTTCGATCCCGACCATGACGCCTGTATAACCTGCATCGTGGTGATAGCATGGGTAGTTTGGAATGAGTGAGTGAAGTTATCAGGAAGAGTAACCGTGGAAGTAGCGATAGAAGAGTGATGAGGAGGCGACTGACCGCTGGTGAGCGAGTAAGTACAGTGGCTAAACAGCAGGTCTGATTCATTTGAGTAACGCCACGGTGGCTATGAGATGTTAACTCCCTCGCCAGGTATACAGGAGGTCGTGGATTCGTTCCCGACCCTGACGTCTCTATACTTGGAGTTTGCATGTCTCTCTTCCCATGGTCGGGTGGATTTTTCTCAGGGTCCTCCTGTTTTCCCTCCACATTTAGAAACATGCGTTTAGAGTTGTTCTCTGCTACTATAAATTTCCACTTCGTTGAGATATCATTTTAGCCAGGTCACTTCTAAAAAAGAGCTATATATCTCAGTGGGCCTAACCTGGTAAAATAAATGTTTAGTTTAGTATGCGTCTTGAACCCAAATTGTGTTTTACTGTTGTTTCCTTGTTATGTTCGGATCGGCGGTTGACAGCAGTGCTTTGTCTTTAGCCACACGAGTGGAGTGCTACGAGTGATAGGAAGCAGAGGAGTCGCTTGGCTCGCTTCCGTATTTTCGGTGAGCAACTCGCCTGGCATGGCCACCTATTCCACCAAATCAATCCTGGACATATTTCTCAGTCAGCCAAGGTCTGTTCACACTGGGTAGTCTACTGTGATAGCGCGCAACACGGCAATACCGATACCAGATCTGGGTACAAATCGGTTCCTGCCACCCGCAGACAGATGCCAATTCCAGGACTGTCTGGGTCAAATCCGGACCGGTGGCGACTCTAAGCTCATGAGCAATGTGAACGCCGGCCCTCATAAGGGTGAAATGCACTGAAGTGACGTAAAAAAGTGTCATGATACTCAGATTTGTCTGAGTCAACGATCAGAAGAGGAACGAGAAGAAATCGGAGAACCCCACACGAACAAAGATTGAAGATGTCCCAGCAATGGGTGGCATGCGAGCAGTGGCAGTGATAGGTGGAATGACAACCCACGAAATGGTTGCCCTTGTGGAGAGAAAGATGGACACGCTACTCGCGAGATGATTGTTTTGAAAATCTAATCGCACAGGACAGGAACGAACTTGGCTCTCGGACGAGGAGAGCACATCCTCTGACGGATAATTATTAAAACGGGGAAATCTCTTGCACCGGGAGGTATAAATGTGGACATCGTCAAAGAAGAAGGAACCAATTGTTGGAACGGATTTGTGTGTACTCGGTTACTAAATGTTCACACAGATGAAACACTGCAATCGCTCAATGATGATGGTGATTCAAACACTGTGCACTTCATCTGGTGCGTTCGCAAGGTGTTATGGGTTCTCCCGTGGTGCCGTGCTGCACACGTGTTCAGCTATACCGTGCGTTATTTTACAATGAAATATAATCCAAACTTGTCCCCCAAGGCCTGGAGTGTCCCATATTTCGTGTAATTGAATAACTTAAGTACACGTGGTGATTATGTACATGCGCTGTTGAACATCAACGTCTCCGACGTTTCTATATCCGTCCATTCAAACCCGAATACACCTCAGCACTATATAATCTATTGTTTCTTCCATCCCAAAAATGGAATGTATTTATCTCGTGTCGCATGCCGATGGGTAGTACAGGAACTAGAATGAATTCTGCGAGGGTTAGTCATGGGTTTTTTTCTTTCTGAACTAACCACAAATAGCTTCGTCTCCATGACACCGATATGATGCCAACGAGTGTCAAAACACCGCACCGGCGTTCGCGCGAACTCGCGGCTCGGGAGGGCGGAGGAATGCGCGAACCCGGCATTAGAGAGGCGGGCACTGCGCTGCTGGCTATTGATGAGAGGGGTGTGGGGGTGGTGTGTGTGTGGGGGGGGAGTTGAGCGGCGAAACCAAAGCGAGGCTGCGAGCGTGACAGCCGCGAGGCCCCGGGGCACGGCCATCGCGTGCCCGTCCCGCGCGCGCGACGTCTCGAGTCAGCATTCCGGTGCGAGTGTGCGACGCGGCCACAGGTCACGCACCAGGGCCGCAGTTGGGGGGTGTTGGAAGCTTCGTCGCCTGTTGTTTCTGCCATCGCTGCCGCTTTTTGTTTTTGCAGAGCGTTGTTCATTCATGGATCATGCGGCGGCGGCGGCTTTCGATAATGTCGAAATCCTGTGCAGATCCGAGCTCATTCTGGCCCAGGACTCGTCACGGCATCCGCAGAAGTTCGCATTATAACAAAAACACACAAACATAACTTCAGCCACTCGGGCAGTTACAACCTTGGTGCAGTTTTGCGACGTCTTTGTCAACCGGACATTACCTCGAACAATTCATAAGGGAGGTCGCAGTCTCTCAATGACAAAGACAATCAATTATATTACACCCTGCGGCGGTCCCAAGGGGTTGGCCAGGACACGCGCTGCATGCGAGGATCATCGAAGTCCAACTTGATGATGAAATCACATCCAGGCCAGGCCTGTCAGGGACGCTCGGAGGCACTCTCACGAAGTGTAAATATAAAGCATGTTCACCGATAACGCGGTAGTTATAATAACAACCATTGATTCAATGGGAATTAAGGGGTTAGGGGGTAGTAAAATTACATATTTTCCTTGTTTCTGCAATGCCACGAAAAATGCGCAGCGTGGATTCGGTAAGTCCCGTTGCGCGAATAATGTCATCACGTGTTCTTTAGTTTCGTCCATACCGCTCTTTCACATCGAGTTTTTGTTCAAGAGTCATAGCTTTTCTTGACTTCACTCCCACGAGCACCACTACCAGAACGCTTCACAGCCTTGCTACTCATTGTAATTAAAATCAACACCGTTGTATGCAAAGCGAGACAAATCTTATTTGGTAGAGCACAGTCGGCGATAGTATGTGAGATGCGTCTGTGTAGCGTCGTGAAGGATCCAGCAGCATCCCGCTGCCTCGTGTGATGCTTACACGCGCAACGTCGTTCTGTTCACTCAATCGCGTTTTATCTAATTCGCATCCGCGTTGTAAAAAATGTTCCCTAATACATTCATCATTGGGTTATATCCAATTCGCGTTATGAAAACAACACGCGGCGTTATTGCAGAACAGATTGTCATTTTGCTCTCGCGGCTGCTGGAGATGTTATTTGTAGACCACTTGTGCACGTTTTAATATGTCCCTTCAAGAATGCAAAAGTCCAATTGAATGGAAAACTGCATTTATACGACCTTTACATGAAGGCGGTTCAGAGGATGAGCTTAA
Source organism: Lampetra planeri (assembly GCF_965212315.1). Classification (NCBI taxonomy): domain Eukaryota; kingdom Metazoa; phylum Chordata; class Hyperoartia; order Petromyzontiformes; family Petromyzontidae; genus Lampetra; species Lampetra planeri. The sequence goes on from NC_136156.1 coordinate 8,735,103, forward strand.
CAATTATCATCCAATTTAAATGTTATCGACTTTAGTCAAGGACTTTGATAAAATATTCAAAACACAACGAAGTTTATACTTCAAGACACAATCTTCTCAACCCTCGACAATCAAGTTTCCGTGAAAATAATTGCATGACAACAGTCACGAAAGCTTCAAATCTAGAATGATAAACACGACTCTGGAGCATTATTCCTTGACGTGTCGAAGGCCTTTGACAAATGTGGATCACAACATGTGTTGGCTTCCGTTGATCAACGAAGATGCCCTTAGTTTGGGTAAAAGAAAAAGATATGTTATCCAATCGACTTCAGGTTGTTAAGCAGAATAACGTTTCATTTTAGTTTGCTGAGTAAGACAACGGGTGTGACATACGGTTCGGTAATGGTACCCAATCGATTCTCTCTTTCTGTATATATGTAATATGAGAATATATCCGGCTCACTGACGTATCATAACTTGTCATGGTGATTGGCTCTGCCGGTCCTGGTTTACAGCCAATGGGGGGAAGCCTGGGGGCATGGCCCTGACGTGATGGAAGGGTGACAGCTATGGAGATTGGTTCTGCTGGCTTTGGCCTCAGCCAATGGGGAGATGAGTCAGGGGCGTGGTCCCGGGAGCTGACGAGGGAGCCTGGAAGATTCGATGCAGGCTAACGAGGATTGGCTGAAGCGTACCACGTGACCCGGGTATTAAATAGGGGTAGAGAGGAACGACACGTGGTCAGAACGGGAACGAACGGAGGAAGGGGCCACGCAAGAGCGGGGCTCCGAGTTGCCACGTGGCAGTGCGTCTCTCTCGGTCTATCTGTCCCTTCACGTTGCCTATCAGCAGCGTGAAGTAGCTGTAACCCAAAGTGAATAAAAGACGGATTCCAGAAGTCGTCTCAAAGAGCATTATTACATATATATAAACTAGTGTCATTTACGGTCATATTATGGGTTCATACACATTAAATTTAATACAAGAAAGACTAAAATAAAAAAAATGTATTTAATGTAATTATTCCAAATGTCTCATATTCACGTTTGGTGAAATTTGATGATCATCTCCCAAACGTTTTCCTTGAGATGAATTTCCTTGAATCGGCACCTTGATGTTGGTTGGATTTTGCATCTTGACAAAGAAACATCATAAAGTTGTCAATGGAGACAAAAACAGGTTCGTTGGGATAAAGTCCAACATTCAAATCGTTTCTCCTTGTGACATATTGGCAGTGGTAGCAAATGCTTAAATGTATAATTGTGTGCAACACAAAAAGATAATGTACACAAATTGGGGCGCACTTGAATGTTATCAAAAGCAGCGCTGATAGACTTTTGGAGAAAAAAGATTATTTTTGTAATAACAAACTAATAATTAGCTACAATTTGTATAATAAGCGTTTCATGAAAAAGAAAAACAAAATATATAAAATTGGATGAAAATCCACGTTGCCTAGCCGGCAGCGTTACCCACAGCGTACAGTGTCAGGCGAGTGGCACAGGTCACCAAAACTATAATGTATAATTGAGTAGTGAGTTTAACACGTAGGCTTTTGCGACCAATGTTATTCATAATCAACGTTTTTGGGTTTAGATCGCGTTATTTATAAATGTGTCGTAACCCTCCACCACCCGACACGGCCAATCAGTAAAAATGTGTCACGTTGACAAAAGACAAATAGTTCACTGCTTTAGCCCACCGGTGTGTTGAAGCCACAACATTTACAATTTGAGTACGACGTTTCACTGGTAATTGCATCCAGCATCATCGGGCAATTCGCCAGAATGGTGAGGCTCTGCTGTGTCTCCCGTTCTTATATAGAGCAGCAGCAGGGTGACGTCATCATTAACTCATTAACTCATCAGGTGCAAAGATTCAAGGGGGGAGTGATTGTAATTATATACTAGATTAGTAATCAGGCTGTTGTTACGATGCGAGTTGTAGATTAGTAATCATTTGGAATGTGTTTTATTGTGATTATGCTACATTAGTAATCAGTTAGTGTTTGTTTCCCTTATAAGGGATTGTAATGTATCTTATTTAATAATACGCTTCCAGGCCGCACTAAGCCTGTAGCTGTCTGAGCGATTAAAGTTATTTCTGTTTCTCTCAATTTCAATCGATTCTCTAATTAGTCTTTGCCAGTTGTAACTAGTTTTACACAACACTTCCACGTTGTCAAAATCAATTGAGTGTCCCTGTTGGCATGCATGTTCTGCCACTGCCGACAGTTGTGTTTGTGATAGATTAATATTTCTCTGGTGTTCTTTTAGTCTTACACTAACGTTACGCCCTGTCTGTCCAATATAGCATCTGCCACATACACAATTAATCCGATATACACCTTCTGTTGATAATTTAGGTAATTCGTCTTTAGTGCATGTTACTAGTTGTTGAATTTTGTGTACTGTACTAAATCTTACTGTAATGTTTTGCTTTTGCAAAACACAGGCTAATTTGTCAGTTACTCCTGAGATAAATGGTATTTTTATTGTTTTAATAATCTGATCGCTTTCGGCAGTGTTGCTTTGCGATCGTGATTTGGCTTTTAGTGCTCTGTTAATTTGAGCATTATTGTAGCCATTCTGTCTTAGTGCTTCTTTAACATGAGGCAGAGATGACTAGACACGAGGTTGCCAAAATTATTGAGAATAGTAAAGTACCAAAAGTAAATATTAGCTCGAACGAGGCAAAAGCCTTAAGAGAGCTTCGTCTAAACAAAGATATTCAAATCCTAGCAGCTGATAAGGGCCGCACTACAGTAGTGATGTCACGAGCCGATTATGATAATAAAATTAAAGATGTATTAGAGGAAAGTACCTACATTCAAATTAAACGAGATCCAACTAATACTTTGGAACGTAAGACTACTGCAATCATTGCAAATTCATTAATCCCAAAAAATGAGCAATTCCTAATTAAGCCAAGGGCTTCAAAACCACCTAGACTGTATGGGCTACCAAAGATCCATAAAGTCGGCATCCCTTTACGACCCATAGTCAGTACAATTGGCTCAGCCACATATAAATTAGCAAAATATGTAACTAAACAAATACAGCCTTACATCGGTAGGACATCATCATTCATAAGAAATTCAGAACATCTTGTGAATATGATCAAAGATATTAAACTTAACCCTAATGATATTTTGGTGAGTTTTGATGTGATTTCGCTATTCACTAAGGTTCCAGTGAGCGAGTCGCTTAAATTACTTGATACACTGGTAAAGAATACAGGTTTACCAAAAGATATTCCGAAACTCGCAGACCATTGTTTAAATAACACTTACTTCTTATGGAGAGGCGAATTCTTTAAACAAAGGGAAGGAGCAGCAATGGGCTCTCCTTTACCTCCTGCTATAGCAAATTTGTACATGGAAAACTTTGAAACCAGAGCACTTGCCTCGAGCACATTAAAACCATCCTTTTGGTTTAGATATGTTTCTTATGAATGATGATGTCCTACCGATGTAAGGCTGTATTTGTTTAGTTACATATTTTGCTAATTTATATGTGGCAGAGCCAATTGTACTGACTATGGGTCCTAAAGGGATGCCGACTTTATGGATCTTTGGTAGCCCATACAGTCTAGGTGGTTTTGAAGCCCTTGGCTTAATTAGGAATTGCTCATTTTTTGGGATTAATGAATTTGCAATGATTGCAGTAGTCTTACGTTCCAAAGTATTAGTTGGATCTCGTTTAATTTGAATGTAGGTACTTTCCTCTAATAAATCTTTAATTTTATTATCATAATCGGCTCGTGACATCACTACTGTAGTGCGGCCCTTGTCAGCTGCTAGGATTTGAATATCTTTGTTTAGACGAAGCTCTCTTAAGGCTTTTGCCTCGTTCGAGCTAATATTTACTTTTGGTACTTTACTATTCTAAATAATTTTGGCAACCTCGTGTCTAGTCATCTCTGCCTCATGTTAAAGAAGCACTAAGACAGAATGGCTACAATAATGCTCAAATTAACAGAGCACTAAAAGCCAAATCACGATCGCAAAGCAACACTGCTGAAAGCGATCAGATTATCTCAGGAGTAACTGACAAATTAGCCCGTGTTTTGCAAAAGCAAAACATTACAGTAAGATTTGGTACAGTACACAAAATTCAACAACTAGTAACATGCACTAAAGACGAATTACCTAAATTATCAACAAAAGGTGTATATCGGATTAATTGTGTATGTGGCAGATGCTATATTGGACAGACAGGGCGTAACGTTAGTGTAAGACTAATAGAACACCAGAGAAATATTAAACTATCACAAACACAACTGTCGGCAGTGGCAGAACATGCATGCCAACAGGGACACTCAATTGATTTTGACAACGTGGAAGTGTTGTGTAAAACTAGTTACTACTGGCAAAGACTAATTAGAGAATCGATTGAAATTGAGAGAAACAGAAATAACTTTAATCGCTCAGACAGCTACAGGCTTAGTGCGGCCTGGAAGCGTATTATTAAATAAGATACATTACAATTCCTTATAAGGGAAACAAACACTAACTGATTACTAATGTAGCATAATCACAATAAAACACATTCCAAATGATTACTAATCTACAACTCGCATCGTAACAACAGCCTGATTACTAATCTAGTATATAATTACAATCACTCCCCCCTTGAATCTTTGCACCTGATGAGTTAATGAGTTAATGATGACGTCACCCTGCTGCTGCTCTATATAAGAACGGGAGACACAGCAGAGCCTCACCATTCTGGCGAATTGCCCGATGATGCTGGATGCAATTACCAGTGAAACGGCGTACTCAAATTGTAAATGTTGTGGCTTCAACACACCGGTGGGCTGAAGCAGTGAACTATTTGTCTTTTGTCAACGTGACACATTTTTACTGATTGGCCGTGTCGGGTGGTGGAGGGTTACGACACATTTATAAATAACGCGATCTAAACCCAAAAACGTTGATTATGAATTGAGTAGTGCGTTAAATTGTTCTGAATCCAAACTTTTGCAGTTGATGCCGTTTTGTTATCGAAGCTCTGGCTAGTTAATTGGCAAAAATTGGCAAAAACATTTGATGTTATTCAGAATCAACATGTGTAAAAATACATTTAGGTGTTTTTTTCTCCTAAAATAGTTGTAGGGCTTGCCTTCCAACCTCGATTGTGGCATCGAATTATTGAAGAGACTGGTCATTATAAATTCCTTGGGTTTTATTATCGATGCCACCCTATCCTTTGATGAACATATTGATCGGGTAATCGAAAAAGTTAAATGTAAGGTTGGCTTCTTGTCCTGAAACAAGCATTGTCTTTCAATTCATCGACAGATTATTGAAGTGACAGTCATTCTGCTATTCGACTCCTGTGATCTTGCCTGCTCAGTACATTCTAAAAAACTAAACTCTGTTTACCATGCAGAATTATGATTTGCAGTGGACGCTCCGTATAGGACGCACCACTGTGACCTCCTCTATGGCCATGGCTAGGCAAATGTCCTTGGATGTGGAAAGACATTTTCACTGCAGGACCATTCTCATTCACAAGGCTGTTGTCCGTAGGTCTGCTCTCGATTTGTCTGACCTGCTGTTGATATTACCATTGGAGAATCCGAAAAATGTGCAAAACGCGTCTGATTCTCTGGACATAAATCACACACATCGCACACAATTTCGATCCAAAGCATTGAATGTAGCTGCTGCCCCAATGTTTTGAAATCACCCAGTTTTCTCTCTTGGCATCCCTATTCTGCCATCTATGTTCTCATTTACATGGACTCATTAAAATCACTAAATATTAAGTGTGAATGTATACTTTTACAATATAATTTCTCTCATATTCTTGGTTCTTTCGGTAAAGTCACGAAGAAGGGAAATAATAAAATAATAAAAATAAAACATAATAAAATAAAATTCTCACGACGTTTCGGCCACAACGCACGCAGCCGTCCTCGGGTGAAGAACAGAGCTGTCGGAAAGACAGCGTCCTAATGAACACCGCCAAGCTTGGCAGCGTATATTTAAACTGGGTCACGGGAGGAGAGCACCTTGACAAAGGAGTTTACATATCAAACAGAGGAATTTAGCATATTGGTGACAAATGCAGATATGGAATTAGTCACTCCTTGTGGAATGTGTAGGCGGTGGGGGGTCTCAAAGTCATATTATGCTAGTGTATTATGTAGGATTAGCAGTAATGAAGGGAGGGAAATTTTAATAATAAAGAACTGCAACAGCCCAAACCACCGCCTATCAAGCTTATTTAATGATGTTTAATTTTTATTATTTTATTATTTCCCTTCTACGTGACTTTACCGAAAGAACCAATAATTTGAATCCCTGCAGTCACGAAAGCTTTAAATCTAAATTGAGAATTCCTCTCATTACGTTTTTTTTTAAATCTGTAATTATGAAATTATTTTATGTCGTCTGCCGGGCGAGTCGACCCCTTGGAAAAATTGCTTCTTAGCTCTACGAGTTTTACTCGGTGCGAAATAACACTCCTGATTCTGAGATCGGCCAAAGGGCTGAAAGGGAGGAGACGTTACCGGCGCTGGGGATGCGAGGCGGGTCTAGGGGGGCCAGGCGTTGCTCTGACAGCCACTCCTGGAAGCCCGAGGATGAGTCAGAGGGAAAAGAGTGGGGGAAAAGAGCGGCAGAAAGAGGCGGTTATGGGATCGAGAAAGAGGTGAAGAAAGGGTTGGTGGAAAAGGAAAGCTTGGGCGGAGGTTTGTGGAGATTCTAGTAGCTTCTAGAGAGAGAGAGGAGGTATGAGGGCGCGTGACGTGAGCGCGGGGCTCTTACGGGGATAACGAAAGGAGAAACGTTTGGTGTGATGGAGTGGGAAGGAGAGTGCAGTGCGGCGTCAAAGACTGGTGGGCAATAACATTTTTAAGCTTTCGTTTATTTGTTACACGAATGGTCCCGTGTAGGCAGTTTCCCGGCTATTTTACAAGGGAGCACGGTGGCGCCTGAGCACATCAAAACAAAGATAACATCATCAACATTGCAGAGAACGAGTACAGGGTCCTCAAGGAATATTGCGCAACTAACAAACGAGGTATTTGGTAGTCGTAAACAAAACACATGCGAGTCAAAAACATTGCAAGTTTACTTTTTGGTTCTTTCGATAAAGTCACGTAGAAATAAAATAAATAAAATAGAATACGACGTTTTGATTGCAACACAAGCAATCATCATCAGGTACGAATGAATGAGAAAAAACAAATCTAGTAAACTTAGAAACATAATGCAATACAACACAGAGAGTCGGCTAACATAACAGTCAACACCCTACCTGGTTTATTACGTTCTTCCAAAGAGTGCTGAATTTGAGAGGGAGAGACAAAACACAGACACGGAGACACACAGACAGACACATAAGCAGAGAGAGACAACACAGAGACACACAGAGAGAGACACACACATAGGCACACTTGTCTGTGTTGTATTGCATTATATATTACTAGGTTTGGGTAAGAGACGTATTTTTGTTGGGTTTGCCCTGTTGAAAAATCGTCCCTTCAGTTTTAAGATAGAACCTCATTTATTATGGTGTTCATCAACTATCACACGTAATAATCCTAATGCAGTGTAGGGACACATTTATGAACGTGCTTTACTATTTACACATTTATTGAAGCGATTTTCCTGAGTGAGTTTTATTGTTGTTTGTGCTAAATTTAGGAAACCCCCAGACTCGAATAATATTTGAGAGAGGATGTCAATTGTGAACTGGACTCCAGGCAGAAATTGTGCATTGCTCCTCCTTGCTAACTTTATTCAGTGACACAACAAGAGAATAGTTTGATGCCTGTTTTTCCAACGTATCAATCTAGACACTAATTTGTGAAACGACATAACACAGAGATATGGCTTTATTTGACAAAGTTGTGGGAGTGCTCCTGGCAGTACCGCTGATTTTGGGACTGCGAAGTTTCTGGAACCCCCCCCCCCCCCCACAGTCAAAGGACTACATTGGTTGTGTGCAACATATTCCTGGAGTCTGATACAGGCAGTCTCGCCCAGGCAGAGTTCCAAGTTCAACATAGTTTGTTCGAGTTGGACACAACCCGTGCCGGAGAATGAAACAAAAGTCTCGCCCAAGTTCAACATCGCACCCAGTGCGGGAGAGAGTGCCAAGGCAGACTTGCCAACGGTGACCGGGCAATTCTGGCGATCGAGTATGCCACTCATTTCCAGGGAACAAGATCTGTGATTTCGAGAAGATAGTCATATTATCGGCATCTGGGGGTGAGCCATTATAGCATTTACAATCTGTGGTGTTGAATGTTTTTTTTGTCGTGTGTCGAGCGTTTCGGTTCAGTGGCCTCCCTTTCGTGGGCTTCGGGTTTGCCTGAGTAGGGTGGTTCGGCTCATGGGTCCTGGTGAGTGGCTGGGGACTCATTTGAGAGAAGTGTTAGAGTGCTCAGATGGAGTCTCTGTCACATGGTCGACAGAGACTCATGCAGGCAGGGAGACTTAACAGCTGCCCGACTTCTTTCGTGTGGCTGAAGTTGATGCAGAGCAACAGCGATCATTTCACATTCCGGTAGTCAATCCAGACAACCGCGTCAGGAATAGTGGAGTGTAATGGGGGCCCAGGGCTCTTGTCAGTGAATAATAATTAATTATATAACGATTTACTATTTTCCAGTAAAGCCACACTGAGTCGAAAGACTTTTTCATGAGGCTTTTGCAGTGGGTTATACGTTTTAAGATGGTTTGAGGCATTTAATGATGGATTTATATAAGTGGAATGAAACCCGGAGCACCCGGAGAAAGCACAAAAGGGCAACACCCTCACCCCCTACAGATAGAAACAGGCGGGGATTAGTCCACTTGCTGCACTACCTTCTCCTGGCGAGTCTGGATATGGTACCTCGACGGTCAGGGGAAGGGAACTTCACAATGCTGCATTACAGGCGTGCATAGCCACCACCGGCCTGGCTAACGTTAGCCCTAGCCGGGAATCAAACTAAGTTCGTTAGTGCAGGGGGCTAACCACTGTGCCACTGCTTCTCTCCCAAATCAAAAACAAAGGGCAACTTAAAGTCTATGGGGAATCGTATCAGGAAGCAACCTCTACGATAAATAGCTGCTGGCTGTGCGGAGAGAGCCACCAGGAGAATGTAACGAAGGTGTTGACTTATGAGATGGAGCAGCTTATAAAAGCAGTGACAATCGGGCAACATCGCTCGGGCCTCTGCTCGGATCGCCCACGAGGGCGAGAGAATTGCACAGCGCTCATTGTGGCTCTGCTCGTGCCTTGCGCGGTCCAACTCTGACCAATTCCCACAATGACAAATTCAACCAACTTCAAAATTCCAGACATCCACTATCCTACGGTAATTACAATGGAAATTCAGTACTGAAGCAGAGCCAAGTCTACTAATCCTGTGAATGGCTTTTCTGAGACCGACATGCGATGGGCGTGTACCACATCCGGAGGTTACGACTGACTTTTGAACACAACTGGAAATGTACACCTTAAAATGTCTGCTCTGTGCACGTGTGCGAAGTGGAGCAGAAATTAAACCGCCGACGCTGTTGTGACGGGCGAGACGCTACAGGGTGGAGGTGATGGGTGGGCATTGGCGTAGCACCCAGAGGTTGGTGACTGGAAAAAACACACAGAAAATACTTAAAGCCAGATAGTTCAGTGGTGCCAGTGCAATCGTGGACCTTAGAGACCAGGTTGTCATCATTGCATAACCAGATAATCTAAGCAGGAGAGAAGTTGTGCCGAGGGGCACCACTGACGTTGTTCGTGATGACTGCTTAATTGGTTATTCGTGAGAACAATTCTGACCTATTTAATACGCACATACCATATATTATGTATGTGTAATATCTCAATTACGGCGGGAGACGAGTTGACGGGGCAGCACTTATTTATTAACACTGATGCAACAGTAACAGATACAGCCGAGATACAGCCTACGCTACGCGCGCCTAACTCGGCCACGCTCTCAGGCCCTCCGGCTACGCTCTCCCCACGGGGAGCTATCGGGCCCGCCTTGCCAGGCACGGACCTCAACCTCTGGGTTACACAGCCCGGCCCTTACAAGGACATCGGGCCGTGAATCCCTAGGTCTCGCCTCTGAGCCGCACAGAGTCCCGGCCCTTACAAGGGCAGCGGGGCTAGGGGTCTCAGTCTCAGGGCCTATCTCTTCCTCCGTCTTCTGTCTTCACTGGTTGACTTCTCCCCGAGTGCTGCTGCGCATCGCCTTACATAGCCCTCCGCTCCAGGGGGCGGGGCCTATGCGGACCGCGATGTGGACACCCGCCTGCGGACCGCGATGTAGCCACCCACCACGCGCTGTCACACGACCCCCCCCTGCCAGCACGCACCACCTCTACATATGTACCATATTTTAAATAATAATACAAAACATTAGGACTCCTTTATCAGTCCACTGCTCAATGAAGCCCTCTCCACGCTGTGTCAATCATTAGGGTTTATCACCATACTTCACCAAACCGGTCAGTGCGGGTTGGTGAAGCGAGGTGCTGGGACAGGTTCAGATATCACTTGCCACTTCATTGCTAGCTTCGGCCAGGAATCGGACTCGGGTCGCTGGGTTCATGGCGCTCATCGGAACTCTCACTGGTAGCAGCAGCAGCAGCGGCAGCAGCGGCAGCAGCAGGAGTCGCGGCGATTTGTTGGGTCCAGAATTGTCGAGGGCGACCCACGGCGTCCCGCCCAGGTTGGTGAGGGGCCTGTGCCTGACCTCCTGACATCAATGGACGCCAGATGTGGGGTTGCCACCTGTCCCGGAATTGCGACTGTGTTCGGGTGGCAGGAATTGATTTGTATCGCGATTTCGTACTGGTATTATTAAAGAATGCTGCACAGTTTTGATGGAGATACAGGCTGGCTGAAAACAATGTGTGGGGTTGGTCTACAGTGGGAAAAGGTGGCGGACCCTGGCAAGATCAGGCAAAATAAAATTACACCACTCCATGCCACGTGCACCGCATGCAGCGTGTGACGTGTGCACGTCTGACCTCACATTTTGGTTATTACGAGGCGACTGTAATTCACTCCTAAATTGTCTCTAAAGCGCAACATTGCGATGCGTATAAAGTCACAGACGATACCGTGAAGGAATGAAGAACCTTGTTTTGGCCATCGCCCCTATATTCGAGCACGCACCTGCACGGGACCACGCGTTGTTACATGTGGCGCCCCTGTGCGCACGAGGCGCACAGGGGCCAGTATGCCAGGTAGTTGATGAGTGAGCAATCGCACGTGGGTGTGCTTGCGTGGTGTTTACTGCGTGTTGTTTACTGCGTGGTGTTTACTGCGTGGTGTTTACTGCGTGTTGTTTACTGCGTGATGTTTACTGCGTGATGTTTACTGCGTGTTGTTTACTGCGTGTTGTTTACTGCGTGTTGTTTACTGCGTGATGTTTACTGCGTGATGTTTACTGCGTGTTGTTTACTGCGTGGTGTTTACTGTGTGTTGTTTACTGCGTGATGTTTACTGCGTGATGTTTACTGCGTGTTGTTTACTGCGTGTTGTTTACTGCGTGGTGTTTACTGCGTGTTGTTTATTGCGTGTTGTTTACTGCGTGGTGTTTACTGCGTGTTGTTTACTGCGTGTTGTTTACTGCGTGGTGTTTACTGCGTGTTGTTTACTGCGTGTTGTTTACTGCGTGTTGTTTACTGCGTGATGTTTACTGCGTGTTGTTTACTGCGTGTTGTTTACTGCGTGTTGTTTACTGCGTGATGTTTACTGCGTGTTGTTTACTGCCAAGAGATCAAAGTGTCTCTCTCCCCCACTCGAGCAAGCATTGAAAGGGGGAGCCCATCTCCACGTTCACGGCGCCCGAGACAGCGGCTGGAAATTCCACATTCCTATGGTGCGGACTAGTCTCGAGTGAAGAGAAGGTTCTGTGGCCAATTGGGGTGTGTAAAATAATCTCGTATTTTTGTTGTTGTATGGAGGGACAAAAATGGGAAGGATGGTCTTTGCTTATTTGTTTTGTTACTGATATTCCCCACAGCAACACTCGTGATGGTGCTGTGTTATACATCTCGTACTGTGTAGAACTACGACCCCATATGTGCCACGGTGGCTAGATGTTAACTACCTCGCCAGGTCTACAGGAGGTCGAGCGTTTGATCACGACCCTGACGCCTGCTGTATATTTTGAGTTTGCATGTCTCTCTCTCCCCGTGGCCGCGTGGATTTTTCTCTGGGTCCTCCGGGTTTTCCCTCCACATTTAGAATAAACATCACGCGTTTAGAGTATTTTGCAGCAAAAAAATTCCACGTAATAAGCCACTTTGTTGAGCTATCATTTGTGATAGCGAGGTCGCTTCTGAATAAGAGCTACATAGCTCAGTGGGCCTTTCCTGGTAAAATCATAAATAGCTTAAATGTGCAACAGAGGAACCCTGCATATAAATATCTGGCAGTTCACCAGTATTTGTCTAAGCAAGCCTAACTCTGCTGATTGCTGATGAGACGCTGAATGTCGACACCGCTCCAGAGGTACTTGTATGAAATCATTACTGCTGAAAAGCACTGACACGGCGGTTAGCACACTTAACTATGAACCCGGAGACTTGAGTTTGATTCCCCACCATGGCTACCGTCAGTGGCGAGTGGTATATGCACATATTTGCCCTGGTCTCGATCGGAAAATGTGTTTTTTTTATGATGTAACGTTTTAAAAATGTTATTTCAACTTTCCAGTCCTGTCGCAGCTTTGAGTGCATTCCATATGAACTGGGGGGGGCGCAGCTTACATTATTTATTTATGTGCCTGACTGTGTGGGATATTTTACTCAAACACATTAATCCTGTGTAAGTGATAAGATTTACAATGTTTGTATACGTGTCATTACTATGCATGTGTGTATTTTGCGTGTATCTGTGTATGAATATGTGTATTGTGATGAGCGGTAGTGCAACAGACAGTGCGCTGTGCTACAAACCAGGGACCCAAGTTCGATTCCCGCTCACAGCGAACAGCAGTGACGATTGTCTCAACAGATTCTGGGCCTCCTCTAGGTCGACGCAGCCTTTAATTACTACCTGCCGTAGTATGTAAACATTGCCACTCGGAAGACAAAGGCGGCCGGGTGTGGTGCTGGCCACCCAACCCCTCGTGTGCCGTGCCGACCTTAATAGGTGCTCACTAACAGCTCTTGCCCCAGCAGTCTGTTACAGGCTATACACGAATCTTAGTATATAATCTATATGCAATTACCTATTGGTCACGTATCAATTGACACCTTAGACACCCTTACAAACGAGCTATTGCAATACAAGTTGTATTCCAGGTACTGTAAAATAGTTATAGAAAAAAAAAACTAATTATAAAAGTACTGCTTGAATAAAGAGCAAGCGGGAAAGGCAAACTGAACACGCGCCATGCATTCGTGATTTGCCACTTTTGTTCTCTGCCCCTTGTGAGGGTGGCGCTCAGCAACGAAAGCCACAGCATAGCCACAAACCAACGGGGCACAGCGATACGACAACGGCGTGCCCCCCCCCCCTCGCTCACCTCACCACCGCAACCACCGCCCTCTGGCCCTGAGATTGGTGTGGCACGCGAAGGGTCAGAGGTGGCGTGGGCCTTCTCACGCGATGGAGGCGAGTGAGTGGCTCGGGGGATGTACCCCCGCCCCCTACCCCCCCGAGACACGCGCAACAATTACGGCTGTGCATGTATACACAAGTGGAGTTGTATGTCTCTGTCTATGTACGATGTTGAACTTCTTTCGCACCGTACGTAGCCAACCTCGCTAAGCGGAGGTGCGGGGGGGGGGGAAACACAAAAAGCAGTTCTCAAGAAATTCGTTTTCAACCCAAGATACCTCGAGAGAGCCCCTCTACAGGGTATTTGGCCTATTCTTCCATGCTGACCAAACACATGGGAAGACGTGGAATTACCAACGCTTTCACAGTGGTGTATCCATTTATATTGCTAATTGGTCTTACGGCTTGCATTTTCTTATTTTGGTATAGGTTGTGGGTTAAAACATGTTTCTGTATACATCCCGCCATTCCACGCAATTCAACAGCGTTTCGGTGCAGTTCACAGCATGTATATACCAAACTATGCAATTATTGTATTTTACCACTGATCTATGTAGCTCTTTTTCACAAGCTACCTGGCCACAAATGATAGCCCAACGAAGTGGCTTATCATGTGGAAATGTATATCGGCCATATACCCTCAAAGCATGTTTCCAAATGTGGAGGGAAAAACCAGAGGATATCGAAAAAAATCCACGCGACCACGGGGAGGACATGCAAACTCCAAATATACAGCAGGTGTCAGGGTCGGAATCGAACCAAGCACCTCCTGCATACCAGGCGAGGTAGTTAACATCTCGCCACCGCGGCAATGCCTCATGCATTGGATACTTTCAAATTGTATTTTTAAAAAATATTCTTTAATGATCCGGTGTTAATTGTAATCACTATTTGCTTTTAATGAAAATAAATCCTTCCGGACAATATTGGTCTGGAAAGCTCATAGGCTGATGAGATCAAAACATTTATTCGAATTTGATGAGGAGAGCAGAACACATTCCATTTGATCCTATTTACAATAATTAAGTAAATGCAAAACTTTTGTCAATCCACTGGTGGATGAAGGCCTCTCCACACCGTAAGGGGCACGGGGGCTGTTCGACCATACTTCACCATGCTGGTGAGTGGATTTTTGTGAAGGAGTCGCACAATACCATTCCACATATTATCGTCCCTGGTGCTAGCCGTAACCGGCAATTGAACTTAGATCACCGGGTTCAGAACATCGTGCCCACACCATGGCACAGCTGCTTAGAATCAACCTAGACACATGTAGGAATTTTTTTCTCAGTAAAGATGTTTAGAGTCAGATATTATTACATCACATGCAGGAGCTTCGTCCTGCTATCAACACCACAGCGAATGCTCGAGCACTGTGGCACTGCACACAAAGGGAAAGATCCTCCTATAGCCAGACTATTGGGGCAAGTGCTTTTAGCGAGCACCTATGAAGGCCGGAACGGCACACGAGGCAGTGGGTGGCCAGCACCACGCCCGGCCGCCTTTTTCTCCCTCGTGGCGATGATTACACACCGCACCAGGTACTCATTTAAGGCTGACCGATTCAAATGATCGTAACTGGTGTTGGCCATGAGTGGGACTCGAACTCGGGGATTCGTAGCGCAGCGCACTTACCACCACTACACTACTGCTCACACAAGCGCATGTACACACGCGCATGCACGCACACACCTCGCAGCCAGCCTCCTGTAATTCCACGGAACTCAAATCGTCAAGAGCAGCGGGTCTCAGAGCGTGGTCCCCGCTCCACCACCAGTGAGTGGCCCGCGAGGCTCCTCCAGCCGGTCCGCAGGGGCTGTGATGCAAACGCAGCTTGATCCGGACAATAATGACGACGTTTATTATACGTTTTGTTTCGAATATTCATTTATATTTTACTTGTATTTCATTTAAAATTTAAGTTAGGTAAACTATCGCGATTAAGCTACCCTCACCCTAAAATCTAAATACCACCCCCCTAAAAAAATCCCTGTGTTTTTACGTCCCGGTAATATTTATAATTTTGTATTCGTGTTATTTAGATAAATAATTGAATTCGTTTTGTCACCAGGGGTAGTGGGGGCGCTTGGTGGTCCGCGGAACTGTCCGTATCGGCCGAGCGGTTTTCGGTTCAAACAAGTTTGAGAAACACCGCCCTACACCATCGACATCAGCCGTACGGAGACGCGCTGCTGTAGCGCGTACTGCTGGTACGTCCATCGTCTGCAGGGCGCCAGGAGATACACTGAGATGGTGACCCTTGTGGCCGCTTCATTTAGAAAACGGCCAATGATATGTCAAGGAATCTTCGCGACAACATGTGCCTTAACAGGCCTGCCTATGCTGATGAGAAACTGAATGTCGAAACCAATTTACAGTTTGCTTGTATGGAACCCATTTTGTTGAAGTGGACTCGGGGAAGGCTGTGTTGGATGATGGGATGTGTAAAAAATACGTTTTGTTTTAAGGGACAGATACATGATGGATGCATATTGTATACTTATTCATTTTGTTATATATTTGATTTTTTGTCTGTTATTTATCGTACCATCATTTCTATTCCCTTCATGGCTGTACTTTATTTTACGTATTCTTGTCATTTTGGTGACGTGGGTCACTCCGCCAAATGAGACTCCTCTCTTGGTATCTTTGAGTCCTCACCACGTGGTTACACAACACAAACCTGAACTCGAACCCTTGACCAGTGATAAACATCCCGGGTCGTGTATACCTGTCTGACCCCTTCAAGCTGTCTGTCGACATCTCTCAGGGTCACCCAAGTCAAGACTCCATCTCGCTCCTGCACACGCGATGGATGATTCCATGGCTCCATATCCACAGTGGACGGTCCTCTCGGGCATCTTCCTTCCTTTGGCCGCCACTCTGTCATTCGTCTCAATCGTCGGGCCCTCGTCCCTTCTAAGCCACGAGGTGTCCTGCCCAAAGCCGCTTGCCCTAACTCACAGTCATTATGACATCACTTGCATTGCCACAACGGCACTAATCATTGTAGGCGAACTCACCCCACCCGCTGCATGCATCTCTGCGCACGGGCTGCAGCCAGTGATCTGCCCCGTGGACCACCGCAGTGCGGTCACTCAGCAAGCCCCGTGCCTCTGTCACGTGGACCCGCGGGGACCTCTCTCTCTCTCTCTGGTGCCACACAGCCGATATGGATCTCATCGGTTCGTTTCATCTTCCCCTTGGAGATTGGTTGGGGGAGATGAACTGATTGAACTTGCAACGATCGTAGGTAATGTGACCCACGTTGATTTAGTTTATTTTGTGTTTCCCCTCCGGATTTATTCCCATTGCGCTATCCATGCGGGATTCCTGCAGCGCTACACAACCTTTCATCTTGGAAAACGGCTCACGGAAGTGGATATTACAAAGCTACCTCTGAGATCCCTTCAAGTGACTCCTTGTCCACACAGTCGGGGTTACCACTCTCCCACCTGCTCTGCCATATGAGAGGAATGTTCAACGCATAACAGCCACACTGATATGTTTCATTCTCACAGATAAAATGTCGGCAAATTAAGTGCAGGACCAAATTTAACTTAACATGTGTTTTTTTGTGTGCAGACTCTGGTTACCGGGCAGAGGTCATAAACTCACTGCACCTGAGAGCCCAGTTTAATCACAGGTAGCTGCCAGGCAGAGGTCACACACAGAGAGAGCGTCGCGGAGGTCACGCAGGAGGTGTGTAGCATTGGGAGGAAGCTCAACGAATTGTCTTATTTTCACGTGGAAATATATGGCAGACAAATACTTTAAACGCGTGTTGTTGATTCTAAATGTGGAGAGAAAACCCGGAGGACCCAGAGAAAAATTGACGCGACCACGGGGAGAACATGCAAACTCAAAATATGTAACAGGCGGCAGAGTCGGGATCGAATCCATGACCTCCTGTATATCAGGTGAGAGATTTAACATCTCGCCACTCTACTTACTCGCTCACCGGAATTCAATCGCCTCTGTATCACTCTTCTATCACTACTCCACGGTTACTCTTCCCGTGAACTTCACTTACTTGTTCCAACTACCCACGTTAAGGACCCAGTCTACCAGATTGAGTTCCATCCCCACAAACGCAAGTTAAAACTCATCTTCATGCGTCTTCCCTTGCACTACTCCACTTTGGAATTCCACCCCCCCCCCCATCGTCTCCCCCTCCCCCCTTACTCAATTTATTCACCACTTTGATGGCGCTCTCCGTTGCTGGCCGCTTGGCGTTTTCGGCCTTTGGGCCCTACGCTCAGCATTCGTGGTTTAACAACAACATTGGGGAAACATTTTCAGGAAGCGACGTTGTTGGTGGTTTCAGACGCGCGATGCCTACGACTGTGTCCGTGCAGCCCAGATGGGGGGAGGGCTGAGGCACCGAACCCAAAATAAACAGTGCCGCTGTTTACACGCGAGAGAGAGCGCGCGCTCTCAATGGGGCTGTGACGCCTCGGAAAAAAGTCACAATTCAGCAGCCGCACGACCGCTGAATAATGCGGCCACTTAGCCCTCTACCACCTCCGCCCCCTCGGGAGAGAACGTCCCCGTCTGTTTACTCTGCGGCGGACGCACGGGGCGCCGTGCCCCGCGAGAAAGTCCAATGCGGGAAAGGGCAGCGTACATCCTGTACCTGGGGCAGGGCTCCGTCCACATCGCCCCTTGACGAAGGTGAGCGGTCGCCCGATAGCAGCAGACCTCAGGTTCTGACTGGCGTTTTTTTAACAGTGTCGGATTATCATCATTACTACTACGCTTCACCGAGTCTCAAGGCTATTTTTTCAGGAGGGTCCCGCCAAGTTTCCGCAGAATAAGAGATTTTTTTTGGTACGTGTGACCTCAAGTGAGTCATTTGCAAGTGATTATTGAAATGTGGCTTTGGGACCATGACACCGGCACACAATGGCCTACTCGATTTTTAATGACATCAGGGAATCTTTAACGTCCCCTGTGAAGCGGACGGCGACACGTTTTTTGTTTTCACTGTTAAGCCACCCGCAGTAATAACCAGGCTGCCCTTCCATATCGAACCACGAATCTCTGCCATGTGGACCCAAAGCTATCTGTGTGTGTCTGACGCTGCGGGTGGAACGGTGACTGCCCGTGGCGTCCCTGAGACAGACACACAGAGAGAGAGAGAGAGAGCTCTGGGCCCAGTGCCCTGCCTGATATTGATTCCGTTTCTTGTCACATTCGTCCCCTCGCTGTCACGACCCAGGTCTCATTACTCACGACGCCGCACCCCGGCGGCGGCGGAGAAGGCCCGACGGGCGACATGTGATGATGTGTGGGTGGTTCTTTTTTAGACATTTGTAACATTTAATAACACCAAATAACATGTGGGCATATTTTTGCTGGTGTTTACCGACGCTGTTGAAATGATGTACTCCCAGAAGTCTATGTGGCTCATGGGCTGTGTAAAGAACAATAAGGTTATCGGGTGTTTTTTTTTTACGTGGAGTGACAGATATGGGAAGGAAGGCATGCATTATATGCCTATGTATTACGTAACATTCTCACTGGAAACGTGGTGGGTAGGAAGACCCAACAGATGAAGAGTTTGTTTTCTCATTACGAACATTTACGTGAATAAATATATACATTAATCCACCAATGACACACATTGACTGACACCTGTTGCAAACGTGCTGCTGATGCTGCTCGTGTTTGTCGTTGCGCTGCATGGGCCCTGTGGCATGGCGGCTGATGGTGAATAATCTCCGCTGGCCACTGGTCATAACACCAAGTCGACATCCGACTTGGAAACACGAGCGGAAAGTCGTAAATGTGAAGACTCAACAATTTGCTGCTGCAACAACAACAAAAAACCACACGCGATTGGTCACGGGCAAAAAAACACACAATGCCGGAGGCGGAAACACAAACGTAGCCTTGTAATTGAATACTCGCCAAGAACAATTGGTAAAGTTTGGCACAGCCAAGAGTTACACAAACATCACGCAAAACGTGCCGACGATGAAACGCGTTCATGCAGCTGTGGAGGGACAATTTGTCGACAATGATAATGATGGAGGAGGGCCTTGGTTTGGCGCGTGTGTATGTGCAGTATGTTTGCACTGGGCTAGGAATTCGGAGACTCGAGTTCAGTTACGGGTCAAAGCAAACTAAATCTCAGCAGTCCTTGGGGCCTACCCTAGGTCGACTCAGCCTTAAATGAGTACCTGGGTGCGGTGTGTACACATCGCCACTGGGGAGACGAAAGGCAGCCGGGTCGTGGTGCTGACCATACAGCCCCTCGTGTACCCATGCAGGCCATCATAGGTGCTTGCTAACTGCACTTTCCCCAAAAGTCTGTTAAGGCTACACAGGGGACCTTTGTCGTTGTGTATGCACACGCGTCCACAAAGGAGGAGGTGCGCGCGTATGAACAACGAGTCTTCGCGTGGCCTCCGGGGTAGTTCCATCGCGTGTACACACACACGAGCGTGCGTGCGTGAGCGGGTGGATGTTTGCGCGAACGCACGCGCGTGTGTGTGCGTGCGCGTGTGTGTGCGCGTGTGTGTGCACGTGTGTGTTCGTGTGCGTGCGCGCGTGTGTGCGTACACGTGTGTGTGCGCGCGTGTGTGCGTGCGCGTGTGTGTACGTGTGTGTGCGTGTGTGTGCGCGTGTGTGTGTGCGTGCGCGTGTGTGTGCGTGTGTGTGCGTGCGTTTGCGTGCGCGTGTGTGTGCGTGCGCGCGTGTATGCGTGCGCGTGTGTGTGCGCGTGTGTATGTGTGCGCGTGTGTGTGTGCGCGTGCCTGTGCGTGCACGCGTGTGTGCGTGCGCGTGTGTGCGTGTGCGTGCGCGCGTGTGTGCGTGCGCGTGTGTGTGCGCGCGTGTGTGTGCGCGTGTGTGTGTGTGCGCGTGTGTACGCGCGCGTGTGTGCGTGCGCGTGTGTGTGCACAGGCTCCCCCCTGGGGCACCACCGCGGCCATCTCGTCCCTTGGGGGGGGGGGTCTGTGAGTGGGGGATCAAACGGCGCCGGCGAGGCCGTGTCACAAAGCTCACACGCAACATAGCGTGCTGCTAAACGAGGGGGAGCGAGGGAGGGAGGGATTCGAGGTGGGGGGGGGGACTTTGGGGTGGGAACCGAGAGGGCCCTGGGGTCTCGCATACACGCGCAGACGTAAACGCCCAGCGCTTGTCGAGCCGCGTAATTTTAAATGGCCATTACCAGATACATATTCTTCTTAATTAAAATTGGACTCACTGCAGCACGCGACATATTTGCCCGGAGTGTGGCAATCTCCGTGGAATGCACTTCTCGTGCCCAGAGATCAGCTGAGTTTCCACCCCAGGGCACCGAATCATTGCCGTGCACACACACGTATACCCATCTCTTTACAGGCGTCAGCTTACAAAGCTGGCTTTAAACCAACAGGAGTAATACTGTGGTTTCGTACGAGATGAAACGTAATTTGTTTGTGTATTTAGTAAGACAGGGTTTCTTACAGATTTAGCTGATTTATCAGGTGATCATAACATTAGCAGCCTTGCTTTTGAGCTCTTACCTTTCTCCATACCTCACCTGCGTCTCGCACACAGGGTCACACGGGGCAAGAACACAAACAGATGCTCATATTGTCCTTTAACGCTGTGAACTGCGGGGACACCTGTTAGCGAGCATCTCTTGTGTCCAGCACAGGGGACGACGCTCAGGTAAATGCCGTGCCGGGCTGTCATTGACTCGATTGCGCTGCTGCTGTGAATGTAGAAGTGCCCCATTGAAGCCTCTCCGTCCTACAGGCCATGATCACTGCCGTTGCCCAAGGAGTAGAAACCGCTCGTCTGACTCGCCTTCTGTTCTCTGATGTAGGCCAGTCGGACGAAACGTCGCGATCTGTATTTCCTCTCAATGGTAGTAAAACAAAACAATATGCTACCGGCTGTGACAGATGGGATCACAAACGTGGACATTGACACAGACTATGGAACTAAAAGCTGAAAGTGCGCAAAGAGGGTTGCAGAGGTCGCACGCTTAGAATTGCACTGAGAATCACAGAGAGGAACACGCGGATGAGAAAACCTATGCAGTTAGAGACATCGTATTGTCTGTTAGGAAAAAGAAATTCGTTTATGCAGGAAGCAATATAAGGACACATGGCCGGTGGTCGAGACAAACGATGCAGTGGCAGCCAAAGGCAGGAGGAGCGTGCCCAAGAGGATGGATTGTTGCATCGCGAGATGGCGACGGCTACATCCAACAACGATGACGATAATTATTGTGAATAAGTTGGTTTATCATGAAGTATGCCGGTTGCGTGGGTGCATACATGCATATAAAAGAGTAGAAGGGAAATCCGTAGGGAGTCGTGGCACGTGCAGTGGGAGTAGGGTAGCTCGTGCGTGGCAAAGTAAACCATATCCAGGCAGCCACGCCGCACGCCCACGGCCCCCCACGTGCCGCCCGCGTCGCTGGCTCACAGCGCGGTTCCTCTCCCACTCTGCGTATTAGAGGGGCGCCGAACCTAAATTTAAAGTAAGCTATTTCTTTTATTTTATTGTACCAGAAAAGGTACCCACTGAGCTATGTAGATCTTTTTGCAGAAGTGACATGGACACGAATGATATCTCAACGACAGTGCCTTGTCGCGTGGAAATTTAAAGCAGCTAAATACTCGAAACGCATGTTTCTGAGTGTGGAGAGAAAAACCGGAGGACCCGGAAAAAATTCTACGCGACCACGGGGAGAGAGAGAGACACGCAAACTCCAAATATACAGGCGCCAGGGTCGGGATCGACCCCACAACCTCCTGTATACCAGGCGAGGTAGTTAACATCTCGCCACCATGGCGTTCGAAGGGCACCCCCTGTGTGTCATGGAAGTGACTCAGCGCCTGGCCTGTAAGTGGGCATGAGTCTGCCAGTAAGTGACGATGTGTAATCCCAAATGCGCAATCTGCGATGCAGTTTTAAGAATTTGTCAAATTTGTACCGTGACACCAGCGCACAAGGGCCCACTCCTTTTAAACAACGTCACGGGATCTATGACGTCCGCTGTGCAGAAGACGGCGCGAGTGTGTTGTTGCGGTTAATACACCCGCTATTGATAACCAGGGCAGCCTGCCGGGTCGAACCGCGAGCCTCTGCAACGAGCGGAGACGGCACCGCCGCTGGGCCAAGTCACTGCCCCAGCGACGCTGCCAATGAAAGAAGCCGTACAGTGGGGAATAGCGACACATTCCTCTTCGCCGAGTTACTTCACAGTGGCAGATTTTATAAACACGTTTTTTTTCTTCTCCTCAGGAATTGAATGTCAGTGTTGTGACCCGCATATTTGAACTTAAAGGCCAATGTGATAATGCGAGTGACATCGCCCTTTATATTCCTGATGTACACAGGAAGCTGGATGCCAAAGTGATTTAGAATGTCAGAGTTGGGTTTGCTTGGGGCTGACAGACGCACAAGTGAACCCGTGTGTGTGACCTGCGTTCTCTATGAGCAGATAAACACATTAAGTGGTAACCGTCACGATCTACAGTACCCGTGCCGTGGTGAGCACACTGCGCTGTGAACCAACCCGCACTGACCAGCGAGGTGAGGTCTGGTCACACAACCCCGTAACCTCAAGTGTAACGACAACGATGTATAATGGGTGTTAACTAAACAAAACAATGGGGGTTTGTGTTGTACTCTGAGACAGACGTCAAGTTATCCGAGGCGTCGCCTCTTGCTCCAGCGGCGCGCCATCCCTTGGCTATCGCATCTCTCTACGAAGCCGCGCTCCTTTCGGCGTGAGCGCTCGATAGTGATGACACCGCGATGGACTCGGGTACAGGCGGTGTGACTGGAAGACGGACTTCACTCTTTAAATTAACTCGCTTACACCCCTCCCTCGTCCACGTGGGCGTTTATTTGAGCGGGATGCTGGATTTTATCATTCTGCCCAATTAGTGTCAAGACGTTTGCTCGCGATGCGCCAATGCACTCCCAAGAAGGCCGCGCGGCTGATGGGATGTGTACAATATACTTAAATTATTCATGCAGAGAGACAAATGCATATAGAACTTCTTTCGCACCGTCCATATCCAACCGTGGTAATCGGAGGTGCGGTGGAAGGACAACAAACTAAACACAAAATGCAGTTCTAAAGAAATTAGATTACAAAAAATATGTACAAGTGCATATCTCCAGTGGCTTCCTAATATCGGAAGGAAAACGTTCCAGACGGCTGCAGAAGCGCATCTGAAAGCGCGCGATGCGGTGACCGTCTTTGTTCTATGACGAGCCAAAAACCGCCGCTGCGAGGATGACCGCCGGAGTTCGCGTGATGATGGTTTATGTTCCTTGACGAGATCAGCGAGGCATTGTGGTGGACGTTTAACGTGGGCAGGAGGCGTACTTTCCGCGTATTATATCACCGAAGGATCATTGTGTTCCGTGAGCGCGTCCACTGCACCCTCGCTTGTCGTGGGGTATCGGGCGACCCGATCGCAGAGTCGGGTGTGGAGGCTGACGTGTTGAGACTGCGTCAGTGCGTCCCAGGCGGGCTGACTGCTCCATTGTCCGTATTCTTTAACAACTGGACGACCCGGTCTGTATTGGTCTCAAGTGCGATCGCTTCGGATGAAACGATGGCGAGGCAGAAGATTGAGTGTGCACGACTAGGCAGTGACGCGGTGGCCCATGCAATCGTTGGTACCTTTCATTCCGTTGTGCACAGCTCAGCGCTGCGAGACTGAGCATGTTCACATTCGGAACTCACAGGCCCCTTATTCTTAGTCACTGCTTGGCTCTGGCTCAAGCGAGCCGACTCAAAGCCACGCTTAACTTGAGGCGGCTCCGAGCACGGTCCCGGCCATGCTCAGGATTTCCACCGGAGCCGAGCCACGGCTGAGCCGCTCACTCGCGCGTCTTTGCCAGCAACTCCGGGGCTAAAAGCTGAGCCGAGCCTTGAGTGTTAGAGGCTGAGCCAGAGGCGAGTCGAAACTAAGAACACGGCCATACAAGTGTAATAAACCTTCTTGAGACGGCTCTTGGAATCAGTCCTTTATTTTTCACTTCCACAGTTACACACACTCCCCGTTGCTGACAGGCAACGGGAAGCGGGCAGACAACCAGCTAAGTCACTCGCGCACGTGGCACCCAGAGCCCCGTACGCGCATGGCTCCTGCTCTCTTCGTTCCCAGGTCTGCTCCCGACTCCCTCGTCTCTTCCCCTCTTCATCCCTCGGTCACGTGGTACCCCTAAGCCAATCCTCCGTAGTCAGCTTAGCCCGTTCCAGATCATTCCCCGTCAATCGTGGGACCACGCCTCTGATCCGGCTTCCCATTAGCTGAGGCCCAGATTGGCCAAGCCAATGACCCTAGCTAACATGCCGTGATCACGCCGAGGCCATGCTCCCTGGCTCTCCCCTTATTGGCTACAAAGCGGGACCGGCAAGCCGATCGCCACGTGAGCCATACATGGCTCTAATTACATCACCCCCCCCCCCCTCCGGTAAAAAAAATCAGCCGACTCGGCTGGGAAAAGGGCGATCAACCGATTCCATAAAATAGCTTATTAGGGCACCAAGGCGCATTTAACAATGAAGGGTGAACGGCGTCCCTGCGCCGCACAACACTTAAAACAGAATCACCCATGAACAACCCGACATACATTAGGGCGCCCCTGCAGCGCGGTAACGACAGGGAAGGGATAGCGAGACAATCAAACGCTAACGAAACGGGAGAGATTTAGATCGTGTACGCGACGCGGGACCCTCTCCGCTTCCTGCGTATGGTCGCCTCGTCGCCGGTTTGACAGGAGGGGGTAGGCGTGAAGAAGAAGATTGGTCGTTTTCGGTCATGTCCAGGGCAGGTCCCGTTGGAGAGGGGGCCGCGGGGGCTTCTTCAGCCCTCAGAACCTGTTCATCTGCAGGAGGCACACAACAGTCCCCCTGGGGATCAACGGGCAAGGCAAGCGGCGCATCCGGCACATCAGATCCCGGCAGGCCAGCGAGTGGGGATGAGGGATCAACACGCGTACTAACATAGGGTTTAAGTCGCGACGAATGGACGTACCACCGACGTTTTCCGTACTGGACGCGAACACTCTGTAAGTTCCGAATGTCCACCAACGTCACAGGCCCCCGCCACGGCCTGTGCAGTTTAGGGGATGTGCCCACTGGCACTTGAGGGCAATGGAGCCATGCCAGGTCGCCCACTGACCAGGACATGTGAGTATGCGATCGACGCGCATACTTCTCGTTCCTTGCCTGTGCACGGGCCGTCGCACACCTGGCAGCCTCTCGTGCCTCCGTAACCCGTTCAAGCGAGTCCCGTACGTGATCAGGCAAGGAGCGGGACGGTTGTTTACTCGGAGTACCCAGTTGCACATCAATGGGTGGTACGTTCTCACGGCCATACATCAGAAAAAATGGTGAGTATCCCGTGGACGCGTGTGGAACCATGCGGTATGCCGCTAAGACGCCCAGTATGTGCAGGTCCCAATCGGTTTGCTTTTCACTCACCGTGTGACAAAGCATAGCCGAGAGGGTGCGGTTGAATCGTTCCACCATGCCATCCGTCTGAGGATGGTACGGGGAAGTGCGGATCTTCTTTGTGCCCAGCGCCTCGCAAACTTCCTTAAGCAATTTGGAGGAGAAGTTACGTCCCTGATCTGTGAGCAACCTCTCGGGTGCCCCCTTATCCATGACGTACCCGTTCAAGAAAGCATCGGTGATGGACGCGGCCGTCTGGTCGGGCAGAGGCCAGGCCATCGGCCATCTAGAAAAATATTCCACTCTGACCAGAAGGTATTTATTGCCCCTAGCCGATGGAGGGAACGGGCCGAGAATGTCCAGGGCAACCAATTCGTTGATGCGGGACACCTCAATGGAACGTAATGGCGGCAAACACTGTTTCCGAGGCGGTTTCCTCTTCGCACAATCATGGCATGAGCGAACAAAGTCATTAACGTCTGCCGTCATGCCGGGCCAGAAGAAATCTTTCTGCGTCGCGGCCAAAGTCTTCTGCACGCCGAGGTGCATCAATTTGTCAGCGTGCAGGGCGCGAAGCAGGTCATAGCGAAGGGAAGTAGGCACGACCAAGCGTGGTCGGTCAGGTAACCCGTCAGAGCACATTAATAGTCCCGCCTTGCCCCGGAACATCCGCCACTTCCAACCCGCCAATTGAGCTTTTTGTTTCCCGATCAATTTTTGCAGCGGAGCCAGCGAGGTATCAGCCTCCTGCTCACGTAGCCAGACCGAGTGCGGCAGCTGTAGGGTATCATCAGTGTCCACCGACACCTCCTGGTTGTCCTCGTTCGCTATCGCCCCCATAACCGGACAGGGCGAAGCGAGCGGCGCCGCACAGCGGTGCATACCCGTCAGACAAGTGCACGGGGGAACGGGTGGCAGCCTGGAGAGCGCGTCCGCGTTACCGTGGGGACCCCCTTTCGGTACGTAATATCGAAGGAAAATTCCTGTAATGATTCCAACCACCGAGTCAATTGGCCTGATGGTTGGTCCAGTTTTAAGGAGCATTGCAAAGCCGCGTGATCAGTGCGGACGAGGAATTTCCTTCCATACATGTACGGCCGGTACAGGCGGACAAAATGCACAATCGCCAAAAGTTCCCGCCTTGTCACGCAATATCGTGTTTCTGCAGGGGACAGAACTCTGCTGCCGTATGCAACCACTCGCTCCACCCCGTCTTAACGTTGTGATAAAACGGCCCCAATGCCGATATCGCTAGCATCTGTGTCAAGGATGAACGGTTGGGAAAAGTCCGGGTAATCGAGCGTAGGCGCCGTGGCAAGGTGATCCCGAAGCGAGTGAAAAGAGCTTTCCTCCTCCGGCCCCCATTTAAACCTTTAATTTTTGCCCGTCAGAACATGCAATGGTTTAGCCAATGTTGCAAAGTTCTTAACGAAGCGGCGATAATAGGATGCGAACCCAATAAACCGCCGAACATCGCCCACCGAAGTGGGTGTGGGCCACTCTCGGACACATTGCGTTTTCTGAGGGTCAGTGGACACGCCATCCGAACTGACGATATGACCCAAGTAACGGACGGAGTGTTGCAAAAGGTGGCATTTCCTAGGTTTAAACTTTAAGTCAGCCGACCGCATCCTTTGAAAAACCGTCTCCAGGCATTGGAGGTGTTCCTTGAACGTGCGGCTAAAAACGATGATATCGTCCAAATATATGAGGCACGTTTTCCACTGTAATCCAGCCAGTACCAATTCCATGAGTCGTTGAAACGTCGCCGGAGCCGCATTCAGGCCCATAGGCAACCGATTAAATTCAAAGAGACCTTGTGGCGTGCGGAACGCCGTCTTGGGTTTTGACTCGTCATCGAGGGGAACCTGCCAAAAGCCCGAGGACAAATCGAGGGTGGAAAAGAATTTAGCACCCGATAAAGCGTCCAATGAGTCATCCATCCTTGGCAAAGGGTACGCGTCCGCCACGGAAATCTTATTTAACCAGCGGAAATCTACGCAAAACCTTGTCCCACCATCCTTTTTCTTAACTAGAACCACGGGCGCACCCCAAGGGCTGTTGGACGGCAAAATAATATCTGCCGCCAACAACTCGTCCACTGCGCCGCGCACATATTCTCTTTCCGCCGGGCTCATGCGATGCGGATGCATACAGATGGGAGGTGTCGCACCGGTGTCAATGTAGTGTGACAAAAGTGACGTGCGGCCAAGATCCAAGTCATTCTTGCTGAAAACATCAGCGTAGCGTAGCAATAATGAATGCAGGGCAGTCCTTTGCTCGTTCGACAAGGATTAATTTTCCCCGCACAAATCCGCAATCCACCGTTCCTGCGAACGATCGCGTGGAAGTCCACCAGTGGGCATTTGGGCGTGCGGCTTTTCATCAAAAGTGGCGAAATCGGTAGTGGCGTGAGCCAACACCGATCCCTCCGGGACAACAACCCGGTCAGGCCCCCCATTCAACACCTGTATGAACGGTGCCTGACCTGGCCGTACGATCGTTTGGGCCGCCGCCAAGGAAAAAGATTTAGCCACCGAATTTGACGGGGATAAAAGCACGCTCATTGCACCCTTTTTAACTTGAAGGGGTTTCCGGTAACACAGCAGAATGAGCATTTGTGCGCCTGATGGGACCTCAACCGTAGCAGCGACGACGGCGGTAACCGCGTTACCCGGAGGCGTACTGCCCAGCAGGGAAGGCAGGAACGACATCCTACGACCCCCCGGCATTTCCAAACAATCTTGGTCGACCCGTATTGTTAGTGGCATTCGGCGCAAGAAGTCTGTACCTAGCAAGCATGGGACAGCTAGCGAGCGCGAGATCAACACGGACCCCTTAGCGGTAATATTCCTGATAGCGATACTCACATCGACCTGACCGCAGATACCCATGATACCCCTATTTGCAGCTACACACGCATCATTAACCCGACGTATCCGCGACGTGGGAATGGACAAAAGATTAAAGATTACATCGGAAATGATGGTGGCAGATGCACCAGTGTCCACCAAAATACGGACCTCGACGCCCTCGATGGTACCCCGTACCGTCGATGAGCCCAATGCCGCAGCCACAACCCTACGAGCCAATTTTTTCCATTGCGTAGCAGAGCGTGGAAATGATGCAAAAGAGGGACAATTATCATCAGGAGTACAACAATGAGTGCGAGTGGATGAATGATGTGACACGACCTGCCGGGTGTCCGATTTGTGCCGACTCGCCCGTTGGTGTTGCGGTTCCGCGCCCGGCAGAGGAGATGGAGACCCCCTCGGCGGAAGTGGCGAAGGCAGAGGTCGGCAGCGGCAGTCGCGGGCGAAATGGCCTCGTCGGCCGCACTTGAAACACGTGGCCGTCGTCGGCCGGCGGTCGGACGACTCGGCCCTCGCACGTGGACGGCTCGCGTAGCCACCCCGCTGGTCGTGCGGCCGCCGTCCCGGAATCCCGTGCGGAACAGCAGCAGCCAGCATGTCGTCATCGCCGGAGTCGTCGGAGCAGTGGACGACCCGTCGTGGAGACCACCCCAATGGTGGCCCGTCAATTTCGGGTTTCCCCGTCCACGCCGCCATCTGGTCCCAGCGCTTGATGTTAAACTTAGCGTCCAGGCAGCGCGCCACCCATCGCGATGTAAGCGGTTCGTGGCCGCATACCGGCAGCGAGATGTTGAGCTCCTGGGACAGCTCCAGCATACTGGAAAGGATGAGAGGATCCAGATGATCGGCTGTCGCGTCGGTGTACGTGGCCATGGCCAGCGCCATCAACGCCCCCCGATAAGCCAAAGGCGACTCCTCCGGTCCTCGGCGACGCGACATAAATTTTCTCGTGGCCGCTGTCGGCGGGTCGTAGAACTCCGCCATCTCTGCGAACGCATCACGCAGCGCCTTCTTCTTGGACGCCGGGATGGAGCGAAAGACCCCCAGAGAAACATCATCGAGCAGTGTAGGTAGCGCTCCCAGCGTCTCCGCCTCCGTCCAATGCACGGATCTGAAGGCCGACTCGAAGCGCCACGTAAAAGCACTCCAATCGCCCTCGGCGATAAATTCCTTAATCTGTGGAAGGCGATGTCCGCAGTGGCAGGCATACGCCGCGGGCGTCTCCGACTTCGTTTCCCGCGCCCCACCCGTCGCAGGCAAAATGGCGTCCGGCGACCGCGTGGTGGCAGGCTCGCACAAAATGGCGCCCAACGGCTCCGGTGCTGCCGCCCCGCCCAAGATGGCGGTCTCTTCCCGCGTGGCAGGAGCAATGGTGGACGCCGATTCCTGGGCAGGATCTCTATCCGCGGGCGTTAAGCTGGTCCGCTATCTGGCGACCCACGGCTGGTGAGGATGCCACCGCAGTCACCAAACTGAGCAGAATTGCACGTAATGACTCGATCTGCTCCGCCATCAGCCACCATCCGTCCTTCGCCCCCGCGGTGGTCGTATCCTCACCCTGTCGGCGTTGAGAGGCGTCGAGGAGAGTAGCAGCAGCCGGCGGCAGAGAAGCTGTAGCCCCCAGCAGATCATCTTCGTCCGTCTCGACCTCTTCCTCCGATAGAGGCTCGGGCGGGTTCTTCTTTCTGAGGTGCTTGGACATCTTGAAGATCCATCTTCTTGGTTTTTTCGGTAAAGTCACGTAGAAGGGAAGTAATAAAATAATAAAAATAAAACATAATAAAATGAAACAATTCTCACGACGTTTCGGCCACAACGCAAGCAGCCGTCCTCAGGTGAAGAATGAGACACTTCAAGCTAGGAACTTACATATAAGCTGGGTTGGGGGTGGTAGAAGAGCGCCTTAACAAAAAGAATGTGCATATCAAGATGAGTTTAGCATATACATGGGAAATGCGCAGGGGGCGGGGGGGCTTCAAAGTCATACCATGCCCACGCACTATGCAGGATCAAGAGCACCAAGGGGGGGTGCAGGGATTAGCATTAACCAAGGAAAGGAATGCCAATGATATGTAGCTGCAGTAACTAAACAACACCGTAGAAAACTAAGGTATAAACTACATACAAAGACTAAAATATAAACTGCATAGCACCATCAGTATACTTACTATACTCTACAATAAGCTGAGTTACTAACAGCAAGTAATACATTACAATACTACGTCGTAAAAGTTATATAATATGCTTCCATCTAAACTTTATTCTCTTACATCAACCGAGCATATACCGTACTATATACTGCCATAGATAAACCCAACATTAAATTATATACTGTATTGCAATAAACCACATTTCAACATAACACTATGTATTATTCTACCTACCCTAATGTGTATCAAAATGGTTTATTACGTCCTTCCAATGATTGCTAAGCCAGAATCCATCTTCTCGATTAAAATTGTCTCTGTGTTTGTATATGTGGATCGCCTCATGAACGAATCTCTCATGATAGCCAGGTGGCTTGCAGAGAACCTCTGTCTTGGAGAAGTCAATGTCATGT
The DNA here is from genome assembly GCF_965212315.1 of Lampetra planeri. NCBI lineage: Eukaryota > Metazoa > Chordata > Hyperoartia > Petromyzontiformes > Petromyzontidae > Lampetra > Lampetra planeri. The sequence continues at coordinate 8,766,468 of NC_136156.1, forward strand.
GAGCCCACTGAGTTGTAACAGTGATCTGCCACGGCTGAGATGTTTGTCCTACCGTGTTTCAGGTCAGCTTTATGTTCACGGATGCGGTCCGAGACATGTCGTTTGGTTTGTCCAATGTAACTGCTACCACAGAGGCAACTTAGTTTGTAGACACCAGGGTGCTGTATGTCTGGAACCACATCTTTTACAGACGGTACCAGATCACGGATTTTATGTACTGTGTTGAATCGGACCTGGATCTTGTGTTTAATCAGGATTTTGGAGATCTTTTTTGTGACCCCAGCAATGTAAGGTAAGGTGATGGTCTTGAAAGGCTCCTCAACAGGATCCTTCTTGATGGTTGGAGAGATGGCTTTGCGGATTGTGTAGTCGGAGTAACCATTAGCCTTAAGAGCTTGGCGTATGTGTTTGAGTTCACTAGAAATGTGTTCATGGTCGGATATGCATTGGGCTCTATGATATAGAGTCTTGATGAGGGAATTCTTCTGGGATGGATGGTGGTGGGAATCCGGTTTTAGATAAGCGTCCGTATGGGTGGATTTCCTGTAGACAGAGTGGCTCATTGAACCATCAGGTCTCCTTTTGATTAGGACATCCAAAAAGGGTAGCTTGCCATCTTTTTCGACTTCCATGGTGAATCTGATGGCTGGGTGTATGGAATTGATGTGGTCAAGAAATTGGTCTAGAGCAGGCCGGCCATGTGGCCAGATGACAAAAGTGTCGTCTACGTACCTCTTCCATAAGGTCGGGCGTAGAGTGGCAGTCTGGATGGCGTCCATCTCAAATTTCTCCATGAAGATGTTAGCTACAACCGGAGATAGGGGGGAGCCCATTGGGGTGCCTTCAATTTGCTTGTAGAAAGTTTTATTCCAGGTGAAGTATGTATTGGTTAAGCAGTGTCTCACCAGGGGGGGTACCCCAGCATTCAGTCCCTGATGAACCAAGTCTTCAATGATTGCGATGGTGTCAGGTACAGGAACCTTGGTGAATAAGGAAACCACATCAAAACTGACAAGCAGGTCGTCTGGGGACAGGGCAATCCCCTTGATTGTCGATACCAGGTCAGTAGAGTTTAGTACCGCAGAGGTGGTTTTTCCAGTGAAAGGCCGTAGGATTTCAGACAAAAAACGAGCCAATTTATAGGTGGGGGAGTTGATAGTAGAGACAATGGGACGAAGAGGTGTATCTTCTTTATGTATCTTTGGTAAGCCGTATAATCTTGGTGGCCTGGCTGCAGAAGGTTTCAACGAGAACTGTTTGGTCTGATCAAATAAAGCGATTGAATCAGAAATGATATTGTTGGTTTTAGTGACAAGGCTGTTGGTGGGGTCTCTTTTTATTTTTGTATAGCTACCATCGTTGAGTAGTTCTTGAATTTTGTTGTTGTATTCTATTTTGTCCATGATGACAGTGGCATTGCCTTTGTCGGCTGAGAGGATGACAATGTCATCCCTCTTTTTTAATTGAGCTAATTCAAAACGCTCATCTTTGCTGATGTTGCTAGCTGGCATCTTGGCGTTTTTGAGGGTTGCAGAGATTTCGGATCTAGCTACGTCTGCAGAGATGTGACTCAAGCCCTTGAGAGCAACAGCTACCCTTTTTGGATGTCCTAATCAAAAGGAGACCTGATGGTTCAATGAGCCACTCTGTCTACAGGAAATCCACCCATACGGACGCTTATCTAAAACCGGATTCCCACCACCATCCATCCCAGAAGAATTCCCTCATCAAGACTCTATATCATAGAGCCCAATGCATATCCGACCATGAACACATTTCTAGTGAACTCAAACACATACGCCAAGCTCTTAAGGCTAATGGTTACTCCGACTACACAATCCGCAAAGCCGTCTCTCCAACCATCAAGAAGGATCCTGTTGAGGAGCCTTTCAAGACCATCACCTTACCTTACATTGCTGGGGTCACAAAAAAGATCTCCAAAATCCTGATTAAACACAAGATCCCGGTCCGATTCAACACAGTACATAAAATCCGTGATCTGGTACCGTCTGTAAAAGATGTGGTTCCAGACATACAGCACCCTGGTGTCTACAAACTAAGTTGCCTCTTCTTAGGTTTTTTCGGTAAAGTCACGTAGAAAGTAAAATAAAATAAAAACAAAAATCACGACGTTTCGGAGGCAACACAAGTCTCCGTCATCAGGTGGGACCGTCACAGCCAGATTAGCTGTATCAAGTGAGGCAATGATTCAAGATGTAATCCCTTAAAAGCGAGTTGAGGGGGGAGGGAGAGGGAGGGGGGAGCTCATCAGACTATGGTAGCCAATTAAAGGAACGTATCGGGAGGGAGGGGGGGCGAGGCCAAAAGGGTGGGCGATGGACGTGGAAGCGCTTGTGCGCAAGCGGCCAATTACTGCACACGCCAACACAATGGAGCGATTGTGCACAAGCGGCCAGCCACTGCATCCGCCAACACAATGGGCAGAGAGGAGGAGGGGAGGTCTAATACAAAAATAATGATGAGCTCCCCCCTCCCTCTCCCTCCCCCCTCAACTCGCTTTTAAGGGATTACATCTTGAATCATTGCCTCACTTGATACAGCTAATCTGGCTGTGACGGTCCCACCTGATGACGGAGACTTGTGTTGCCTCCGAAACGTCGTGATTTTTGTTTTTATTTTATTTTACTTTCTACGTGACTTTACTGAAAAAACCTAAGAAGATGATTCCTTGCAGTCACGAAAGCTTCAAATCTAGAATAAAGTTGCCTCTGTGGTAGCAGTTACATTGGACAAACCAAACGACATGTCTCGGACCGCATCCGTGAACATAAAGCTGACCTGAAACACGGTAGGACAAACACCTCAGCCGTGGCAGATCACTGTTACAACTCAGTGGGCTCACATGACATTGACTTCTCCAAGACAGAGGTTCTCTGCAAGCCACCTGGCTATCATGAGAGATTCGTTCATGAGGCGATCCACATATACAAACACAGAGACAATTTTAATCGAGAAGATGGATTCTGGCTTAGCAATCATTGGAAGGACGTAATAAACCATTTTGATACACATTAGGGTAGGTAGAATAATACATAGTGTTATGTTGAAATGTGGTTTATTGCAATACAGTATATAATTTAATGTTGGGTTTATCTATGGCAGTATATAGTACGGTATATGCTCGGTTGATGTAAGAGAATAAAGTTTAGATGGAAGCATATTATATAACTTTTACGACGTAGTATTGTAATGTATTACTTGCTGTTAGTAACTCAGCTTATTGTAGAGTATAGTAAGTATACTGATGGTGCTATGCAGTTTATATTTTAGTCTTTGTATGTAGTTTATACCTTAGTTTTCTACGGTGTTGTTTAGTTACTGCAGCTACATATCATTGGCATTCCTTTCCTTGGTTAATGCTAATCCCTGCACCCCCCCTTGGTGCTCTTGATCCTGCATAGTGCGTGGGCATGGTATGACTTTGAAGCCCCCCCGCCCCCTGCGCATTTCCCATGTATATGCTAAACTCATCTTGATATGCACATTCTTTTTGTTAAGGCGCTCTTCTACCACCCCCAACCCAGCTTATATGTAAGTTCCTAGCTTGAAGTGTCTCATTCTTCACCTGAGGACGGCTGCTTGCGTTGTGGCCGAAACGTCGTGAGAATTGTTTCATTTTATTATGTTTTATTTTTATTATTTTATTACTTCCCTTCTACGTGACTTTACCGAAAAAACCAAGAAGATGAATCCCTGCAGTCACGAAAGCTTTAAATCGAAAAATCTTGAAGATCGTCCAAACGGTCCCAGAAGAACTTCTGACACCAATATAATAAACCTTCTCGAGACGGCTCTTGGAATCAGTCCTTTATTTTTCGCTTCCACAGTTACACACACTCCTTGTTGCTGACAGGCAACGGGAAGCGGGCAGACAACCAGCTAAGTCACTCGCGCACGTGGCACCCAGAGCCCCGTACGCGCGTGGCTCCTGCTCTCTTCGTTCCCAGGTCTGCTCCCGACTCCCTCGTCTCTCCCCCTCGTCATCCCTCGGTCACGTGGTACCCCTAAGCCAATCCTCCGTAGTCAGCTTAGCCCGTTCCAGATCATTCCCCGTCAATCCCGGGACCACGCCTCTGATCCGGCTTCCCATTAGCTGAGGCCCAGATTGGCCAAGCCAATGACCCTAGCTAACATGCCGTGATCACGCCGAGGCCATGCTCCCTGGCTCTCCCCTTATTGGCTACAAAGCGGGACCGGCAAGCCGATCGCCACGTGAGCCATACATGGCTCTTATTACACAAGTAATCTAACAGGCCCCCAATATCTCCACTTGGTGATCTATCGCTTATATGCGCCTGCAATTCGCTTTAATCTGTGTGGATAGCGGAGTTGGAATACGTAACATTAGGTGAACAAGTTTAACAAAAGTTTAGTTTAGTTTATTTATAACGGGGCTTAGACCATCATCAGCTGCACACTCGAGAGCCCGGTTTCAACACGGATGGCTGTTTCCGATTGGGGTTTAAACCGATGGCGATGTTCTACGAATATTACTCGAGAAGTGGCCGTGATTGGCTATGAACCCCGTGACTAAGTTTGATTTCTGGCCACGGCTATCATCAGTGGCCGAGTGATATCTGAACCGGTCCTGTCCCCTCCCACTTCATCAACCCAGCCTAGTGAAGTATGGTCAAACAACCATCATGACTGCAGCAATGGGGAGAAGCCTTCATCCAACAGCTGATTAAGCAAAGGCTGTAATAATAATTGTTTCAACTTTATAAAAAGTATAAAGTTAAAGAGTCTGCTCAACCCAGCAGTAGAGGAAATTCCACATTCCTATGGCAGGGGTAAGTCTTCTACTGTACTGAATAATTGATCGCTGAAATGAACTCGATCCCGACCCGGACGCCTGCTGTGTATTTGAAGTTTCCATGTTCTCCTCGTGGTCGCGTGGATGTTTCTCCGTGTCCTCCGGTTTTTCCACATTTAGAAACATACATTTAGAGTATTTAGCTGCTATAAATTTCCACACGATGAGCCACTTCGTGGAGCTATCATTTGTGATAGCAATGTCCCTTCTGAAAAAAGCCATATTACTCAGGGGGCCTCACCTGGTAAAATAAAATAAAATGTTTTTTTGTGAACTCCCAAAGCACACGACAGTCGGTAGCTGCCTGCTCACTGCCAACCGAAGTACGAGATAAATTATGAAATAAACAAACATCCACCGCTGGCGGTGTTTCATCGCACCGGTAAAACCGGTCCGGCCGCGCTCACCTCGTGTCCGGTTCGTGGCAGAGATTATTTCCCCGGGTGAGGAGCGCTCCGGGGCTGGAGCCCGCAGGGAGTCACGCGCTCCCCCTTTGTGTCGCACGCGCGCTGCCCACACAACCCCCCATCGAACAATCGAACAATATGCCGTGGGATTTGTTGGGACTATTGTGTCCCAATGTCCCCCGGGACTGAGAGAGAGAGAGTGAAAGAGGCGGCAAACTCGGGCGGCTCTCGCGAGTCGGGGCGCTCATCCCCTGCGATGTGCGGGATAAATAAAACTCGGCGCGCCCCAGATCCCGCAAGACGAGCGACGTCGAGCCTTGAAGAGGGGCCGCCGCCGTGCCTAACAGGTGCTATAGGCTGCCGCGGGGGCTACGTGGCGGGCAGCGGAGGGCGGTGCAGCAAAATCCACGGTTGTGCTGTAGTGCCCTGCTTCTATGCGCCCCACCTTCACGTAATTTGCGAAGGGCGAATATCCCCTACATATCGCAAGTGCGGAGACCGTAATCTAGCAGTGGACAAACACAATCAACCAAAACAATAAACACATTCGTTCTCCGTACTGTGGCCTTAGAATAAAAAATGTAATAGGTGACATTTCGCACAATGGTCCTTCTTTAGAGCAAATCGACGAGAGAAATAGTGTGGTGAAGAGTCGCAAGACTGCGCTATACAACATAGGGCCTGATTAGAACATTTCAAAAGTGTTTCCAATTGACCAGTTTTAAATTGACATATGATTAGTTAGGCACGTCTATTCTTCCGTGATCTCCATGTCACATAACCCCCACCACCCCCACCCCAGCAGCGCCGCAATGGGGCCGCACTGAGACCCCGCTGAGTGCCAGGGCCCCGGTTCGCGCCGTGACGCGGGCTGCAGAGGCAGCGCGCGGCGCTCCGAATACCCCCAATGAAGTCGCCGCACCAAGGATGTAAAATTTCGTTTATTTATTTTAAGACTCCGCAAATGAGCGCAGAGCGGCGAGGAAAGTTTCAAAATAAAAAAAAAGTATATATAAAAAAAAACAACGTCTATCTCCAAATATGTATAAACATGACATTCAAGCAAGGGCGACTTGGGCGCATGCCTCCCCGCGCGTGATAAGGGCGCCGCCGCCGGAGCCGCGCCGCGTGCGTGCGCGAGCATCGGGGCACGGCGCAATCAGCCGAGCGGCTCGCACCGCACGTGTGGAGTCTGCTGCGTGCGCCGATAACATCGCCGCCAGACGAGGTGGATTAAAACAGCTGGGTGCCCGCGTGCCCGTGCGCGTGTGCCCGTGTCTGTCCCGGAGTGTTATTGCGTCGAACGCAATAAGAATGTACCCGAGGGGGGGGGGGGGGTCTCGAGCCATGTCAACGCTGCTCATCGCAGGCACGGGCTCCGTAGCCCGTGCATCGTCGCTCGCATTGAAGCGGCGTTGTGGCATAGGCAGAGATAGCCGCCTCGTTCGAGTTGAGCCAAACGCGTTGGGGTTGCCACTTGTCCTGGAATTGGCATCTGCATTGTCGGGTGGTCGGGAATTGATTTGTACCGAGATCGGGCCACCGTGCTTGTGTTGGGCCTCACCAGAGGATAATACTGCACGGGTTTGACCATCGACTCGGTGCTCGCTCACAAATTCGTCCGGGTTCGGTCTGCAGTGGAAAAGGTGGCAGCCCAAATTTCATGGCATTTGTTGGGGCCGCTGGTCCCCGAAGTCCCTCCCTGCTCCGTGCCTATGGCAGGGGCTCTGCCGTGCGCCGACCCCTCGCTGCTCTGCGAGCAGCTGCTGCCGTCGCTGGGCTCATCGCCCGACGGCTCCCCTCCCTGGTCCATCCCTCCGCGAGCTCGTGTGAGAGGCATAGCTCGCCGCACGCCCTCGTTCACCTGCAGACGCTGCGTTGTCTCTCCACGGATCACGCGCTATTAAACGGGGGTCAGGGGTCGGAGGGCGAACGACGCTGCCCTCACACTGCGCGAGTCCCGGCGGCGACAGACGGAGCGGGGGCCTGCGGACGCACCGACCCCTTCCCCCACACTACGAGCGCACACACCTGCACACACGCGACACCCACTCGTGCGCCGCTCTACACAGCGCTCACTCACGTGGCGAACCACTGTGTACACACGCGCACCCACACGTTCCCACTGCTCGACAAGATCACGCGAGGCCACGCTTCGCTATTAATGATTTATTATTCGCTACCTGGTAACTAATGTTGAATCAGTGAGTCGACGAGGCTGGCCTATTCCACTAAACCTGTACCTATTCCTTATCTATCGGCTATTATCCTACTTCACCTTCTTACTCCCTGTTAGATGCCCACGGCGGTTCGTTGATCCCGTACTCGCAGCGTGCCTCGATGCGTCTCACGGACGTTCAGGTCGCTGGACTGGAGAGCGTCCTGTCGCCTGGCGCTGGAGAGAAGAGAGCGATTTCCCCTTTGCGCTCCCTATTTATCCTCCCTACCTCAAAGGGAATGCGGCTCTGAACAATAGGCTCGCGACCCTCTGGCACGCGCACGGCGGTTCCGGGCGCTTTTGATATGCTACTTAATGCTCAACCTGTGTGGCGCAAATTTTAATCAATCCGCTTTTGATATGCTAATTAATGCTCAACCTGCGCGGCGCAAATTCCAATCAATCCCTTTCTCACGCAGGCCCCCCCATTATTGCAGTTCATGCGGCGGCGTCCGTCACAAAGGCTCGCCGTGGGAATCTGTGCACGGGCTCCCCGCGCGCCTCCCCTCTCCCGATCTATTCATACCTTCAGCTCAATCATTTACCCTCCCCAACAATTGTGCCTGCGCGCTCAAGCGCAACTATCCCAACCTTCCGTGACTATGTGCAAGAGCCCCTGCGGTCCTGCTACTCATGCTGTCCCGTCCTTCCCCTGCTGGCCTCGTCGACGCGTGGGGGGGGATGTGTGTGGGGAATGCGTTTCAACCGTGGTGGCCGAATGCCCTTCGCCGCGGCCACACCATATTAAGGCCGGTCGCAGCGCCGCGGTGCAACGTAGCGTCGGGGGAGGTCATCCAATTCCCTGATTGCCGGAAACCGTGAGAGTTAATCCCGATAAGGGTTTCTCGGATAAAAACCGGTCGATCAGGTGTCCTCCCCTTCCCGCTCTATGGGGGGGGGGGGATGCGTGCGGGTGTGTTCATGTGAGGTGAGGTGAGGTGAGGTGAGGGGGACGTGGGGTCGGCTCCGTCGCTTGGTGGTGGCGAGGCCGCAGATGGGGCGCCTGCTGAACGGCTTCGTGGTGGCGGCATCACATAGCCCCCCGAGGTGCCAGTCCCCGTCCCGGGTTGACTGGAGCACCTTGCTTGGGCCGCGCCCACGAGGAAACGTTGTGGGGTCCGGGGGATCCGTCCGGACCTGGTGGCTGGTCTCGGGGCGGGTGGCTCCGTCCTCTGTAGCTCCTGCGGCGGCCTCCTCCTCCACTCCAGCGGCTCTCCCCGTCCTCCGGCACCTGTGGGCTGGGGCACAAACTCAGCAGCGGAAGGGTTTAGGGGCCGTCGTCCGCGTCGTCTCCTGACTGGATCGGGGCGTCTCGGGGGCCCGGCGAGGCCCATGTAGGGTGCGAGGCCCCCCAACACGAGGGGTGCGGGTACTCCGGGATTTCGGGGCCTTCGGGTGACGGGGTTCTCTCTCGCCGGGGCCGCTTTCCACGGTTTTAAGCGGCGGACGTTGACCACCGTCTCTCGATCCCTCTCCCCGCCATAAATTAGTACCGTCCAGGGGGAGATCTGTCACACCACGGTCCAGGGTCCCCGCCAGTAGGTCGTCAGTTTCCCCACCTGCCCGGCCCCGACGCGAGGGGTGTGTAGCCACACCTTAGCGCCTGTCAGGAATAAAGGGGGTTCCATGCGGGGTCGGGTGCCCTGTTCCTGCCGCCGATGCGCGGCTTCCCCTTGCGGGTATGCTCTGCCTCAGGCTTCTCACAGGGTCTCCAACAGGTGTTCCACGGGGCGGCTTCCCTCCTCCGGCTGGGGGGAAGGGGCGCCGAATAGCAGATCTGCGGGTAAACGAGACTCGCGGCCGAACATCATTAAAAACGGGGTTTGTCCCATCGACGTGTGTACGGTGGTGGCGTAGGCGAAAAGGGCGTAGGGGAGGTGTTCGTCCCAATCCCGTTGATTTGCGGCCGCCATACGTTTGAGTTTCCCCACTAGGGTCTGATTCATGCGCTCTACCATACTGTTCGCTTGGGGGTGGTACGCTGTGGTTCGGTCTTTCTGGATTCCGAATTCTTGGCACAGTGCCTGGAACAGCTCGGCCTCGAACTCGCTACCCTGGTCGGTGAGGACTCGTTCTGGGATCCCGTGCTTCAGTACGTAATGTTCCACAAATGCCCGGGCCACCACCAAGGCCGTTTTATCAGGGATGGCCACTGCCACGGGGTAGCGGGTGAAATACTCTACTGCGACCAGGATATACCGGTTGCCTCGATGGGATCGCGGGAATGGCCCCTGTAGGTCGATCCCGACCAGCTGATTCGTGCGGCTGACGCGGAACGGCCTTAGGGGTACCTGGTATCGTGCCGGTTTCGGCCCGCACTGCTGACAGGCGCGGCAGCCCTGTACCCAGGCTGCCACGTCTTGTGCCAATTTGGGTCAGAGATACTGGCGACGCAGGGTCTCTCACGTGCGTCGTTCCCCATCGTGGCCCCCGAGTGGGTGGTCATGCACCAGCCGTAGCAGCTGGGGTCGCACCTGGGCAGGAACACAGATGCACCCCGGCTGGCCGGCCTCGGTTAACTCCCGTACCACTCCGTTCTGCACACACAACCGGGCATACAAACCGCTCCAGGGTCCTGGTAGGGCGCTCTTTTCCTCCCGCAGTGCCGCCTCCACTGCCGCCAGATCCGGATCTCGCTGCTGGGTCTGTCTCAGCTGCTCGTCGTTTAGGCCCGGGAAGGCGCAGCCGACGTCCTCCTGGATCCGTCCGATCGGGTCCCGAGCCGCGGGTCCCGCGCTTGCCGGGCGGTCGACGGGATCCTCGGTGCCACCTGTGAGGGTCTCTGTGGCGCACACTGCACTCTCTCTCGCTGGGGGGGGGGTCAGTGGCCGCGGCCTCTCGGGGGTCCGTTGCCTGCCGGCAGCGTCCCGCCGTGAAACACGGGCAGGCCTCCTCCGCCCTTGTCTCGGCGTACACCGTGGGTCGCCTCGACAAGGCGTGCGCGTTTGCATGCGTCCGGCCAGCCCGATACTCGATTTGCAGGTTGTACTCCTGCAACTGCGCCAACCACCGGGCCATCTGCCCCCGCGGCTCCTTGAATGTAAAAAGGAACTGCAGAGCATAATGGTCAGTGCGTACGCGACATCTCCTGCCGTACAAATACGGCCGGAACTGTTTGCATGCGAAAATCATGGCGTACAACTCTTGGCGGGTCACGCAATAGTTCAGCTCGGCCCCACTCAAGGTCCGGCTGGCGTACGCGATGACTCGTTCTGTCCCATCCTGTACCTGTGACAACACCGCGCCCAGCCCGCTGCTGCAGGCGTCGGTGTCCAAAATAAAATCGGTGGTAAAATCGGGGAAAGCGAGGGTGGGGGCGTGGGTGAGGTGATCTTTGAGAGTGGTGAAGGCCGTCTGGCAGGCCCCCGTCCACTGATAGGGGTGCTTAGGGGAGGTGAGTTGGGTGAGAGGGCGTGCAATCTCGCTGAATCCCTTTACAAATCGACGATAATAGGTGGCGAGCCCCAAAAATGATCTGATCTCCGTCAGATTCCTTGGCCGTGGCCACTCCACTACGGCGCGTACCTTCTCCGGATCGGTGTGCACGCCTGCCTCGCTGACGCGATGCCCGAGGTACCCCACCTCGCGTTGTGCGATGTAACACTTACGTGGCTTGAGCTTGAGATGAGCCGCTTGCAGTCGCTGGAACACCTCTCGAAGCCTGGACCAATGCTCAGACAAAGATCTACTGAACACTATCACATCGTCCAAGTAAATCAGGCACTGTTCCCATTGCAAGCCCCACATCACCAACTCCATCAGCCGCTGGAACGTCGCGGGCGCATTGGTGAGTCCGAACGGGAGTACTCGAAACTCGAATAGCCCCATCGGGGTGGTGAATGCGGTTTTCAGCCGATCCTCCTCCGCCATCTCCACCTGCCAGTACCCGGACGCGAGATCGAGGGTGGAAAAATATCGCGCTCCGGCGAGGCTGTCGAAGGTGTCGTCGATGCGGGGTATGGGGAAGGCATCGCCGAGCGTGACTGCATTTAGTTTACGGTAATCGACGCAGAACCGGGTTGACCCATCCTTTTTCGTTACGAGTACCACTGGGGCTGACCAGGGGCTCGCCGAGGGCTGAATTATGTTATCGCGAAGCATGTCCCCAACTGCCTCTTTGATTTGGGCGCGTTCGGGTGCGGCCCCACTCGGTACGCAGGGAGTTTGATGGGTCGGGCTGCACCGGTGTCAATTTGGTGCTTAACAAGATCGGTCCGACCCACGTCCGAGTCGTGTTCACTGAATACGTCGGCATACTCCCGCAGTAACTCGCGCAGCCGATCGGCCTCTCCCTTAGGTAAATCCACCCATGGTACATGTAACGCGTCGAGCAGGGGAATGACCTCGGCTCGGGGAGTCGGGCCGACTCGCCAGGCCAGGTCCTGGTCACCCTCAGGACGACCGGGGTCCTCAGCCCAGAGTGCGAACACCGAGTCGTTAGAGTGGCGTGCGTGCAGGGAGTGTACGGTGGCTATCGGGGTGCGCCGTCACAGTATCGCTGGGGTACTGTGGGGGTTAAACATCCGCATAAACAATCGGTCCCCATCTGCGTTTACCAACGTGGCGGATCCCACGACCCCATGCCGTTTTGCCAACTCCGGGTGAGGAGTTAGCATTACCTTTCCTGATGGTCGGAGCGCGGGGTCGGTGGGGGATGTTGCCACCGGCACCAGCATCTCGGTGAGCGGCCCGATGGTGACTGCTGTCGCCAGGATAGCGGCCACAGGTGCGAAGCGGGGGCGCGTTGGTTCTCGTCCCAGGAACGGTATCCGCTCGCCGTTGCTCTCCATGGTGGCGCATCGCTGGCGGGGTTGCACGTTGAGTCCCAGCTGTTCTAAGAGGTCGGTACCTGCGATACACTCGTGACACAACGCACTCGACACGTAGAACTCCTGGGTGCACACCTGGCTGCCTATGCGGACCTCTAAGGTGGCTCTCCCCAGCAGCCCCATTCCGGCTCCGCTCGCCGTGTGCAGCGCGCGGTCCAGTGCCTGCAGGTGATCCCCGCCACCAGCTCCCGTAGCCAGTCGCCAGGAGTCACCGTTTCCATGGGCGTTGTTGCTGGAACCTGTGTGGAGATCACTCGCTCGCCATTATTCTCATTATCGTCTATTTGTATCGGGACCGCGTCAATTGCACCCCTAGTTGGTCCGCTTTCTAGGGGGCGTTGGAGTTTAACCCCCGCGTCTGCCTAGCTCGGGTGATTTCAGGACAGTCTCTCACTAGATGCCCTCGGCGGTCGCACATATAACATGCCCGGGGAGGGGGGGCGGCTCCGTAGCAGGTCCCCTGTCCGCTCCCTCTCCCTCCCCCAGTACGCAGTTGTCCCACATCGGACTCTAATTGGGCTACCCTCCCGGCCAGCCCCCCTACGGTCGAGCGTAGTTCCCCCATCTCAGACTGGAGGGTCTTCATATTTTTATTCGCTTCCTCGCGTACCTGGGTTACCCTCTCACCTACGTGGGTTACCCTCTCCCCTACTTGGGTTACCTTACCGTCCATTCGGTCTACTCGGCCAGCAATATCTCCCATGCCGGTCTGTAACCCAGCTACCCAACCCGGGGTTGTCTCGCGGGGTTTCTGGGCCTCTCTTGCCCGTCTCCCTATGGGGCTGGCGGGCTCATCCTCATCCTCCTCCTCGTCAGGGATCAGGCTCGCCACGGTGTACTCCTGTCCCGACCCTCGGAGCTGCGCGCGTTCGCTGGAGAGCTCCTCACACTCCAGCGCTTGCTCGACTAGGGCATCGAAAGGGAGGCCTGCGCTACTCTTTTTGGGCTGCCACCACGCGGTGCGAGCTAGGTACCTGAGTAGCTTGTCTGCAGCTAGCGCGTCAATGACCTCCTTCGAGAACTCTGGACGGGCGATCCGGGTTAGTGATCGCACGTCCTCAGCGTAGTCTCGGAAGTCCTCGCCAGTTTGGCGTCGGCGCGCCTCTAAGGCCGTCTTCGCCCGTATCGCGTTGCGCGTGCCGAAACGCAGGTCTAATCTACGCATTAGTTCTTCTAGTTGGGTTTTCGCGCTTTCGGGTAGTGCCTCTACAAAGTCGGCTGCCCGCCAATCTAAGTTTAACTTAAGATGTCGCAACGCCTGCGCGTCCGACCAGCCATTAAGCTCTTTAGCCCCTATGATATTACGGGAAAACGCTTTCCATGTAGGGGTCCCCTGGCCGGTGAACACATGCCTTACCTTTGCGTGGAGTAGCGCGCCACCTTCCCGTGAAGATGTGAGGGTTCGTACGACTTCTGACACCATGTTGTTGGGGCCGCTGGTCCCCGAAGTCCCTCCCTGCTCCGTGCCTATGGCAGGGGCTCTGCTGTGCGCCGACCCCTCACTGCTCTGCGAGCAGCTGCTGCCGTCGCTGGGCTCATCACCCGACGGCTCCCCTCCCTGGTCCGTCCCTCCGCGAGCTCGTGTGAGAGGCATAGCTCGCCGCACGCCCTCGTTCACCTGCAGACGCTGCGTTGTCTCTCCACGGATCACGCGCTATTAAACGGGGGTCAGGGGTCGGAGGGCGAACGACGCTGCCCTCACACTGCGCGAGTCCCGGCGGCGACAGACGGAGCGGGGGCCTGCGGACGCACCGACCCCTTCCCCCACACTACGAGCGCACACACCTGCACACACGCGACACCCACTCGTGCGCCGCTCTACACAGCGCTCACTCACGTGGCGAACCACTGTGTACACACGCGCACCCACACGTTCCCACTGCTCGACAAGATCACGCGAGGCCACGCTTCGCTATTAATGATTTATTATTCGCTACCTGGTAACTAATGTTGAATCAGTGAGTCGACGAGGCTGGCCTATTCCACTAAACCTGTACCTATTCCTTATCTATCGGCTATTATCCTACTTCACCTTCTTACTCCCTGTTAGATGCCCACGGCGGTTCGTTGATCCCGTACTCGCAGCGTGCCTCGATGCGTCTCACGGACGTTCGGGTCGCTGGACTGGAGAGCGTCCTGTCGCCTGGCGCTGGAGAGAAGAGAGCGATTTCCCCTTTGCGCTCCCTATTTATCCTCCCTACCTCAAAGGGAATGCGGCTCTGAACAATAGGCTCGCGACCCTCTGGCACGCGCACGACGGTTCCGGGCGCTTTTGATATGCTACTTAATGCTCAACCTGCGCGGCACAAATTCCAATCAATCCGCTTTTGATATGCTAATTAATGCTCAACCTGCGCGGCGCAAATTCCAATCAATCCCTTTCTCACGCAGGCCCCCCCATTATTGCAGTTCATGCGGCGGCGTCCGTCACAAAGGCTCGCCGTGGGAATCTGTGCACGGGCTCCCCGCGTGCCTCCCCTCTCCCGATCTATTCATACCTTCAGCTCAATCATTTACCCTCCCCAACAATTGTGCCTGCGCGCTCAAGCGCAACTATCCCAACCTTCCGTGACTATGCGCAAAAGCCCCTGCGGTCCTGCTACTCATGCTGTCCCGTCCTTCCCCTGCTGGCCTCGTCGACGCGTGGGAGGGGGGTGTGTGTGGGGGATGCGTTTCAACCGCGGTGGCCGAATGCCCTTCGCCGCGGCCACACCATATTAAGGCCGGTCGCAGCGCCGCGGTGCAATGTAGCGTCGGGGGAGGTCATCCAATTCCCTGATCGCCGGAAACCGTGAGAGTTAATCCCGATAAGGGTTTCTCGGATAAAAACCGGTCGATCAGGTGTCCTCCCCTTCCCGCTCTATTGGGGGGGGGGGGGGTGCGTGCAGGTGTGTTCATGTGAGGTGAGGTGAGGGGGACGTGGGGTCGGCTCCGTCGCTTGGTGGTGGCGAGGCCGCAGATGGGGCGCCTGCTGAACGGCTTCATGGTGGCGGCATCACACATTCCACGAAATCGCTCAGAACACGTGCGGCTGCGTGTCCGGGACCGGCCGTGGGATGACACTTCTGGCATATTCGTAATGTACAGCCCTTCGTCAACCTACTGCTGGGTGAAGGCTTCCCGAATCCATGTCGATCGTGTGGGTTATAGTGATGTTGTATACACCTGTCCATCACAGGTGGTTGCGACACGGTAGGCAGCGGGGTTCATCGTCCGACCTCTTCATAGGCCCGGAGATAAATAACATATTTTATATTGAGACATCGTCACGGCTAAAGCCAATTGATGCCCCCACCGCGTCTCCTCGCTGCCCTCCGCCAGAACCCGCAGCTGCCGCACAGTCGACACGCAGCGACCTCCTAGATCCGTCCGGACGTTCTCATGCCACCATCTGCTCCGATTCGTGGAGACCGCTCCACGCTCCCTTGCACCGAAGGAACAGCAAAAAGCTAACTTTTACTAAATACAACAAAACCTACGTTTGGCAACGCTGGAAAAAAAAACCAGACGATTTAAATGTAGTGCTGCACACTGCACTGGCACTCGTAACGTGTAGGGCACAGCGCTTTTTAGAGAGTGGAGCCGTGTCGAATGAGCAGGCGTCTAAATAGCGGCGCGCTGGTGCCACCCTCGTGAGGTCAACGGACTCACCGTCACCACCGTGGTGCCGCACCGTGAACTCCGGGAGGAATTCGCTGCTCTGCAGTTCCCAACGTCTGCAAAAGAGTCGCGGATGATTCGGATTCGCGGTGCAGCTATCTCCAACAAGACCGTGAATTCGGCGTCACGTGACTACTAGAGACATTACAATCGCTTGCTTTGTTTTACCTTACAAATAGTTAAGTTAATAGATGAATCACAGTTACATTATTAGAAGTGTGCTCTTTCAATTATTTTTTTTGTATTTCGCTCTGAATTTAACTTTTTACATGCGCCCCTAAATGTATTCTTGAACCTGAGGCCCCTTGAGTTAATTCGAATCCTTAGGTGTCTGTTTGTCTATGCCCAGTGCCGCCACTGCCTGAGCGTCTTGGCACAACGTTGCGACATTAGCCTCACTGATAGTAATGGACAACATGGCCCTGAAGGAGGATGCTGTGTCTGGTGTAGACCAATCAGTTTCAAAGGCAATGCCAGATATTACCAGAGCATGTTTTTGTTTGCATGTTCACCACAAGCACGTGTGGTTAATGCCGACTTGATTCCTTGTAAAAGGGTTCTATTTGGTGTTTCAACATCTTAACACAATTGTTTTATTTCTAGAAAGGGTAAAACCTATTCTTATTTTTTTAATACATCCTCTCAGTCCATGTTGATGTTCCCATAACTTAATCTGCTACGAATATTTTTTTCTCTCAAAGTAATTTGGCTGAGCCAACATTTTTTTCAGAAAATGTGTTATTATTGATTATGTCTGTGTACTATTGATCGATTTACTCTGCAGTGTGGCTGTTTTTAACATGATTAGTTTCGCTTAATTGTTGTAATAATTGTTTGTGTTATTGCTTTTATTGTATTTTTGTGTGACCCTGGTCACCTCTTGCAAGTGAGACCCCCGTCTCGTGCGTTCTCAGCTGGTTAAACAAAATACACGTGAACTTGAAACCCACAAAGTCATTTGTTGAGAGAGATAAAAGCAAAACTCTTCAATCAAAAGGAAGAGAAGCCTTGATCTGGCAGCCTTCCAGGTGAATAATAATAATGGCACGCAGCGTATTTAAGCCTCGCTTCATTGACCGTAGCCGCTGAACGTGGAGCGCCCGTGGCTCGATCTCTCGCACAGCTGAGTCGAGAGAAACGCGAGTGGACACGACCTGGTGGGGCAACAGTCCCTGACCTCGTCGACCACGCCACGTGAATCCTGCCCCGCTCTCGCGCTGTTGTGGCCACGAGCTCCCCGTGAGCTCCCCGGAGAGCCGGAGGCGAGAAGGGGGTCCCCTGCAGGGGACGTGAGGGTCAGAGCGGCTCAGCAGCAGCAGGAACCTCATGAAAATACGACCTCTAATCCCAGTGCTCTGGACACAATTTACACTGCGTATAGTACGAGAGAAAGTCATTTACAAATATGTATTAATATCCCTTACGAACTTCTGAGGTAGATCGTGTTATGCTTTGGGCCATTTAAATCGGGGTTTTGTTTGTATAAGGGATAGGGTGCTACCACGCGAACCCTTCACCAGCCCGCACTGACCAGCGGCGTTGATGAAGGACGCTCACACAATCCCCATGACCGACACGGCAATGGGAGGTCCTCATCCAGCAGTTTATTGACAAAGGGCTGTGCATTATTACTCTCATTATAATTATCATCACCCTTGTATCTTCCATCCAGACGCTTTCTTCATCAACGGTGGCCTTTCTGATTTAAGTTCACACTTTTGCTCTGCCCTGTAAGTAGAACTTCTTTCGTACCGTACGTAGCCAACCTTGGATGATCATCGCACAGATTACAGCCAATAGCTCACCTGATCGGTAACACTTGCACGTCGCACTGTGAGTGAAACCACTTTGGCCCGGCAGCCGATCCTAACATCTCAGTCTCAAGTACCGGATTTAAGTCTCAAAAGTCGGCACCACCTCATGAGCAGATAGGCATGCCGGTTAATTGTGTTCCAATTGGCATTCTGTTTTAAACATCGAGGTTACCGCCTGTCGCGGTCAGACCCCGACAGTAATCGGGTAGCAAGAATGTATTTTTACCGAGATCTGATACCGATATCGTGTTGAGAACTTTATGACAGTAGAATGAACAGTTCCAACAACAGACCTCAGAATCAGAATATGTATATAGACACTAGAGGAATCCGATGAGCTATGAAGCTCTTGTTTCACAGATGTCCAGTAGGGGAGGGTCAGAATTTTACAACAACAAACAATACAAAACACGACAGGATACATACAAATACAACTAAACCATCCAAACCCTACCAGGCAAAGACCACTGAGGTATCAACTCATTTTTCAAAAGCAACCTGGCCACAAACGATAGCTCAACGAAGTCCCTTATCATTGTAGCAGTAGCAAAACAATTTCAAGTCTAAACGCATGTGTCTAGGCTGGCATAGAAATATGTCCAAGCTTGCTGTGTGTGCAAAAAGAAAAGTAGCAAGCCCTGCTTGAAGCACGACGATGAATTCCCTCTTGAACATTCGCCCTGCCTTTGAGGAAACCCGTGTGCGTGTCACTATTGTACGACTCGAGTGCAGAACTGCATGGTTTGTGGAGCACGCTGGAATTTGCCTCGCGTTTTGTAAATATTGTCGAAGGGGCAGGAAAACATCTCTCTGCCTGTGACTGCCAGGCACACACGCGTACAGCCCTCCACAAAGACAAAGATCCCCCGTATAGCCCGAACAGACTGTTGGGGCAAGTGCTGTTAGCGAGCACCTATGAAGACCGGACCAGCACACGGGGGGTGGGTGGCCAGCACCACGCCCGCCCGCCCGCCTTTGTCTCCTCCTGTTTACTAGACACCGCACCAGATACTTATTTGAGACTGAGTCGACTTAGGGGAGGCCCAGAACCGGTTCAGATATTCGTCACTGTTGTTGGGCGTGAGCGGGAATCGAACTTCGGGTCTCCGGGTTCGTAGCGCAGCACAGCGCTAAGCACTACACTACCGCTCCCCACACAGCCGACACACACACGCGCACGCACACACTTTGCGAGCAACACGTGTTGACACAAAGCTGCACGACATGTTCCCGTGATGCACCCAACAGATAATTTTTGTGCTGCAAAACAAATGTTTTATTTATCATCTACAAACCCCCACTCCCCCAACATTTATAGGATATTTTGTTCACCAAGTTTATGTAGATTATGCTTATGTTCAGAGTTTTCTTGTCTTAAACCAATGCTGCTGATGGCTGAGGGCAGGCCTTCATCCAAAAGATCCCATCAGCCACACAGCCCTCTGGGAGGACATTTTATTTTCCCAGCATCATTTATCGAGACAAGCAAAGCTCGGACTCGTTTCCACTTGGTTGGTGTCTCATTAGCAGAGAATGCCATGTGACAGAAGCCGCGTGTGAAATGCTTCAGAGGAGATGCGAAGGAATCAAAATACCCTATTAAAAGTATTTGTAAGGCTATTGGTTGAGCCCAATTTCCAAAGTAGAAACATTTAAACAATCTATAAGGAAAAAATAAGTTCTCCACTCTATTTTCCAAAGCCTCCTTTCCAAAACAATAATATATGTGGACTCTAACCTGGTTAAATAAAGGGTATTGAACTGATAACACGCTGTGTATATCTTTGGCACGCCACTATTATGTTTTGCCTTCCTGTAGATGGTTAGGTCCTAAACTTCGCTGACAATAACATCGGCTTTCCTATTTTTCTCTGCGAGCAAGCAAATGCTTATTATTGTTGGCTGACTTAATTTCCTACTCCTTGTCTTCGGAACAACACCTCCGAGAACGTATTCATCGCCATTCGTGCAGCGTACGTCTCAGATCGCGATGCTTCACGTTCCCTCGTTTGGCTGCTATTCCGTCTTCAGTCTCGTCCGTCAGCCATCACTCCTCCCAGCAGTGCGTTGTGGCCAGAGCTACTTGCTCTGCTTCGGAGGCAATGCCATGCCTCTAATTTACCATTGTTCTCGCATAATTTCAGGAGCATTGGTGAAACACAAGCAGAGCCAGAGAGCCAGGCTTGCTTAAACCAATGCTGGTGAATTGCCAGATGTTCATTGGCCAGGACTCTTTCTGCTAGATATGAGTCCGAGTTGAATGTAAAAACCATATCACACAGAACACAAAATAATCACGGTTCTTCATCAACACAAGCCTGGGCCCATGGGACATCCAGTCATAGCCATGTATAAATAGTGCCACGCAGTCTGCACGTGATGCTCTGCCAGCAGTAGCTGCAGGAAACGGATGGGCACCGCCTTCCTGCACTATTTTCAATCGTGGTCCCATGGGCAACGAGCAGCAGCAATAGCAACGTTTATACGCTCACAGAGGTCCACTTACCAAGAGCAATTACCAAGCTTTGCTCAATCGAGGGATGCACTGCGCAATAGGAGCAAGCTTTATGCAACACAGTTGGGCAACTTGCGTGTAATGGGGCACTCGGTTTTCCACTGTCCGGGAGAGTCTGAAAATTGGCATCAGTGTTTGGGTGGCAGAAATTGATGTATGCTGAGATCTGGTACGGTTATTGTGTTGAACTTTATTACAGTGGGACCGCACAGGTTTGATTTACCTCGGCTGATTGAGAAATCTGTCTGGGTTTGGTCTACGGTGGGAAAGGTGGCAACCCCCACGCAGCACCCTCATGTAACCCACGCACATTCACCTTCAATTTCCTGGCACGCAGCATTGGCACTTTTGTTTATCACAACTGCTTCGTGATAAGGCCACTGCGTAAATGCACGTACGCCACATCCACTCTGACGACAGTCGCCACTTTTGTCACTGTAGACCAAACCCAGGCGTAATTCTCAGTCAGCATCGGTCTATCAAATATGTGCAGTATACTTGAGTGAAGGTCAGTACCAAACCAGAATCATATCTAGGTACAAATCAATTCCTGCCACCCGAACAGAGACGCTGTGTCACTCTGATGCTGTAATATGAGACTCTTTGTGTAAAGAGTGTGGTGGTGTAGGTGAGCTGTCCATTCGTTCCGGCGTGGACAGTGATTAATCCATGGCGCAAAGCAGAAACTTTAGTGGTGTATTTTTTTCTGTCTACATATGATCCTTATGGTGGTACCCCGGGGTACCAAATAATACAGAATGGCCAAGGCAATTAAATATTTTATTTATGGGACAATATATTTTCCAGGGGTGTACTTAACGCCACGACTGGGGTACCAATCAATCCGAAATCAGTGCTACTCCGCAATGTCGAAATGCAAATAAAGATATCCACATTCTTGCTGCTGATGAGGGCCGATCGACTGTTGTGATGCCCCGTGAGGACTATGATAATAAAAATCGAAGATTACTCGATGAAGTTACCTACCTTAAAATTCAACGAGACCCAAC
Source organism: Lampetra planeri (assembly GCF_965212315.1). Classification (NCBI taxonomy): domain Eukaryota; kingdom Metazoa; phylum Chordata; class Hyperoartia; order Petromyzontiformes; family Petromyzontidae; genus Lampetra; species Lampetra planeri. Next base: position 8,787,755 of record NC_136156.1, read on the forward strand.
CAGCACCGTGGAACGTAAAACAACAGCAATCATTGCCAAGTCATCAATTCCCAAGGAAGAGCAATGCCTGATCAAACCAAGGGCATCAAAACCACCAAGACTTTATGGGTTACCAAAAATTCACAAACCTGATGTCCCATTAAGACCCATAGTTAGTACAATAGGCTCTGCCACGCACAATACGTAACGAAACAAATACAGCCCTACATTGGTAGGACCTCTGCGTTCATAAAAAAAACTCTGAATATCTCTTAAATATAATTAAACATATTAAGCTTAATCCTAATGATATTCTCGTAAGTTTTGATGTGGCCTCTCTGTTCATGAGGGTTCCGGTCAACGAGTCAATTAAATTACTCGACACTCTGGCAACCAACAACGGTTTCGCCAGAGGTATTCCAAGATTATCTGAACACTGTCTAAAGAACACCTACTTCTTGTGGAAAGGTGACTTCTATAAACAAAAGAAAGGAGCAGCAATGGGCTCTCCTTTGTCTCCTGTGATAGCGAATTTGTACATGGAAGATTTGGAAACAAAAGCAATAGCTTCAAGCACTCTAAAACCATCGGTTTGGTTTAGATATGTGGATGACACATTGGTGGTCTGGCCACACGGCAAAGATACACTGAACGCATTTCTAAATCATCTCAACTCGCAAACCCCATCCATCCAGTTCACCATGGAAGTGGAAGTTGACAGAAGTCTACCATTTCTGGATATTCTGCTCGGACGGGGTAGAAATGGTAAAATAACAGTGTTTACTGACAGAAAACGCATACTGACGCCTATCTGAATGCAGAATCACACCATCACCCCGCACAGAAATTTGCTCTTATCAAGACGCTCATTCATTGAGCTAAAAAAGTGTCAGATGGTGACAGTCTGAGAAGTGAAATTCAACATGTTAACAGAGGCGCTGCAAATGAACAGTTACATTGATGCACAAATCAACAGGGCATTGAATACCAAAACCAAATCAAATAAGAAGACCTTTGAAACTGCCCAAGTAATGAAAACGATTAAAATACCGTACATTGCGGGAGTAACTGACAAACTAGCCAGTTGTTTGGAAAAACAAAACATCCGAGTCAGATTTGGCACGGTACATAAAATACAGAATTTAATATCTGGTACAAAAGATGTATTACCGAAGCTATCAACAGAAGGTCTGTACAGGATTAACTGCACGTGTGGTAAATGTTATGTTGGGCAAACAGGAAGAATTATCAGCACGAGACTAAAAGAACATCAGAGAAATATTCAATCCTCCCAAATGCAACTGTCAGCAGTAGCAGAACACGCGTGCCAACAAGGACACTCAATTGATTTTGATCATGTTGAAGTTTTGTGCAAAACTAGCTACTACTGGCCAAGACTAATTGAAGAATCTATCGAAATTGAAAGAAATCAAAATAACTTTAACCGTTTGGATAGCTACGTCTTAGTGCTGTGTGGAATCGAAAAAAAACATTATTTAAATACATGCCTACAAAGGGCAGCGTACTTCACTAGGGATTACCGTTGGTAGGGCTATTTTAATAGACACAATAGATAGGAAGGACAAGTTCAAAGGGCTCGCATAATGCACATGCATAATGTACGTTGCCTCAGTAATCCCGCCCCCCCCCCCGATCATTGTGCAAGAGCGCAGAAGCGTGGTCAACACTTCTACGCCTCTATATAAGGAACGAAACAGTAACACTTCTCCACAAATCTGGCTGTCGCCTGATGAAGCTAGTCGTAATTACTGGCGAAACGTCGTACTCAGTTTGTAAATGTTGTGGTTTGGGTCTCCAACACACCGGTGTGCTGTACTAGTGACGAATTGGCACGTTCTGTTTACGTGGCAACCCTTACTAGTTGGCTGTGTCGGGTGGTGGCGGGTTTTAACGACACATTTATATATTTACGCGATCGAACCCAAAAACCTCTATTATGGATGCTATTGGTCGCGAAAGCCTACGTGTTGAAATGTCAAATAAAGTGAATTATGGAGAAATATGTACAGTACATGATCAAGTTCAGATTTCTAGGAGCATCCCACCTACTGTCTCTATTTCATATGTTTGCTTCCGCTCCGCTATCAGAAGCTGACCTCTGCTGTTTTCCAGTCGTTTCCCTCCGACGGACACCTTCCACCGTTGAGACCTTGTTTCTCGTGACCTTTGGCCGTGAACGTTGGTGTCTTATTCTCTGCAAAGTTCGTACAGCGTTTCCCGCAGTCCATTCCCATTGGACGTTACAATGCCGTCAGCAAAATCTGCGATGTCCTGACATCGTTCTTAATATCTACGCCGTTGTTTCTCCAGTCAAATTATTTGGGAAAATATTCAACATATAATAACTTTGCGCGACTCCCCTTTAACTGTGCATTTTGTAAAAACGTAATCTTAGTATTTTTGGCTGTTCCATTTTTGTAAATGTTTTTTTTAATTGGTAAATGTTATGTTCAGACCTCGGTTCGTGAAAACTTAGATGAGTGGCGTCATCTTTGTACCCAGTCAATTATTTTTCTACAATAGTCTCAATTGTCATTCAAAACATTGTTATTGTCTTTTACAGAATGTGATGAATGCGTTGTATGTGGTCAATGGTAGAGAAACATTTTCAAAACCCTGCTTGCTCCCATGGATGGTTGGCCTCTACTTTGTAACTATATTTACTTGGATTCTGCACACGATGATACCAATGATGCGTTATCACTGAACGGAGCTGCCGGAGGGTAATGGTTCAACCCACGCACTAGACTCGCAATTCAGAGATCGCCGGCTCCATTCGATTTGCCGGCGCGGCAGTTAAAACGATAGGGGGCGTTTCTTAAACTCCCACCGCCGCTTCTGTCACAGCAGCGTGTCCCATCGATAGGTCGCGTGTGGCGGGGTAAAACGTGGGGACGCCCCAGAGGCGCACCTGAGGACGGCTGCTTGCGTTGTGGCCGAAACGTCGTGAGAATAATTTTATTATGTTTTATTTTTATTATTTTATTACTTCCCTTCTACGTGACTTTACCGAAAGAACCAAGAAGATGAATCCCTGCAGTCACGAACGCTTTAAATCAAAAACTGCCGGTGTTTGTTGCTGAGCACCACCAGGCTCGCTGGCTCACCGACTTGGGCATGAAAGCAAGACGCACGAGAACTCGTGACTATTGCACCTTTAAATGTTATCAATATTATCGCTGTGAGACTGTCTTCCTTAAACCCAAAACACGGTGAAACTAAAATGTTATATATAGATATTGCCTAACATATTATTGTGTACGGGGTTAAAAACATCCATAGTCGCTATTTCAGTAAAAGTGAGTCGGGAGAGAGGAGGGGGGCCACAGTCGGATCATGCGTAGCCCCCCTCCCCTTGAAACAGGGAGTTGCGCCCCTGGACCGTACGCCCAAATCTTTTAATGTCAGCGTGGACGAGTAGACCACATACTCTCCAAGAGCCCTCTAAAGTTACGAGGAGGCCCTTCCCACCAGCAGTGACGCGAGCAGGCAGTTGCAGAGCTGCGCCTTTGCAGCGCCACGATTCCGAGATGTTGACTACCGCGCCTGGTAGACAGCAGACCGTGGGTTCGATCCCGGTCATTGACTGCTGTAACATTCGGAGTTTGCGCCTCTCTCTCTCCCCGTGGTCGCGTGGATTCTTCTCCGGGTCCTCCGGTTTTTCCCCTCCACATGTAAAATCAACATCACCACGCGTTTAGAATATTTGGCTGCTGATATGAATGTACATATAATGACGAGCCACTTCGTTGGGCTATCGCTTGTGATAGGCAGGTCGCTTCTGAAAAAGAACTACTGAATAGAGCAGCTCAGTGGGCCGTACCTGGTACAAAACAAAGTGTAATCGTGAAGTGTGTGTGAGTGTTGCTGAATGCGATGTGCGTGCGCAACTACCGCTTACGAAACCCGAGCGTGGTGGTGAATGCCGGGGAAGGGGGGGCGAGGAAAAGCCCTCGAAACAAATCCCTCTTGGCCTGGTGACCCCACCACACAACCCCATCGCCACCACCACCACCACACAACCCCATCGCCACCACCACCACCACACAACCCCATCGCCACCACCACCACACAACCCCATCGCCACCACCACCACACAACCCCATCGCCACCACCACCACCACACAACCCCATCGCCACCACCACACAACCCCATCTACACCACCACCACACAACCACATCGCCACCACCACCACACAACCACATCGCCACCACCACCACCACCACACAACCCCATCGCCACCACCACAACCCCATCGCCACCACCACCATCACACACCCCACCGCCACCACCACCACCACACAACCCCATCGCCACCACCACCACACAACCCCATCGCCACCACCACAACCCCATCGCCACCACCACCATCACGCACCCCACCGCCACCACCACCACACAACCCCATCGCCACCACCACCACCACACAACCCCATCGCCACCACCACCACACAACCCCATCGCCACCACCACCACGCCTGACAGCGGTAGCAGCGGTAGTCCCCCCGCCCCAGCCGCTGTGGCCAGAGGCGGTGGTGGGGGGGAGGGGTGGAGGAGGAGACTCCACAGGCTCGAGACAAACACAAAATCCGCGACAGGGGGGGAGGGCGGCTCAGTGGCTCACAACTCAACGCAGACGAGATCGCACGGCCTGGCGCAGCAAGCACTCACACGGGCTCTCTCACTCGCACAGTCTCTCTCTCTCTCACGGTCTCTCACTCACGGCCTCTGTCACTCACGGCCTCTGTCTCTCTCACGGTCTCTCACTCACTGTCTCTCTCTCACACGGTCTCTCACTCACTGTCTCTCTCACACGGCCTCTGTCACTCTCTCTCACACGGCCTCTCACTCACGGCCTCTGTCACTCACGGCCTCTGTCTCTCTCTCACGGCCTCTCGCTCCCACGGCCAATGCTGCAGCGTGAAGAGGATTGAGGCTACGAGCAGCCGCTGCTTGCTACTGCTGCTGCGGAGAGCAAAAGAGACCGGCGCTGCCGCGCAGACGGCAGAAGGAGAGGAGGCGAGACAGGAGGGGAGCTCGAAACATCGGACATGAGCGCGGAGAGATACGCGGCGAGGAAGAGAAAGAAGCCGTCCGTGTTTGGGTGAGCGCCGGGTTTCAGTGGGGGGCGTAAAACAGTCGGCCCAGTGCGGTGAAGTATGGTCAATAACCTCCCCGTGCCGTGAGCACGAGCCCAGCGTGGGTGTGTGGGTGCTGTTGTTGTTGCTGCTGACCACTGCAGCGACGTGGTAGCGGCTCCAGGTCACCCACCACCTCGCTGGGTACGCTCTCTCAGCCGCACGGCGCTCGACTGCGATCACCGTTAACTCCTTGCGCGTCCACCACGTCGCTGTTGACTGCTGTCCACTGCTCGTGCAGTGTCAGTACTGACATCACTCGTTAGAGTCTTCGCCATCATCCAGTCAGGAACCCACCGAATGGACTGCATTGTTATGATGGAAGCCAAGTAAGTACTCCCTAGTACTGTGTTGGGAATTTGGGTGGGCAAGTCTTGGATCAACATACCTGTCAACCCATTATCAGTGCCTACCTCATTACAGACCAATTCACACCTTATTGGTCACCCCGTGCCCTTACAAATCTCAACGTTCATCCTACAAAGTCCCATCACAAGGGAGAAACACAAATAAAATGTTGTTACCCGTATTGAAACGGCTGTACGCTGTATGGACCTGCAAACTCAATTTCGCTGTACAAGAATACGGGTAAAGCGTATGGGTTGACAGGTATGGGATCATGAGTTTATTATCATTGCGCTTGTTAACCCAGGAAAGCCTCACTGAGTCCCAAGACTCTTGTTCTGGAGGGTCCTGCCAATTGTTGACAGTGCGGAGCAATGTTGCTTTGTGTACTCCCAACTGGGAAATTCGCAAGTAATTGTAGTTTTACCATTGGAATATTTGGCTAATAATAGTAACAGTGTGTTTTATTTTCTAGCTATGGGAGGAAACTGTAAGGGAACCCATTTCAGAGCGGTGAGGGGAGGACATACAAACTCCACAAAGGCAACCCGAGTCAGAAATCGAACCCAGGGTCTTGTTGCTGTGAGGCACAAGTGTTGCCACTGTCCCACCGTGTCGCTCTGAGTTGTGCGTGACAGATCAGATGGGTTGTGGTATCCAGCAACACGTATAAAGTGCATACATGTGTGGCTTATCTTCATAATAGTATCAACAACTGTCTATCGCCATCCCTCGCGCTCTTGCGAGTTCACACTCAGACTCACTCTCGCATTACTCACAATAGCGATGGATGGAGAGCAGACTCGCCTCGCTGGGTTCAGTGTGGTTTACTAACCACTGCGCCACCACTCCCTGCAACCATGTTAGTGGATATGACATCTAATATTTGGCTGGCAAGTGTAAGTCATCGAGATTTTCCATTGTGTAGAAAGCAAATAAGTTACCCATAGATATTTTGGGATAATATTTAAAACCAGAATCTCCCATTTAGGGGCCATCCATTTAGTACGTATGCATGGAGGGGGGAGGGGGGGTTAACCGAAATGCGTACGCTTGCGTATGGGGGGGTCTACTGACAATGTACGCATAGGAAACGGGGGTGGGGGGGGGGTGAAGCCTCGATAATAATTTGTCTACATTGGCCTTCAAATGAGTTAGATAGTCCGGCGGTGGACTACATGTTTCCTTAAACACGTTAATATTATTAATCCATGATCGTTTCTGCGTGGATTAAATATCGGCCGTTCTATAGGATTCGGGGGGGGGGGGGGTGCGTCAAGCGTACATTCGCAGGTAGGGGGGGTAAAAAGTACGCGTGCGTACAGGAAGGGGGGAGGGTCAGGTTTTGACAGATTTTTGCGTCCGTACTAAATGGATGGCCCCTTAAAATACAGCAACACATGTTATCCAAAATACAGGTTTTTGTTAGTTATATCGCGATATAACCCAAAAAACTGTATTATAGCTGATATTGGTCGCGTAATCCTACGTGTTAAACTGACACATATCAGTTGTTACCTCTCAAGATTATTTGTTGTCCTGTTTCCCAACTGATTCTAATTGTGCTTTCGGAATAATGTCACGAGGCAAATAATATATCCGTACATATTGCAGAGTAAGTACATCGCCTGCTTTCTGAGAACGGCTGCATCTAAGAATGTTCAGAGGATTTCAAGTGACCCACATATTCCACACATAAGTAGTGGTCTCACTCTAGCACACTCTGCTTTGAGATTGTTTGTCTCATGACAGCCAAACCGATCATTTTAAATCTCAGAGCTATGCAGCCGCGGCATGTCGGCTGTTCTGACTCACTTGAGTGTGAGTGTGTGAAGACACGTTAATATATATAGCTAGGATTTAGCCGAATGAAGTTAACACCTGGTTTAATGATATATATGTGTGCAGTCATTGGTGACTGTTAGGGAGCATCGACTCACTGGAACCCAGATTCAAACCTAGGAGGTTAGCGTTGCCGGCTCAGCTCTGATTCCTGAGTAGCTGCCACCTTAGGACAGCCTTCTTCACCTTAGTGCAAATACTTTGTAGTCGAGCGTGAGATGCAATTCAGTCATCGCGGTATTTCACAATCACAGAGATCAAGAACAAATAATTATGCAGTCCACGAGGAGCACTTACACACTCACCGTGTATTTTTAAGTCAAGTACTTTGTGCTCTTGTTATATAAAATACTGCGATTTGATTCAGTTGGTATGTTTTTTGAGGAATTACCGCACACAATTACTTCAGTTAGAGGTTTGTTTTTCCCATTTTACTTTGACTGTGGGGATGCTTGAGGCATGTCACAATGTCGCATTGTACCAGCTGGAACATAACAATGATTTGCCTTTCTTCGTTATCTGTGGACTTTGGGTCCTTTCTTGTGCAAATATAGTTTTGCCAGTGAAATTACTGCATGCGTGTCCCTTTGGTGGCACGCACAGACGAGCATTAAACTGCAGAGCACGGAGTGCAACGTTTCATGGCTGAGAAGCATCGCCAACCTCTTGCATTTAAACCTCCTTAAGTTTGAGCGCTTGCCGAATTGTGCCGTTTTACACCCCGTGTAAACGCCGCGTTTCAAATATGCGCTCACTCACCCTTTTGACAATCTAAAACGTGCGTTGATTTGTGAAGGGTTGTGAATGCTCGGGTACTTCTGAAAGTTTATTTGCAAGAACAGCGATGGATCTCGCAGCTCTTAATCAGGTGTTGCATGCACCTCTACCGTCAGCAAAGTTTATGCTGTGATTATAATAATAATACTCTTATACTCTTTTTAAGTGCACAACTTTATCTATCTGTGATGAACGCTGCACTTTCCGTCGTTTTTATGCGGGGGGCGCTGCAAACCTACTCGCTCCCTGCATGAACGACGGATGCGCAGGGACAGACGTTCTATTACGTTGGAATCGATCTGCTGATGACGGTCTTCTCGCACGGCTAGCTCTATGTCGCCTTATCACGACCCCGCAATCCCAAACAGGTGAAAGTCCGCATCGAACCGAACCCCCAGCAAGGACATCTACTTAACGACGAGAGAAAATTCACATGACATGTCCTTTTCAATGAAGTCTTCCAGATGTAAAATGATATCAGCTTTTAATGAAGAAATAAAGTGATCTAATTCAAAACATAATACAATTGAAAGATGTTTCATTTTAAAACTTGAAAACGGAGCATCGGGTGCTTGTGTGAATGCGTCGTTCGTGTGCAATTTTTGTTCATGACTTTCCTGGCCGAAGGCCGTAAATGGTTGTGAGGGGCGCCACAGGCACCCCCGACAGCATGCTACAGTGTAAGGACTTCACCACCATCATTATCAGGGACACGAAAGCGACAAAAACTCGTTGTGCTAACCAGAGTGTGTGCATTTCACTGCACTGTAGAATGCCTCCTGCAGGGATCGGCCGGTATAATAATAACAGCCCTTTGTCAATCCACTCCTGCATATAATCTTCCCCAGTCTGCGGCAGTCCCTGGGGGGGTTGTTGGACCATACTTCACCACGCTGGTCAGTGCTCGTTGGTGAAGTGGTCACCTAGGACAGGTTCAGATATCGCTCACCACTGATGTTAGTCATGGGTTCAGAGTACAGTGTGAAAAACCACTGCGCCCACTGCTCGCCCTCGGATTTCCACCTTTTCCACAGACGAAACCCGCATGTATATCTCGGCGAGTCCGAGGTCTGTTATCAGCACTGCACTTTAAACAAGTTCAATACCGCAACACCAGTACCAGATCTCGGTGAAAATCGATTCCTGCTGCCCCGAACACAGAGGTGCCAATTCCTGGACTGTTCACGTCAAACCTGGACAGGTTGGTCATCCTAGATCCCCCCAAGTTAGACACTGAAAATGCGAGCATCAAGTTAAATTTATGTACATACAGAGACGTTCACAGAAAACTAAAGCAAAAACAATTAGTACAATTAACAGAAATAAAGAAGAAGACAACAAAATGTAGTAGTGATATGGTGGCTTCGTACCCATATTGACCGGCACAGTCTGAGTTGGTCATCAGATCGCCACCTGTCCGTGTTTTACCAAGACAGTGCGGAATTGGCATTTATGTTCTGGAAGCAGGAAATTATTTTGGTCAACATTTGGTCCCCGTGTTGCTTTGAGCTTCATTACAGTTAACTGTATAGTTTTGATAGACTTGGTGTTGACTGAGAAAATCTGCCAGGGTTTGTTCGCAATGGAAATCCCCAACCGTTGACCGCATGTTGATGTCTGCACGTCCTCAGGCCCAAGTTCTTGATAGGCGAAGGCATTCATAACAATGCCAGCAAGAGGCACCGGGACCGCCTCAACTCGGAGATGGAGGATCTTGCGGCCGCCCTCCCTCTGCCTCCGGCCGCCATTGCCAAGCTGGACAAGCTGTCCGTGCTGCGGCTGAGCGTGGGGTACCTGCGTGCCCGCGCCTTCTTCCAGCGTGAGTTGGCCATTTGTTGTAGCGACACATTGTTTTCGGCGACAATTAGAATTTTGTCAAGAACGGGTCACCACCATCATCATCATAATCGTCGTCAGTAGGATTGCCACCGTCTGTACAGACCAGCCTTGGATTTATTTCTTGTCAGCACTGTGCAGCATACTGTAATAAAGTTTAAACATAATACCACCAGATCTCAGTAAAAATTCATTTCTGACACCTGAACAGGAATGCCGCAACCCAAGAGTGCTCGGGTCAAACCCAGTACACTACGAACCCGCCAAACCTGAGTTCTCATCCATGGCTAACTTCAGTGGCGAGTGATGTCTGAACCGGTCACTGGGCGCCCTGATGCCTTTCACCAACGTGCACTGACCAGCGTGGGGAAGCATGCTCACACCATTTCCATGATAATAGCATGGAGAGGCCCTCACCCAGTAGTCGATTAACAAAAGGGCTACACCTGGGTGCCACGGTGGTGAGATGTTCACTACCTCGCCTGATATGCAGGAGATCGTGGGATTGATCCCTTCGGTTTTCCCCTCCACATTTAAAAAACACGAGTATTTGGCTGCTATCATTAATTTCCACTTTGTTGAGCTATCATTTGTTGCCAGGTCGCTTCTGAAAAAGAGCTATATAGCTCAGAGGGCCTTATCTGGTGAAATAAAAAATGGTTTAGTTTTCTAGTGCATACACAAGGTAGGATGGACCTGTGCAACTCCACTAAGCCCTTCTCTGAAACTGAGGACATTCAAGAGCTACACACCTTGACGACACGGCTGAAAAAAGTACGGCCAGCGTTTCCTGTCGTTGTTAGCGAAGAGATCGATCGTCACATTTTCACTAACAATTGCACAAAAATTTACATTTTCCGTCTGGTTCATGCGAAGCGAAGCCCTGATTGCTCGCCCACTCTGTTACGATCGCTCGCGTGACAATCTCTCACTGCCACGATCTCTCGCGACCACAATCTATCGCGCCACCATCTCTCGCTGCCACGATCACCCGCTGCCACAATCGCTCGCGTTACGATTGCCTGCTTTATGATCAATCGCTGCCATGATGGCTCACGCTACGATGCCTCACGGTATGATCGCTCGCGTTACGATCGATCGCGTTACAATCGCTCACGTGTTGTTGATTTGCCCGCGTTGCATCACCACGGTTCGCAACAACAGCAACATACACTCACAATCCGAGGGGGGGAGCGGTGGCGCAGCGGTTAGTGCACTGAGCCAAGAACCTGGCTATTTGAGATCCATAAGTGGTTATGGCTACATCAGTGGCGTGTAATTTATAGACCGCTGATGGCCTCTCCTTCACCAACTCGCCCAAGCCTGCGTGGTGAAGTACGGTCAAACAATCCCCAACGACTGACAGGGCATGAGGAGAGGCTTCATCCCACAGTGTAGGGACCAGGCGATGAATATTAATTTTGTGATTAATTGCGATATTATTATTGCGCACATACTGGGTCTGCAGACTTTATTTCCTTTTCTTGTTTGTTGTGGTGCTATTCGACAGCACTTAATTCTTATCCAAACCGGCTTGTTATCTGAAGCATTCATTCTGAACCAAACCTGCCATTTATTTATATGTGTATCTGTTGATCTGTCTGTCTGCTGTCTAGTTTTCAGTCTTGCAGTTTCCTGTGCTGTCCTGCCTTGTTTTGTCTGTGCGTTTACGAGTTGGAATGTAAATGAAGTATGCACTCCGAAGTGCCACGGCACTTTGTAGACCCGGCACAGCCTTGATGTGCTAGAGGGCCACGGAGTGGAAGTGCAGAGGTTGGCGTGCTGTGCTACGAACCCGGCGACCCGAGTTCGATTCCCACTCACGGTGATCACACCTGTGACGATTATCTGAACCGGTCCTGGGCCTTCCCTAGATCGACTCAGCCTCAATTGAATATCTAGTACGATGTGTAAAAACATCGCCACTAGAGAGACAAAGGCGCCTGGGCGTGGAGCTGGCCACTCACCCCCTTGTGTGCTTTTCTGGCCTTCATAAGTGCTCGTTAATAGCACTTTCCACAACAGTCTGTTAAGGATATATGGGGGATCTTTGTCTTTGTGCAATATAATCAACCAATTTCACTAAATATTCCTTTGCAAGAAATCGGTTGTGCTTCTTTATCGATTCATTTGCAACAAATATTGACCAGGAGGCAAATCTTCTCTTGGATGGTTAAAGGGTTTTTATTTTTCCAGTTTTTGCAAGTTACTGAAATCTTCAAAGTACGGACATTCTTTGCAAATAAGGTTGCATATCGAGTTTAAGAAACCTTTGGAAAGTAATGCATAAGACAATAATAATTGGCGTCATTGTAGAGACTATACGTAATATGATAACCTCCTTCGTTGAATATATCCCCCCACACACGATAAATAACATTAAGTTTACTCACTGAATGTTAAACCGGTCCAGAGTTTGCCCGTGTTGAACCAATGCTGCAAAAAATTATGCACTCACAAAAGGCCGTGTGGCTGATGAGATAGATACGTGATGGAGGCATATTGTTTATATCTATGGGATTTTTTTGGCAAAAAAACTGCTCGACCCGAGATGTAATTATAGCTCACTTGTAAGTGTTCTGATGCTTGCATTGTCGTTATACTGTTCGCCTGTTGGCGTTCTCTGGTCGAACACTGGTGGTGAGACTAGGCCATAAGGAGGGCTGTCTCTGGTGTAGGCCAATCAGTTTCAAAGGCAATGCGTACATTATCGTAGCATGTTTGTTTTCATGTTTTGCCACAAGTATGATTTGTCTATTTGGTGTTTGAATATCATAACACCTGTTTTATTGCCAGAAAGGGTAAAACCTATTCTTATCATATTTCATCAGGCTTATATTGCCTGCTTATTTTACTTTGGAAAGGAGCGCTCACTTGAACAATACCCGTCTCGGCTGAGACAGCTGCTCAAGCTCAGCCGCATTTCGTCTCCGATGTACTTCATCAAGGTCGGCAGAATGCCTAGCAGCATTGGTCCGTAGCCTCCGCTCCTTGTTAACCCACGCACCTGACTTGTTCCCGTTGAAGGTATTACCGTCAGAACGTACGTCGTACACATTATAGGTTGCGGGAGTCGCCAGTGTGCAGAGAGCTACAGGTTATTGTTTTCAACATCCTAACGTGTTGGTGGGCGTAGAGACAGACTTCCTGTCTCAAGTTCACGAGTGGACTCTCGATTGCCCGGGGTGATATGGGAGGGGTACCCCAATTTAAATATACACGTGGATATTGCTAAGCAAATGTAAACTGGCATATAAAGAAAACCCAGAATGAGGTCATTATTCTCTGAAAACACATTAGGTATGGTAAAGTGTTAAACACGAGAGAAAAATACGAAAACACGTTTCAATGCAGCTTGGCACCCGAAAAATACAAAGTAGCTGTTTACGTTTACTGAGCGAGATGTTTGCTGTGTTTAGTCGCTGACCTTGCAAGAAGTGAATAGCAGCTAATAATATATCCAAAACAAATAAGCCCATAGTGCCCCTCCACATGAAGAAAATGCGCCGGTTGTACACATTCCGCCACCCACACAGCCTTCTGGGAAGCGAAACGTCTCAGTAGCATTGCTTCAACACAAGCAAACTCTGGGCCGTGTTTCGACGTTTGGGCGGCAGGATGGCGCACCTGGGTTTTATTACTGACTCTGGCGCCTTTCTATGAGGAGTTTGTATGTTCTCCCCCTGGTCTGTGTGGGTGCGCATTACTCTATTGGGATCACACAGCAGCAGCAGCAACATCGCCCCTACATCAAAAACCTGGCAGGACCCTCCTATCTGTTGAGACTCGGTGAGGCTTTTCTAGGTAAACGAGCAAAAAATGCAGTCTCAGCAGTCAGGCTTACTTGAATCAATGCTGGAGGACTTCTGATGTTAGAGGGCAGGACGCTCTCTGTGACGAGATGTTAACTATCTTGCCTGCTATGCAGGAGGTCGTGTGCTTGATCCTGACACCTGCTGTATATTTGGAGTTTGCATGTTCTCCCCGTTTTCACGTGGGTTTTTCTCCGGATCCTCCGGTTTCCCCCTCGACATTTATAATGAACATGCATTTAGTGTATTTATCTGCTATAAATGGCCACGTGATAAGCCACTTCGTTGAGCTATCATTTGTGACCAGGTCGCTTCTGAAAAAGAGCTACATTGCCCAGTGGGCCTTACCTGGTAAAATTTTAAAAAGTTTACAGTTTGTTTTGGATATGAATCCTAGTTTTCACAAAACTAAAATATATATTCTAGAACATTCCTTTTTTACTTTATTTTTTCATAAGCACAGTAAATCTCCAACCCGGGTAATACGCCCACAGATAATCGAGAGGTTACTTTTTTACGTTTAACATTGTCCTGTATGTATTTGTGGTGGTGGCACGTGCCTGTAATCCAGCACTGTGGAGGCAGGGGTTAGCGGATCACACAAACATTTTATGTATCTCCCATCCCGTGGGTGTCGAGGTCACCATCTCCTGACTTACCAGGCTATGGCAGTACAGCAAGTGGGTTAATCTCCATCTATTTCTATTTATATGGGAATACCAAAGACGAAGACCCCCCATATAGCCTTAAGAGACTTTTGGGGCAAGTACTGTTAGCGAGTACCCTTGAAGCGGAAGTGGGTAGCCAGCACTTACGCCCGGCCGCCTTTGTCTCCCCAGTGGAGAGGTTTACATACCACACCAGGCACTAATTTTGAGACCGAGTTGACATAGGGGAGGCCTAGGAGCAGTTCAGATACTCGTTACTGATGGTGACCGTGAGCAGGAATCGGACCTGGGTCTCCGGGTTTGTAGCACAGTGCGCTAACCAGTGCACTACCGCTGCCCATCGGGAACACCTGGCCTGGGTACACACACACACGCTCATGTTTTCCCGTTGTGTCCCTCCAACAGATGTCTCCAAATGTTGAGTGAACATATTGGAAATGATCTCCCTTAGTTTAATGCGTATGCTTTCGTGACCAAAATTAATCACAATAAAGGTTGTATGGGTTAGATCGCGAAAATATAAATGTGTCGTTAACCCACCACCACTCGACACAGCCAATTAGTAAGGTTTGTCACGAATCAAAACGTGCCAATTAGTTACGACTTCAGCAACCTGGTGTGTTGGAGAGTAAACCCACAACGTTTCTAATTTGAGTACCGTGACATTTCGCTGGTGATTACAACCAGATTCCTCAGGCTCCCCCTTCTGTTTCCAGTCTCAACTTCTTTGGCCTCAGGGCCATTCCAGAACCAACCTCCTCGGGCAGGGCCCTCGCTCTTGATGGGCTACAATCCCATACGGTCGCGCTTCCTTCTTCAAAATCTCACCATCCGATTTATCCCCCCCTTGAACCTCTGGAAAGCAATGCGCCGTTTCGTTTTCCTTTCCGTGTAGCCAATGGCTGTGGATTTATTTTTTGAGATTCCCCTTCCTCCCCCCCGCTGCCACCCCACCCCCAGGCATATTTTAAGACATCGATACATTTGAGCCAATACGCATTCAAGCACTGTAAATCTGCAACTCGGTACAAAATTTTTGTCCAGCTGTTTATCGCCGTGGCAGGTGAGTAATGTCTTGTCTCTGTTAACTGTGGGAGTGGTGAGGCAGGAGGGGCGGGGGCTTGGTTAAGGGTCACTCTTGTGGGCTGCTCGATGGGGAGCTGAGTGGCGAGGAGCTTATGGGACTGCGGTGTGGAAGGGGGGTCAGGGTGTCCAGAGGGCGGCAGTGGTGATTGGTTGAGGGCCAGATTTGTTGAAATTCCTGAGTTTTCCCTCACAGCTTCATGCCGAGATATTCTCTGGATGCTGTACTACGTTAGACCAATGTGCTAGTCTGTCCAGCTGATTTAAACAGGCCGTACGCTGCAGGTGGAGGATAGGTTAAGGTCAATGAATGCTCTTCCTTCCGATGTTAGGAAGCCATTGGAGCTATGCACTTTTAAATCTAGATAGAAAACGCATTTATTCAAAACAGTGTTTTGTGTTTAGTTTGTTGTCCTTCCCCACATCTCCTATTACGGTGCTAAAGAAGTTGAACATACGTATGTACGTACATACGTAATTCATATGGAAAGAGTAAACCGCCATTAGAGTTTACTGCGTGTGATCCGTTGGGCTGTCAAGAGGCTGTTAGGCAATGCTCTCTGCCGCCCATAAACAACAGAGCCTGCTCTGGCTCCTCTTTTGACCTTAGAGGTGAAAAGTCCAGCTCCCTTTCTTCCAGGTCCTTCATTCAGTCCATTCACACCATTTTCCGATAAAATAAACACGGTCGTGGAAATCCCTCTGTAACTCCTCAGTTACCTAATCCACCTGCTAACTGACAGAATGCTGTGTGACTGCGAACAAAGCGTGTGTCCCCCCATTGTCGAGCATCCATTGTTACGTTTTGTTAAAAAAAAGGGCCAAAGTGTCTCACGCACAAACGAGCGTTGGGTGGTAACAAAATAACTAAGCAGCCACCACACCTACCCATCCTCCTCATATCGGTCTCTTCGGCAAAAAAAAATACAGGTGTTTTTTTTTTCAAAATCCCATCAGCCACACAGCCTTCTGTGTGTTCATATATATAACATAGCGAAATATTCAGCTAGATTAGTAGGAGTTTAACACAAAACCAAACTCTAGAGCAGTGTCTCAGGAGTATCGGGCTGCTTTCTTGAATGCTGGTGCACTGCGAGCCAGATGTTCGCAGGCAAGGGTCCTCCCTGTTGAGACACGGGTCTGGTTGGACGCAAATGTACGTAATTTACACAACACAAAATAAACCATGAGCAGCATCGCGGAGAATATACGGACCGAAACGTGAATCACAGGGTAGTGCTCTATTTATTGTTGTTGTTGCACTTCTTTCACGCCGTACGTAGCCAACCACGCTCATCTGTGGGCAGCCTCGAGCCAGGCTGTAAGTGCTGTGAGCCTTTTCTGAGAACATTCCCGTCCTCACAGAGCTGGACACCACGGGGAGGAGCTCGCCACCCCCGCCAGACCAGACCCTCACCAATGCCATCGACAGCGGCAGCAGCAGAAGCACGAGCAGCAGCAGCAGCAGCAGCTCCCCCTCAGCCCAGCAGCTGGAGTTCGTTCCCTTCCTTCCTCGAGAGCAACTCTTACCCGAGGAGCAGCTCCCTTATGACGAGTGTCACCTCTGGCACCACAAGGAGCCATGGAATAGCCCTCTGGCTGTCGTGGTGCCGGCCGATTGCCCGGCTGCGTCGTCCCCACCTCTGTTCGCCCCACGTCGGCCCAGCTCCACGTCCTCGTCTCCCGCGGACGAGGCAGACGCGGCGCCGGGTTCGGTCGCGGAAGCCGGCCTCGCCACAGTTGAAGAAGAAGAAGCATCGCCAGCATCGCCATCGCCGCCGTCCCCGCTCGCACGCCACGGGGAGGAGGAGGAGGAGCAGGAGGAAGAGGGCCGAGCGGTGGTGCCGTGCGAGGGGGGCGGCCACCTGGTGCTGCCGCCGTTCCCCGGTCTCATCGACCCCGAGATGCTGCTCGAGGTAGGAGTGCGGGGGAAAAGGGAGCAAGCAGCTTTTTCCCGTCGTCTGGCACCGGCCGCTCAGAGCCGTGGCGTTGCTTATGCTCAGACAAGCAAGGGGGTATCGTGGCGCCTGTCATCCCTGGCTGGCTCGGAGCCAGTAGTGGACATTCCCCATTGCTATGGCGGAAGAGCCAGACTATGGATAGAACAAGCACATTGGCCTCCTACAAAGTGGTGGTCATTTAGGGTGGCAGACGTGGTGACACTCGTGCCACGCAGCAAGAAGGATCTGGGTTCCATTCCCAACTTGGGTGCCTTTCTGTGTGGAGATTCTGCGGTCGTCCCCTGTCCTGCAAGGGCATCAACCGGATTCTCCGGTTTTCTCCCACGACTAAAACTAAACGTAGAACATAACTGATATTGGCCACATAATCCCAATGCCAATGATTACCTGCAAAGTTACTCGATTGTGTGTATGTTGGAATTCTTTCGCACCTTACGTAACCAAGCGTGCTTATCGGAGGTGCGGGATTACACAAAGCAGCATCATTACCACCCCCAATTGTGAAAGACTTGGCACCACCCTCCTAATGAGGCTTCCCTGGGTAAATTAGCATAGCGGTAGTGTATCGATTCCTGGAAGGATGACGGGCTGAGTCGATGCAATGTGGGATTTGAACTCCCGACGTTGTGATTGCGAGTTGAGTGCTGTGAGCACAGCAGCACTTGTATACGGCCATACCTTACCCATTGCTGCTTTCTCGAACGCGTGTTATGGCTATACAGTACCATGGTTTGCTTTTCGAGTTACGTTTTCCGGAACATGAGGGCAATGTTTTTCAGCTGTACGCGGTTTGCCAAGGCCATAAAGAATGGTATATTATCAGAGCATGTTTGTTTGCATGTTCACCACAAGTACGTGTGGTTAATGCAGACTTGATGCCTTGAAAAAAGTACCTTTTTGGTGTTGGAACATCTTAACACCTCCTGTTGTATTGCCAGAAAGGGTAAAACCTATTATAATTTTTTTATAATTTTGGATACCGGCAAAAACGTATCCCACAGATGTAAGATTCTCATCTCTTCGCGTTTAAAAGTAGTGTGCGGTGCGCTTGTGCAGTACAGTAAGTAGGTGGTGCGGACTAACATATTGCCACAATATCCCCTCCCCACTACCACCCCTTGCGGTTTCCCTCTTGCACGTTGTAAGGCCCCTTCTTTACACAACATCCCCACGAATATCATCTGCACCTTCATCGTCATCATCATTCATCATAAGTAAACATTTTCAGTTTAACTTTTTGTTATTATTTCAGTTTTTGTCCCAATTATATCTCATTTATGTGTGTATGTTGAACTTCTTTCGCCCCGTACGTAGCCAGCCGTGATAATCTTTTACCTTGTATGTTTTTTTTTGTATGTGATAAGGGGAGAAATGTTTTAAATTATAACTTAAACAAAGACGGAGGGGCCGATGATTTTGGACCTAGGAACGTAGGCCTATATTTCCCATAATATCTGTAATGTTAATTGTTGAATGCGGTTTTGCCCAACACGAAATTTTCCAGGAACTTAACCCCCCCCCCTTCCGCGTCCGGCGAGGTATCACTGTCCAGTGTCATGATTCACCACAATGAGCAAACATTGGTTAAAATTACATATTTATTTTACATATCAAAATATTTCACCTGGAAAACCCCTCGAGATGGGACATCTCGTTTGGAAGGGGTTGTCTGGGGCAGGGGTCCCCAACCCCCGGGCCGCGAACCGGTACCGGTCCGTGGCCTGTTAGGAACCGGGCCGCACAGCAGCAGGAGGTGAGAGCGGTGAGTCCGCGCGTGCCCCCCCCCCCCCCCCCCCCATTATTTTATTATTGGCCACTTCCGTCCGCGCCTCTTTCCCGCACTGCGCACTTGTCTCAGTCACAGTGTTGGTAAGCCCACAAGCTCTAACCCCTAGTAGCCAAAATGAGTAAAAAACAAACGTCGCTGGAGAGCTTTTTTGAAAAGGGGGAAAGACCCAATGATGAACCCCCCCCCCCCCAGGTACGTGAAAGAAAAATTGTCTTCCACGAAACCGGTCCCTGGTGCCAAAAAGGTTGGGGACCGCTGGTCTTGGGTGTCGATTGATATGCACAGAGCAAACATGCGGCGACACGTACACACACACGTACACATACACACGTACACACACACGTACACACACACGTACACATTTAAATGAACACAAAGATTTCCAATATAGCCTCAACAGACTATTGGGGCAAGTGCTGTTAGCGAGCACCTATGAAGGCCGGCACGGCACACGAGGGGGTGGGTGGCCAGCACAACACCTGGACGCCTTTGTCTCCCTAATGGCGATGTGAGCACACCGCACCAGGGACTCGTTTGAGTCGACCTAGGGGAGGCCCAGAACATGTACAGATATAGTGGTCATTGGTGTTGACCGTGAGCGGGAATCGGCTTGCCACAAAGTGGCGACATCACCATGGCGCTTGTGCCATGCTTGGAGGCCACGTGGAGTGTCGATAGCTCACTGGCAGGAGGTCCCGGAACAGGCCCATCAGGTGCCACGGGTTGACTGAATGAAATGGCAGATGCACCGGCTGTGCTCCCCACTGTGTCGACTTGCCTGATTGTATCCACCTTGCGCTCCGCTCATTGTTGTGAGCGTCACTCTTCTACCCTCCGTTGTTGTTGGAGGGCGGCTGCCTGCAGCTGCCCAGTAGCGTCCTTCACGAGCTTCCTCCATTGAGGGCGATCTTGACAATACTGGAACCAGTCATCAGCAAGTCATATCATCTCCACATCCTCCATTCTCTAGTCCGTGCAGACATACAGCTATATACACATACACACATGTCAACCCATACGGTTTACCCGTATTCTTGTACAGGGAAATTGAGTTTACAGGTCCATACGCCGTACAGCCGAGCAAAATATATATTTTTCGTCCTTATGTTTCTCCCTTATGATGGGACTTTGTAGGATGAATGTTAATATTTATAAGGGCACGGGGTGATCAATAAATCCTAAATTCGTCTATAATAAGGTAGGCACTGATAAGGGGTTGAGAGGAATTCACATATTAAACTAACACACACACAACTACACACACAGATATGTAAACAAACACACAGACACACCCAGCTGCACACATATAAACTCACACACTGCCATACAGAAACAAACACAACTACCCTTTTAAATACATAAACTCGCACACGAAGACAGCTACACACATATACAACAAATTTACACACTGCCACACGCATAACAGACACCCAAGTCTACAAATACAATCTCTTTTTGAACACTTACCAACATTAAAATAAAAACCACATCACCCACGCCAGGCTAGGTGTACACTTCTACAAGACACCATTAACTTTTAAAACTTAAGCACTTAAAAGAGAGCTACATAAGTTAATAATACAAGAAAAAACATACCAAGAATATACACAAAAATGAAATATCCCCCGAATAGCCTTAACATACTGTTGAGACAGGTGTTGTTAGTGAGCACCTATAAAAAAAATCAAAGATTCCCCGTATAGCCTTTAACAGACTGTTGGGGAAAGTGCTGTTTATGAGCACCTATACACACTAACATACATAGCAATCACGTAATGACACTTACGCACACATCTTAAATCTATCACTTACACAACAGTATGGATTTGTGCAGTAAATATCACACCAAAGTCAAAACATAACTTCATACATAAATCTTCACAACGGTCCACACTACCACTTCGTACAGAATGTCACTATCGCAGATGTGAATGTTGTGCAGGGGTGTGTGTGTGTCATAGATGTAAATCATTCGAGAATGGGCGGCAAATTGGGAGATCGCTGCATGTCGACACGCTGGGCTTGCAGTCAAGTCCCACGTGTGTTAGATGGCACCACAGAAGCAGCAGCAGTAGCAGCGTGGTGGTTCGTGCTGCTTCCAGATTTACGGGATTCAGTCAAACTCAGCTGCACTCTCCCCGTGTCTTATCGTCCCTTCCTGCCATCACTGCATTGACGTGAACGCCCGGCAGAATTTGACGTGGGTCGACATTGAACAGTGTCGCCGCGTTGACGGCGCGCCGTCTTGCACTGCCTGGGAGGTGATGACCGTGCGATGTTGCGAAGGCTCCTCTCTGCGTAACATCTGAGCAACAGCAGCAGCATCTCGGTAATGCGATTTCAAGGCGAGGAGTTAAGGGTGGACCTGAGTAAATGCGCGTTGGTTACTGTGGGTTCAACTGATAACAAACTTGGCTGAATTAAGTAATTTCAGATAGGGGAGCTGTAACGGGCACGTGCGGTGACTTGATATTGGTGGGATGTTTTTGCGTAACACCCACGTTATTATTGTGCGTGCGGTGCATGCGGTGTGTGTGCTGATTTTATGAAATGTATGTATGTTGAACTTCTTTTGCACCATACGTAACCGACCGTGGTACCAGAGACACTTCACGCAGGTCAGTGGGGCTCCTGAGCCTCGGAGACGACATCGACAGTACGCGGCGGTGCGCTTCTCTAAAACATTGCAACACGTAAAAGGACATTTCTTAGCTTATTTATTTTTCTGTTTTATGTCGGGTGATAAACGTATAACTCAATGAGATTCATTGTCTAATTTCGTTGGGAGAGAAGGAAATTGTATTTACACGAGGACCGTTATTGTTTTTACGTTTGCAATTAAGTCGCAAGTAACTTTCAGGTTTTTCTTTTATTTTTATAGAAAGGAATGGATCTTAAAGTGGGAATTTAAATTCGCAGTGGATTGGTAAAATCTCGATTACGCTTCTGTGAGGAGCATTAGCGTTTTGCGTTATCAAGAGTGAAGAGTGATGTGGCATCAAGATGTGGCATCAAGAGTGAAGAGTGGTGTGGCATCAAGATGCGGCATCAAGAGTGAAGAGTGGTGTGGCATCAAGATGTGGCATCAAGAGTGAAGAGTGGTGTGGCATCAAGATGGAGCATCAAGAGTGAGGAGTGGTGTGGCATCAAGATGCGGCATCAAGAGTGAAGAGTGGTGTGGCATCAAGATGTGGCATCAAGAGTGAAGAGTGGTGTGGCATCAAGATGGAGCATCAAGAGTGAAGAGTGGTGTGGCATCAAGATGCGGCATCAAGAGTGAGGAGTGGTGTGGCATCAAGATGGAGCATCAAGAGTGAAGAGTGGTGTGGCATCAAGATGCAGCATCAAGAGTGAAGAGTGGTGTGGCATCAAGATGCAGCATCAAGAGTGAAGAGTGGTGTGGCATCAAGATGCGGCATCAAGATTGTCAACCAATTGCCACTGTTTAATTGTCACGTCGTAGTTCAGTCTGTGATGTGTGACAGGTGTGAGTTTATCGATGGGAGGAAACATTTGGGTGTCGCGTCCAGTCGAGGACACTCCTGGCTTATGGTTCTGGGATATTTTTGCAGAAGTCCTCCAAAATGTTTATCGCAATCTGAATATTTATTTATACTACAGGAGGAATCCGATGAGCTATAAAGCTCTTTTCACAGATGTCCAGTCGGGGCACGGGGTAATAACGTTACAACAACAAACAGTAAACAAACATGACAGTAGTGCAAAGTACATGAAAGGTAAACAAATTACCCAAACATATACAAATAAAACTAAACCATCCCCATCCTACCGGGCAAAGCCCACCGAGGTATTAACTTTTTTTTTCAGTCCTTGCCAACGAATGGCTGGCTTCACAAAGTTTGGTTTCGTGTGGCATTGCCCACACTTCACAGTGCACCTCCTGGCCATCAGCGTTGCGATTGACAATGGTCAATGCCCTCGTGATGGGAACGCGTCTTGGTGAATGTTTCTATCCTCTTAGACGTGCCAATGGCGCCCGCAAGCACTGCCGTTGCGTCTCGAACGCCTCGTGCACACACACAGCTCGCTGTGGTTAACGATACCAACGGGAGGGGGTCCTCCTGTACTGTTCCTGTAGGAACAAGGAAATTTCCTATTGCTATGAGTGGAGCATGCCTCCAAATTCTTCCACACCATTACGGATAATTGGCAGGCGATTGGAGTGTATTTCGTGTAAAACAGACGTCGAGGGAAAAAAAGAGATGAGTCACGAGCAGAGCGCCAAACTTTTCAGGCCTTCGCTGCGACAAACCTCCTGCCGAACAGGGACGGCTGCCACAGGACGGCCAATCTGTGCTAGACTTGCAGTAGGCCAATGGAATGCTTGAGATGAGGCGAGATGTAGAGCGCCGCGCGATGCTGAGCCGTTTAAGCCAGCGCATCTAAATGCGCATCCTTATCCTCATGAACAGCCAGGGGAGGATAAAAAAAAGACGAGTGTCGGTTACGCCATCTGTCACCTCGTTGAAGGATGGTGTCCGACTGCACTGCATGTCTACGGAGGCCAGGATTGAGCGAGATCAACTGGTACAGGGTACCTATTGTAATTTACATGAATACATTAACTCCCCCCCCCCACAACCTCTGGTCTTCGCACCCTGATTCGCTCAAATTGATGACATCACATTTACACCCTCTAATTCAGACCGAAACAGGAGGAGGATTTCTCCACAACTCTGGCTGTCGCTTGATGATGCTGGTTGTAATTACTAATGAAACGTAGGTTTACCGGTGGTGCTGAACTAGTAACTAAATGGCTAATCGGCTGCGTCGGGTGGTGCTGGGTTTAACGACACATTTATATTGACGCGATCTAACCCGAAAAAAATCACCTCTATTATGGATAATATTGTGCACAAAAGCCCTTCTACGACTACGCATTAAACTGGCACAGGCAGAAGATGAGTAGCGAGCAGCGACGTGGATAAGGGGGACACGTTGTCTGCCGACCGGATTGACCAGGGTCACGGGGTGCTAAGCGGGCGTATATTAAACGCTGGAGACCGATATCCCAGCGTCCGTTTTAACGTTTATAGCCGCAATCTCTGTTGACACTCGCAACTTGACATCTCGGTTGGTCCACTTCACGCGCCAGCGGCGGATTGCCCCGTCTGTTTGTGATAACACATCGTTATCGCCACCACTTTCAGATGGCCTAGTTTTAATTGCCTTAGTCGTGCACACGTACAGCACAGCCCCGTGTCAGACCACTGCTGGAATAGCAGTGGGAGTTATTTGACAATACTTCACCATGCTGGTCAATGCTGGTTGGTGAAGGCAGGGAGCATAAAGGTACAATACAGGAATGGAGTTTACTTCACTGCCCACTGCTACCCACCACGTAACACCACAACCTTATAGCATGGTGATCACCCATCAAAGCACGGTACAGGCGGCGAGATGTTAACTACCTCGCCTGGTATGCAGGAGGACGTGGGTTGGATCCCAACCCCGATGCCTGTATATTTTGAGTTTGCATGTTCTCCCCATGGTCACATGGATTTTTCCCTAGTTCCTCTGGTTTTTCCCTCAACATTTAGAAACATGCCTTTTGAATATTTGGTTGCTATACATTTCCACATGATAAGCCACTTTGTTATCATTTGTGGCCAGGTCACTTGTGAAAAAGAGCTATATAGCTCAGTGGGCCTGACCTATTAAAATAAAAAGTTTTGTTTATAGTTTAGGTTAACCCTGCTTAGCTTCGGAGATTTGATGATATGAGTGCATTCTGGGTGATTTTAACAATGCTCATTATTTCTATCAAGAGGGAATCACAGTCACTTATACCAGGGGTCCCCAACCCCCGCGCCATGGACCGGTACCGGTCTGTGGCCTGTTAGGAACCGGGCCGCACAGCAGGAGGTGAGCGGTGAATCCGCACGTTATTTACCACTTCCGTCCGCGCCTCTTTCCCGCATTGCGCACATGTCTCAGTCATAGTTTTGGTAAGCCCAAACGCTAACCATAGCCAAAAGGAGTAAAAAACAAACGTCGCTGGAGAGCTTCTTTGAAAAGGGGGAAAGACCCAATGATGAACACCCCCCCCCCCCGTCAGTGAAAAAATTGTCTTCCACGAAACCGGTCCCTGGTGCCAAAAAGGTTGGGGACCGCTGACTTATACCACCGTGTGTCACCATCATGTCTCTCTGCCAGACCCTGTAGCTGTTTCGCGGTTGGCTACGTGCAATACGAAATAAGTTCAACATACATGGGCAACCCGACCTCCAGTGACCTCTCTGACAGTCTCACCATCACCAACACCATTGTCTGGCTTTAGGTCTCCTGTTCCCCTCGGTTGTCGGACTCTCGGTGCCACTCCACTGCCTGTCTCAGTCACCTTCCCTTCTCCATCCACTCCGCGCACTAATCACATTTCCACTTTCCAATTACAAAAGCAAAGGCAGAGTGGTGTCCTGCTCAATTGACCATTGAAGAGTTGGTGCCCATCTCCTGTTTACTGCCCTACAGAGACACTGATAGAATATCCACATTCTTATGGGTGGGGGCGAGTCTGTCCAAAGGTCAATCACTCTTTACCTCCCCACAAAGTGGTCCTCATTCTATCGACCCCGGAGGGATGATGGGCTGAGTCAACCCCTTCCCAGGATTTGAACTCATGACCTTCCATGCGAGTGGCCTGCTGTACCGCAGGGCCACTCGGCCGGATCTTATAACTCAGAGAAGTATGTGGGTAATATCTGCGTTCCTTAAATATGATTTGATTATGTCATAATGCATAAAGGAATTACTTTGTATAGACCATGGTTGTGTATATAGACCATTATCAGTATGACTGTGTTGCTGATGTATGCATGCCGATTTTGTCGTTTCAGTCCATGAGTGGCGTCCTTTTGGTGATCATGGCTGATGGGATGGTGTTTTACGTTTCACAGAACATCCAGCAATACCTGGGTTTCAACCAGGTACATATCGTGCACCAAGACAAATATTTATTTTAATTGTATTAATTGTACACGTGTAAGTTTCTTCGAGACGGAACTTGCTTACCTCTCTGAGCTTGTGGAGAGGCTTGTTCCAACCACAAATCTGAGATCTGTGACACAGAGCCTCCTTGTGGCTCCTCAGTGTCGAAGTTGCTTTGGAAGGGTGCTAATTCCTCTGTTTGACTCCCAGGTTGTGGAATGACCTCCCAGTTAGCATCGGAGAAGCTGGTAGTTTATTAACATTTTAAAACGCTGCTGAAAACCCATCTCTTTGGCCTCATAAAATTCCATGTGGGGTGATCTGTCCGACGGCTCGGCATCGGCCGTTGATGGTCGGTTTGTGCATGAAACTCTCTTTTGCGCTCGGACTGGGTGGTTCACAATCCGCGTTTGAGCGTTTCTAGTCTGCGTTTGTGGTCGTGGGGACCGGGTTTATTCGGTTCATAGCCTAAGTTTGTGGGTTCATAGTTCGAGTATCAGGATTCTCAGTCCGGTTCTACAGTGTGTCGGGTGTTGATGGTGCGACATGCAGGGTGTTCATGGTGCAGCGTGTACGGTGTTCATTGTGCAGCGAGTAGGGTGTTAATTGTGCAGTGTACTGGTCCACGTTGTGTTCAAGTGGAGTGCACCATGAACCCCATCTAATAAGGAAGGTGTTGCAGTGTTTAAAATTAGGCTAATAGTGTATTTTACAATCTCTTTTATATATTTACAACTTTGTATACTTTTTACTATTTTGCATATCTGAAATTTGAATGATGTAATGTTATGTTTACATGTGACGATTTTATTGTGAATGGCGCTATATTAAATAGAGTTTGATTGTTTGTAAACTTCTCGTTTACAACAGTGTCCAGAGTAACGATCTCGATGATGATGTGTCAATGATGACAATGGTGATGATGACAGTGTGCGCACGCATTGCTGCCCAGACGGACGTGATTCTGGAGAGCGTCTTTGATCTCATCCACGCGGACGACCGAGCCGTGTTCCAAGCACGCCTCTGCTGGGAGGAGACGGAGCGATGTGACTCTGGTAATGGACCACCACACCTCCCAAGTCCTCCGTGCGTAGTCGGCGGACGCGGTCGTAATGGAGCACATGGGGACGGGGATTGGGCAGCAGAACACGAAGAGGGAAGTGCTTCATCCTGAGCTGACTACGGTGGCGAGATATTATCTGCCTCGCCTTGCATGCAGGAGATCGAGGGTTCGATCCCGACTCTGACGCCTGCTGTATATTTCAGCTTGCACATTCTCCCCGTGGTTGCGTGGATTTTTTCTCCTGGTCCCAATTCAGGATTACAATTTGTTTCTAGAATATATTTGGTTAAATTACGCTGAATGTAGCAGCCTCTAATTGCTTGCCTGGGTACACATGGCAGGCAGTAAGTGAAAAGGAGAAATCGCGTGTCGGCCGTTGACTGGTGGTTTGACACAAAAGGGCTTTAGTTTCTAGACGGCAGAGCTTATTGGAGTGTGCAGTTATATTCTGAGTTTGCATGTTCTCCCCATGGTGGCGTGGATGTTTTCTCCTGGTCCTCCAGTTTTTCCCTTCACATTTAGACTGAACATTCGTTTAGAGTGTTTGGCTGCTATAAATTTCCCCCTGATGATAAGCCACTTCGTTGAGCTATCATTTGTGGCCAGGTCGTTTCTGAAAAATAAGTTAATGGCTTAGTGGGCCTTACCTAGTACGTAACAAATATATATTTGCATGTATTTTTATAGCGATTTATTTACCTTGCCTCTAATTTGTACTCCTCCACAATAGTTTTTTCCCGTTAGATCGCATAGATGTGTCGTTAAACTTGCGACCACCCAACACAGCCAATTTGCATGCCAATCATGTTTTTCGATTGTTTTTTGTCGTAACGTTCTGTGAAAATAGCTTTATAGCTCATTGGATTCCTCCAGTCTAAATAAATATTCTGAACTGACTCTGATTGGAATCACCCTGAATGCGCACAATCTCGTCAGATCTCAGGGAGCTGAGTGGTGGGGGTTGGACCTGGACAGTCTGCGGATTTTGGATGCCACCGTGCATAGAGTACGTTGTCAGCAGGCAGCAGTGCAACCATTATTACAGGCGGTCCCCGCTTTTACGATGTTACGTTGCTACGTGTGTTGAACTTCTCTCACACTGCACGTAGCCAACCATGATAATCGGAGATGCGTTTCTAGAAACCACATTGTTGTCAATCGGATAGTCATAAACCAGACCCCTGATTTTCTCATTGGCAGTAGAAACAGTCGAAACATCAGTTTGTCGATCTGTTTTGCCTTCTATCAGCCATATTTAACAGAGCTTAATAGGTACACATTCACAAAAAACATTCACTTGATAATAACAAAAGCTCCACGCCAAGTGACGTCGAAACCAGACTGACTCTGTTCAAACGCGTTCACAGTTATGTCAGAAGATGCATCGTAAATCGATCCATGGTGCCATTATATAAACGGCATAAATCGGACTTTCGTAAACCGGAGACCGCCTGTACAGTTGTACTGTATTATGCTCCAACATCTCTGCTCCCCTACGTTACCAATCCGCGCTGACCAGAGTCGTGACGTATGGTCAAGTAGTCCAAACGGCTCAAATTGACATTTACTATAAAGCAAATGGAAAGGAATAATAATGACTACGTAGGTTTACTTTTTTTTAAAACAGTGCGCCTTTGAGAATGTAGGTTGAGCTCTTTCATTATTTGTTTCTTGCTGGTTTAAAAACTTTTTTCTTGCATTGTCTCTCCCCTGATAATAACACTATGTAACCAAATTTTTGTTCCTGGGTAGTAGGTGTTATTTCGTAATTGCTTATGCCTAAAAAGTATAGAAAGTGGCTATTATTCCCCACAAACTTTGCTTTTGTGACCAGGACAGTGATATTTTGAAATGTACCTATATTCAATGAGAAAACGGGCGAATTTGTGTCTTTTCATTCACATAAAGTCAGAAAAAGCAACATATTAATCAAAATTAACATATATTTAAAATGAAGTAATAAAAAATACTA
Organism: Lampetra planeri; assembly: GCF_965212315.1. NCBI lineage: Eukaryota > Metazoa > Chordata > Hyperoartia > Petromyzontiformes > Petromyzontidae > Lampetra > Lampetra planeri. Next base: position 8,816,990 of record NC_136156.1, read on the forward strand.
CAAAAGATTTAGAAGTGAGTAGTTTTTCGAGATTTACGATTATACTGTAAATCACTGTCACGAATCAGCCTCCCATTATGTTCTCGTTATACTGTCCTTGGTAGCGGCGTTCAAAGTCCAGTATATCCTGGTGGAAGCGCTCGCCTTGCTCCTCCGAGTACGCTCCCATGTTCTCCTTGAATTTATCAAAATGAGCATTAAGGATATTGACTTTGAGGGACATCCTAGAGCCCATTGTGCCGTAGTTCTTCACCGAGTCTCAACCACCTCCACGTAGTTTTCGACCTTGTGATTGCCCAGGAAGCCACGAACCACTGCGACAAAGCTGTCCCAAGCCGCTTTCTCCTTACTAGTGAGCTTCTTGGGGAATCATTGCACTCCAGGATCTCCAATACCACGCTTGGATTATAATCCAAACGTGGTATTGACATTGTCCCATGAAGGCATGTCTGTTGGGAAACGCTCACGGAACGCAGTAGATGGATCCATGCTCTAGATAACAGCCTCCGAAAGGTGACGTCACGGAACAACTTCCGATGTCCTTTCAAACGCTTTCCCCTAAGCCCCGCTCTCGACGTGTCTGTTGCGTGGCAATCGAACCGTATTTATGTCCTCATAACTGGAACATGCTGAATCAAGTGAACATTTCTCAGCCCATCATCCCTCCGGAGTTAATGTAACGAGTACCACTCTGTGGGGAAGTCAACAGTGGTAGTCCTATGGGTAGACTAGCCCCTGCTATAATAATGTGGAATTCCTACCACTGGCTCTACAGGGCTGTAAACAAGAGATGAGCACCAATGCCTTGATGCTCATTTGAGCAGTAAATAACCTCCACTTTGGGTTGATATCATAATCTCTATACATTTGAAGCTCCAGTTTAACAATGGCATCTCAACAAAACCTTGGGTCTACTTTCTGACTTACAGGACTGTGTACGAGCAGTACATCCACGATCGCGTGTACTGGTACAACAGTAGAAGACCTTTTACTTGTAATGTGTGCACATGTGATCCTATTTCAGAGTATTCCCAGTTAGGATTTGGCTGCAGCGGAGTGATGTGAGGGCTACATTCACATCCAGCACAGATCACCAGAGATTAATTGCGCATGTGCAGCCCGTTTGCCAATCCACTGCTGGGTGAATACATTCTGGTTGGAAGCGAGACGTTTACACGATACGCGCATGGCACGCTTTGGAAGGTGCTGCTTGCTGTTTCGCGCATTCACTGGTTTTTGCCCTATGGATTCACGTACCACTTTGAGGGACATTTTTTGAGTCATGGCTCGGCCTCTAACACCAAGCGGCTCACTTCAGGCGTGAGACGCTAGGTTGCTGTTAAAGACGTGCGAGTGAGCGGCTCAGCCGTGGTTCGACTCAGGCTCAGCTCCATGGAAACCCTGAGCCTAGCCGGGACCGTGCTCGGAGCCGGCTCAAGTTTGAGCACTTGGCTGAGAAGCTGGCTCACTTGAGCCAGAGCCAAGCCAGAGCCGAGCCAGGAGAATATCGGCCTGAGAGTAAAGCGAAGGACGGAGTGTGATTACGGAGCCATTCATCTCCCGTTGGCTCCCGCTCACGGTAACGCAGGCTAAGCAGCACCCCCGGGCGTGCGTAGAAACCTGAGCCTACGTGCGCGCAGAGAGAGAGGCACGGCCTGCAGACATTGCAGCACCAGCTCAGAGACACTGCACCTAACGCAAAGATCCCCTGTGTAGCTTACGTCGTTTGTTAGCGAGAGTGCTGAAGCAAACACCTGTGAAGGCCAGTATTGTGCGCTAAGGGGCAGTGTAATAAGAACGATGCCCGGCCACCTTCGTCTCCCCAATGCTGATGTTTGCACACTTCGCCAGGTACTCAATTAATGCTGAGTTGACCTAGGAGAGACCCAGGACTGGTTTGAATATCATTAGCGACTAATGTTATTTGTGGCCATGAATCAAACCTATGTCGGCTGGTTTATAACGCAATTCGTTAACCACTATGGCACAGCTTCCCCCATAATGCACCAAGTGCAGAGCAACAATCTTAGGAAATCCTGCAATGTGTCAGAGTGCGTGTGTCTCTACGTGTGTGCTATTATGATGAGTGATGGCGCATTGGTTGGTACCTTGCATTACGATCCCAGGCACCGTGCGATTTGTCGACCCTGCGCATCATTGGCAAGTAGCATCGGAACCTATTTTGCCTCTGCGAGGTTGAATCAGCCTTAAGTCCAAGTTTCAAATTAATTTAGTTTAAGCAGGTGAGACCAATATGTCACATTTGCAACAGTCATTTGGGTCAGCAAAGTAACAAAACAAGTACAACAATTAAGCGCAGAGAAATCAGAACAAAAACAACCAAATGGAAATGAGAGTAAAGATAATCAAATAGAAATCGGAGCAGAAATTATCAAATATAAATCAGAGCAGAAATTATCAAGTAGAAATCAGAGCAGATATAACCGCATTACAGAAGCATTTGAAAACTAAACCAATATTCAATAAAGTACATTCATAACCGAGGGCTATTTTGAAAAAAGAGAACTCCTTCCACGATTACATGCTGGCCACAGACACGTGGATTCTTGAGAGTGGTTTAAACAGTGCCGCCTGAATCACAGGGCTATATTTACCCGGTGTGACCAAGGGAGAATTGGATCAAAGTCATCGTTTCTCTGCTCAGACACGCACGAGGGAAGTTCTCATTTCCGCTGGCAGCCCCTAAGCCTCTGGCAGTAATTCCACATTCCAATGACAGAGGTCATTTATTCCATAGGACAATTTTAGTTTAGTGTACATATATATAATCCCTTGAGATGGAACGTCTCATCCGCAAGGGAGTCCACGGTGTCAATTGATCACCGTTGACTTCAACACGCAGTAGGCTTTCGCGACCAATATCCATAGTAGAGGTTTTTTTTGGTTAGATCGTGTAAATATAAATGTGTCGTTAAACCTGCCACCACCTGCCACAGCCAATTAGTAAGGTTTGTCAAATAAACATTTGCATGCTTTGTTTACAGGACAAACCTTACTAATTGCCTGTGCCGTGTGGTGGCGGATTAACAACACATTTGTATTCACGCGATCTAACCCTAAAACCTTTTTTTTATGCTGCCGCCCCCTGCATCCTGCTTCCCGAAGGCTGGAAACCCCCTTAAGGACTGTGATGTGGCTGATGATGTCACCGAGCTCTGCCCAACCCCTCTCATCTAGCATGCACGTGTGGGAACAAGTTGAACTTTCCCCTATTTTCCTGTTATCTGATTCGGCAAGCAAATAAAGCAATAATCGGTGGCGCAGTCGATCACTAACACAATCGAATATCCCGGCTCGACCGAGTGTCCGTGGACCGAGTTCATCCTCAACGAGGCATCAAACTTGCAACTTTTCAACTGCGAGGCCGTTGCTCTGAGCACAACGCCATCCATCCAACATGAGTGCTCAAACCAAATACGTTTCCATATCATTTTTAAATAATGTTCGATGCTATCGTTGCGGTTAAATCCATTTAATTGTGCATAGAAGCACTCTGTGATTGCTCGAACGGCATGTGTTAAAACTACGTCCCCACCACTTATTAGCATCACATCATTCTCCCCGAGGCAATGCACTCGAAAGGCAGATTGCACTATGAATACACTCCGTACACTCTGCACTGAGAAAATCATGGGGGGTGGCATCGTGTGGCTTGCCAGTTACAACGGCACAGAGATCCTGAGGAACCAGGGTTGATTCCAAACCTCGCACAATGAGGTGGACTCGGACTCACATTCCTACTCGGCGCTCTGCGTGAACATCAGATCCTGGGGAGGTGTGATGCCGGCTACACTACCCCTACGTGTGCTGCGTCAGTGCTAAATAGGCGTTCGCAAAAAAGCACTTGTCCCCACTGCCATTATAAGACCGAACCTACTGGTGTCATTGTGCAGCGTCGCTGGCAGGCAACTTGGAGGGATGCTTCATGTGCATCCTAAGTCAGAGCCTGCCGCAGCGTGCCATCAGCTCCATCGCGCACGCGTGACAGCGCGTAACCCCCCCTCGCCACTGCATGGCTGGCGTGACGCCGAATCGAGGGCTTCAAAGGTGGAGCGGCGCCGTGGCCGTAGCTCGCGGGCGCTTGGGCGTTCAGGGGAGCGCGTGTCCCTCGTTGCTACGCGATGTTTGTTCCTAATCCAGCGCTTCACTCTGGAAAGTAAGCAAACTGGTTTTCCACCCCAGCAAGAATGTCATGCAGGTGCCAAAATGCCTGCCAACCATTTATTTTCATTCATTATTTCATACCTTTACAGTCTCCGTATACAGTGACGGAACATTTTCCCACCCTCCCACTGACTCTTCCTTCCACCTTTGCGGTGGCGGCGGTGGCTTTTGTTCTGCCCCTCCATCGGTGGCACGTGGCCCAGACCTGAACCGGAACCACGCACCCGCCGTGACCGCAGCCTCGCGGTCTCCACGTGCGCGCACGCAGGATCCGACTCGTCCCGCGCGAGCCCGTCTCTCCCACAGGCGACGTGCAAATTGGCTACGAGGGGGCAATGCCGCCCTCCGGCATGTTCCCCATCCAAGCGCTTAACGCCAGCTTCCACAACTATTCTGAAAGCCAATGAGCCAAGACAGTAATCATTAATAATTGAAATTACAGACCTTTGTCAGTTCACTGCTGGATGAGGGTCTCGGCACACCGTATCGATCATGGGTGTTGTTTGACCATACTTCTCCCTGCTGGTCACTACGGGTTGTTGAAAGAGAGGCCATAGATGTTGCCCTGGCCAGGAATGAAACTCAGGTCGCCGGGTACATAGCACAGTGTGCTAATCACCGCAATAGACATCCTCGTGTTTGAGTGATCCGGCCGGGTGGTGCTGTCGTTGGCGCGCTCGCCTCAGGATGAGGAGGGAACGAGTTGAAATCTCGACGAGGACTCGGCACAGCTCATCCCTCTAACAGACAACCCAAGTTCCACTTTGTGGGAAGTCAACAAGGGTCCTCTGTTTAGCGACTCTGGCCTTTGCCATAAGAATGTGGAATTTCCACGAGTGGCTTTAAGCTGCAGAGATGAGCGCCTGCCCCTATTGGTTGTTTGAGCAGGCAGACATTTTTACTTTGGGACTCAATAAATGAGTGCAGTAATAGCAGTAGTGGTCGTATTTACATGCTAAGACAGTCACTGAAAACCGGATCTCGCAGGATGAGTGAACCCACATGTCGACACGCATTCCTACAACATCCGGCCAGCCCTGACTTCCCTGCGTAGCCCGGCCACAGAAGAAATGTCCTTACCAGATTCACGAGAGTCAGTCCTTCCTCGCCACGTGGGTAATCAACAGAGGTGGGACAAAGTCATTGTTATGCAAGTCCAAGTCGAGTCGCAAGTCATCAAATTCATGACTCGAGTCTGACTCGAGTCCAAGTCACATGACTCGAGTCCACATCTCAGAGGTGGGACAAAGTCATTGTTATGCAAGTCCAAGTCGAGTCGCAAGTCATCAAATTCATGACTCGAGTCTGACTCGAGTCCAAGTCACATGACTCGAGTCCACACCTCTGGTAATCAATGTCACACCAATGCAGAGACATCTCGAGTAGCAGCTGTGGCCTGACCTTTAGAGCTCCACGGCTCTGACCGTACCAGGGAATCGCACGGCCGCTGCAAGTGGCTCCTTTGTGAATAGAGTTTAAAGCTCGCATGGGATTCACAGCCTTGGTGAAAAGATAAAGATGTCGCCACGGCCACAGCCGCCGCTGATGCCACCACCGCCAGATCGCGCAACGACCTCCAAAGTCCGTATGGAGGCTCTCTCAACATGTGCCCTTTGGTCTTCTCTTCCCATCGGTTACTGGATTTGTGGAGTCTGCTCCAATGCCGGTCTCAGCAGTCAGCCCACCCCATCCTCTCAGAGGCCAATGGCTCCCACAACAGAGCAGTGAGACCCTGGGTAATATCTTGGTTACTCAAGGCAGATGCACCTCTCAGAGGCCAATGACTCCCACAACAAGCGGGGCTACACCTGGAGTATTATTGAATATGATTCGGTCCCAGAATGCATGGGCAATTTCATTCATGAAAGAGCCTTAATTGATCATGTCTATTAAACGACACACGTTCAACGCAGGGTGTGCCTTAGCCCAGATTATTTAATTCACAATGAAAAAATAATTTCGTGTAATTCCCTGCCTAATGTGCTGCATAAATAACCTACGCTTTCATGACGTCTGTTGCTGGTGATTTAGTTTTCATTGAATTCACACGCAATGCTCGTATTTGTCGACATAAACATTTATCATATTTGCGTGCACGCTTCCAACATGCTTGCTTTAAAGAGAAAAACGCAGCTGATTTGAACCTGCCTGAACCAGAGCAACACTGAGTACCTACAGAAGTTTATTTCCAAGAGCAGACGAGCAAGGGTTTAAAATCAGTCATCAGTTTTACGAACATTCCTTATTGCAGTTAGGTGACTATGTGAGCATTGTCAAGAGATATGAACTTGTTTCACCCAATGTAGTTAAGCTTTTTTGCAAGGGCCTTCACCTCAAGGTCAAACAACCAAAGGTGACTCGGTGGCTGGGTTCGAATCACGTTCGGCCTCCCCAGTTACACCAGCTTCCCGAGTGCAGAAAGTGTATTTATTAAATTCGCCATTATGGGGGCAAGGGTTGGTGGATCACGCAGAGATTTCCAAACCCACTGAGCTGCAAGATGGCCAGGTGACGGTGGTACAGCGTGTGGGATATTTAGTCCATCTTTGCAGATCTCTGAGTGGTATTCCTGCCATGCATAATGATAATAATTTCATTTTATATAGCGTCTTTCATTAATGATCCAGTTCCGTACAAAAAATACTAAAATAAAACCGTACTACTTAGCTCAAAAAATAAAAATACATAAATAACGAGAAAACAATGCATATCAGAAGAAAAAAGAAGTGCAACGAAAAGCATGGCTTATCTTTACTTATGACGGTCCCCTCCCAAACACAAACATAAATTAGCCAAATATTCCAATGCAGAACCCTTCTGAAAGAGTCCTGAGACTCGGTGATGCTTGAATAAATGGCATATTACGCATTTCTGATATATTCTTTATTGATGCAATCGTTTGTACCAAGAACACAAATCATTTCACTGTCGGTGAAAAACCTTGCATAAACCCAGACTACATGCAGACTCCAAGTAATAGGAATAATAATTACCAGACCTTTTATAAATCCACTGCTGGATGGAGAACTCCCAACACTGTCGCTCACAGCATTGGTTTTGCCATACTTAGCCAGGCTGGTCGGTGTGAGTTGGTGATCTAACCCAAAACACCTCTTTTATGGGTTGTGTAAAGCGTGCTTTTATATTTAATGTCGAAGGCTAGCTATGGGAAGGAGGCACATTGTCTGCGTATTTATTGTACATCTTACGAATCTCCTGTCTGATACGGTGCTGATCTTGGCGTGGCCCGTTTCTTTTAGGAGAACAATCGACGGCGGTATCTGAACAGCAGCGCAACTTTTCCTGCCGCTTCCGCTGCCTGCTGGACAACAACTCTGGGTTCATGGTGAACAACAACCTCTGGGTCATCCTCACCGCTAATCGTAATCATCGTCATCAGGATCTAAATTGGAGTCTTAGGGCTGCATTGGGGCGCCACGATGGCGAGATGTTAATTACCTCGCTTGGTATACAGGAGGTCGTGGGTTCGATCCTGACCCTAATGCCCTCTGTATATTTGGAGTTTGCATGTTCTCCCTATGGTTGCGTGGTTTTTTCTCCGGCCACTCCGGTTCTTCCCTCCACATTTAGAACATGCGTTTCTTGTATTTGGCTGCTATCAATTTTCACATAAGTCACTTTGATGAATGCTATCATCTGTGACCAGGTGACTTCTGAAAAAAGAGATGTATAGCTCAGTGGGCCTTACCTGATGAAATAAAATAGTTTAGTTTAGTATTCTTAGTCCCAGCTCCGCTCTGGCTCGGCCTCTAACAGGCTTGAGCTGCTCAGATACTTTCAAAGGTGCCCGAGCAGCTCAGCCGTGGCTCGGGCTCGGCTTATCGAAGTCCCCAGCACAGCTGAGACCACAGCTCAGTCCACTCAACCTGAACATGGCTTTGAGCCGGGTCACTTGAGGAAGAACAAATTCTACGCCGAACCATAGCTATGAACGGAGGCCTCAATGATGCGTGCCCCTACCCTGGGAATGATTTGATATATTGTCACAATTCAGGATCACGATCTGTTTCTCGAATGTATTTTTGTTTGTTTAATATTATGCTAAATTTAGCAGCCTCTAGTGGCCTGCCTGGGTTACTTCAACCATTACACGTGCACATGGCGGGCAGTAAGTGAAAAGGATAAATCGCGTGTTAGCCGTTGACTCGTGGTATGACATTAAAGGGCTTTGGTTTCTCGAGGCCAGAGCTCATGGAAGTGTGCAGTTATATTTGGAGTTTACATGTTCTCCCCATGATCGCGTGGATTTTTCTCCGGGTGCTCCAAACTTAGAAACATGCGTTTAGAGTATTTGACTGCTATCAATTTCCACAAGATGAGCCACTTCGTTGAGCTTCTGAAAAAGAGCTATATATTTCAATGGGTCTTTCCTAGTCAAATAAGAAATACTAATAAATAGTTGTAATTACTGGCGAAACGTCGTACTCAGATTGTAAATATTACGGCTTTGCTCTCCAACACACCGGTGTGCTATACTCGTAACGAATTGGCATGTTCTGGTTACGTGATAAACCTTACTAATTAGCTGTGTCAGTTGGTGACAGATCTAACGACACATTTATATATTTAGGTGATCTAACCCAAAAAAACCTGTATTATGGATAGTAATTTACAAAATAACTTAATTTGACATGTTTTTTGGGGGGGCAGCCATTGTGGTAATCTAGATCATCCAATCAATCCACCTGTCAACAAAAGTTTATTTTCCAGGCAGTGAGCGTTTGTGAGTTATCAAGTGTTTCCAGAACTCCGCCCAAATGGCATTTGAACGTATTGGTGGTACACCGGCGCGTGGTATAAAGAAAGCAAATTTTTACACAAATTATTTACTTTTCGGTGATTTGCAACCCCCGGTTAGAAAATCTTGCGGGGTGAGCGTCAAAATCAGTTCTCGTGATGTCGAAGCAGTCGGAAGACGAATGTCAGTTCAAATTATACTTTTAGAACTGTTTTTATGAGGACCGGTGTGTGTTACGCTGCACCGGTGTACCGCCGCGGAATGCCTATCGAACAAAAACTTTGGGGAGATGCTTTTGTTGAATCTTGAAGGACACGGAGTATCATTGATGGCCTGTGTGGTCTTGCCGTGCCGCTCGTCCTTCCAGATGATTCAGGTGCAGGGCAAGTTAAAGCGGCTGGGCGGCGGCGGCGTTGGCTCCATGGGCGCAGGTGGTGGTGGACCGGCGCTGTTTGCCCTTGCGGTTCCGCAGAATCCCATGCTGCCCACGGAGCTGCGGCTCTGGAACATCATCTTCACCACGAAGCACAAGCTGGACTTCTCCACGCTCAGCCTGGACTCTAAGTACGGGGGGCCCACGTGTACCTGTAACATTTTTTATGCAGCCAGCTGCTCGCGGGCCTTGCCCCACATTCTTGTCAGCCCTGGTGCCACACACCTCCAATTAAAGTACCCACACAGGAGAATTATCGAAATTGCGTTGTTATATTTTGGCTTCTGCACCTGTCAAAAACCTCCTGATTAGCTCTAAATCATTGGTCAGTTGCCTCCTTATCACTCTTATATCGCTAATGCAATGGTAACTGTTCCCATTTACATCACTCGTTGATTCCTCCACCCATGTTGAGGACTCAGTCTACCAGACAGCGACTTTCTTCTCGTCCGTACGGTGTTCAACCACCATAATACAGGTCACAGCAACACACCCACTCACTCACCCGTTCACTCACCCACTCATCACAAAGCAGGTCACAACATTTCTCTTTCTGCTTTTCCCTTGCACTGCTCCACTAGAGAATATCCTCCCATCGTCTCTTTTCCAAAGCTCTTTTTTATAATCTTGCTCATTTCAAGGAATGTGTTAAAGCTTGTCTTTTACTGCTGCTTGTTGCTGGCCTTCGTGACATTTTGGGCTTGTCTCAGCAACTGTATTTCAAAGTGTCACCCAATTGACTTCAGCTTTTTCACTTTCTTGTTTCATAACTCTTGTCTATTACGACAAGATGTGTTCTTTCTTCATCCTGTTTCATCGAGCCTGAGGCCAAAATACGGAACGACTTCCGTAATTCCAGGAATGTGGTCGGCTTAAGTGTTACCGTAACTCCCATTCCATAAGGTAGTTAAGACGAATAAACCGTGAATAATTAGGAGATGACTTTGGGATTGGTCTTAACCACTTCGAACATCGATTGACAAAGTAAGAAAAAGTCAGTGGATAATTAATAACGTAACTGTTCGTCGTTAATTAACTTCGCTTCATTAAGGAGACGCTAATTTGCAAATATAAAACCTGCATTGTACACTAGAAATACCCATGACTAATGTTTCCAAAATATTTAACAATGTAACAAAAAACTACACCCAAACCCACTTCACAATATAACGTGTAATCAAATCCCATGAATCAATGTGTAATGCCGGCATATTCCGTCATTCGGGTAATCAGGGGGGCGAGCCTTCTGGGAGGTGCTAGAAGGAGGGCGTAGCCAGAGGGCGGGGGGAAGGCCACGCTAGGGGGATAAAAGGGCAGCGCGATACAGTAAAGGGTCGTCATTGTGGGTAACACTCGGTGGGTCGGGTCACGTCGTCTGGTTGGGATCTTCAATAGCCTCGCGTGTAGGGGGTTACATAGTGTTACACGGTGTTACACGGTGTCACACAATGTTACATAGCGATAGATACGTCTACACCAATTATAGAACCCGTCCCGTAAGGGAAGTGTTAATTAAAGACTCGCCTCAACTCACCTAGTGTGTATGTCTTCATTGAAGCACTAGAAATGTTATACAGACCAAGGCCTGACAATGTGCATGCTCAACTAGGCCAAAAGCCTGTTAAAACAATTATTAATATCAAAACAAGGCGCGACTAAGACCCAACCACGTGCGCAATCAACTGGGCCAAAGCTCATCCATTTGCATGATCAGCTCGGCCTGTCGCCTGTTCATCCATTCATATAACACCACATTATTTATATGTCTCACCTTTGCACATAACACATTACACTGGAAATATTGCCAAAAACTAGAAATTTGAGTTTGGCATCATGAACCTGTAATGAGATCACACCAGATCATGACTCAGCCCACAGATATAGCATGCCCCATCCTGCTCTCGAACAAACGACCACACCCCATGTTGTGAATTCGTTATTAGTAGAAATAAGCAGTTTTAACTTTATTGACTTCAAGTATGTATTTTTTTTTAGAATTTTTAGAATTTTCTGTACCATGGCCCATGCTGGCCATGTTGCTTGCGTCCCACACAGGGCCCGGCTGGTGCTGGGCTACACTAATGTGGAGTTCCGGAGGCGCAAAGCGGTCAACTTCCAGCACCTGGGCGACATGCTCTACTTGAAGGCAAACAACCTCATACGTGAGACGCGCACCACCGTTGAACACCTCTGCCGTCGTAAAGAAAACTTACATTTAAAAAAATATATAGACATATATATCCCTATCTGGCACACAATGTTTAGTTATACCTCTCGATATGGCTCTGGCTACAAGCACAGAGGGTTTAACTGTACACTTGTTTGGCCAGGAAAGCCTGACCGTGTTGCAAAACTCTCTTTGAGGGGGGTGTCCTGTTAAGTTTCTGTAGAAGGGGGGGCAGCGATTGCCTGTGGCTTTGTGTTTCCACATTAAGTATTTTTTTTCAAAATTTGGACAATTTGAAAAAAAAATTGGGACCTTAACACCAGCTCGCAATTGCCTACTCTGCATCCGACGACATCACAGAATCGTTTATGTCCACTTTTAAGTAGATGGTGAAAGTTTTATGCTACAGATTCGAGCCCACGAACCTCGGTCTCACGACATGACAGCGTTATTTTGAATGCAATTTGGAGAATAACATAAAATAAAGATTCTGAGGACAGGGTAAACCAGACGCCGGGCTATGAACATGGGCCCCATCCCTTGAAGCCGGGTCCGCGCCGCCCGCGCTAACGATACGGCCGCGAGTCGTCAAGAGGCTTCGGGTGGCGCGGGTCGTGACTGCTGTCTGTCCCGTTGACGTCCCTGGCAGTGATGAGGAACGGGGAGAGCGAGCCCGTGGTTTTCCGCCTGCTCAGCAAGCAGGGCAAGTGGCTCTGGGTGAAGGCCTCCGCGCGAATCATCTACCGCAAGGGCAAGGCCGACTTCATCATCGCCACGCAGTTCTTGCTCCGGTACCGCACGGCAGCACGTTGCCCTTTTTTTCCGCGCGCATCCGGTCGCACGTAACGACATGCATTGCTTTTTCTTTACTTACCCATTCAAATATTTTGCAGGGAAATTACATTGAGATTGGACATTTTGCTTTCAAGGGCGTCCAGGGTGTCAGTTGACACGTACATGTCAAACATGTGGCGAAATGTACACATTCCTATACACATGTACACTCACATTGTCACACTGATACTCATAAATATACACACAAAAGTAAAAAAAAAAACTTATAGTCTGACCAGATTGTTGGGGCAAGTGTTGTTAGTGAGCACCTATGAAGGCCAGCACCACGCCCGGCCGCCTTTGGCTTCCTAGTCACGATGTTTATACACCGCACCAGGTACTCTGAGTTAACCCAGGGGAGACATGTATCACTGGTGTTGGCCGTGAGCGGGAATTGAACTTGGGCTGCTGGGTTCGTAGCGCAGCACACTAACCGCTGCACTACCACTCCCCATATACAAAAAAGATTCCCCGTATAGCCTTAACAGACTGTTGGGGCAAGTGCTGTTGGCGAGCAGCACCTATGAAGGCCGGAACGGCACTCAAAGTGGTGGATGGCCAACACCGTGTCCAGCTGCCTTTCTCTCCCAAGTGGCGATGTTTACACACTGCACTAGGTACTTTTAGGCTGATTCGACCTAAAGGAGGCCCGGAGCCGGGTCAGATAATCGTCATAGGTGTTGACCGTGAGCAGTAATCGAACTCGGTCGCCGGGTTCGTAGTGCCATGTGCTAACCACTGCACTACTGCTCCCCACACATACTCACACATAGCAAACATGCAATGACACGTACATACACACTTTTCATTCCATTTCTCATACAGCATGCATTTATACGGTGATTATTGCACCCAATAAAAAACGCATCAACAAATACTGACCATTAATGATAAAATGGAGCCTGTTCACCTGGAGTGCACTCTCGCTGTGACACTGACCGCGATGCGTGTGGGCAGCAGAGAGCAGTGCAGTGAAATCCATTGTTGCTATGCGCTACGCTCCCGCGCCTACATTAAGGCATTTTCCGCCAATTAATGAACGTTGGTATGTGGGAGGATACCGAAGTACCCCGAGAAAGCCTACACATCCGATGAGGACAACACTCTATCCTGTACAGATGGAACAAGTGAAATTCTCACTGCTATAATTCTCCACATGATAAGCCACTTTGTTGAGTTACGATAGCTGGGTCGTTTGTAAAATAAAAAGTTTAGTTTGTAGTTTAGTTAAAACCTGTTTAGCTTCGGAGATTTGATGAGATTAGGGCATTCTGGGTGATTTTAATAGTGTTCATTATTTCTATCAAGAGGGAATCACAGTCATTTCCATCGGTGCCATTGTGTCTCTCTGCCAGACCCTGTAGCTATTGCATGATCAGCATGGTCGGCTACTTCCGGTTCAACATATACACATTAAGTTAGCGACTTCCGAGACACGTCATGTAGAAGGCTTCTTATTTATTAGGAACACACTGGGCGATACATTTATGTAACGCAGCTTCACATAGCTGACCCTATCACACAACCCTATTGTGGCGTCCAAGTACACAGTTGTCCAACTAGCGCAGCGACGATGAGAGCCTTGCAGAAGATGGGCCACGTGGTCGGACGACGAAGAGAGATGACGGCGAGCAGTCAGGACCCAGGACCCACAACAGCACCGAACCTCTGGTTCCGTCCCCCTTATATACGCCCCAGCGCGGCCAAGCCCCGCCTCTGGCCACGCCCCCTTCTAGAACATTCAAGCAGTTCCTGGAGCTTCGACTGACTCCGCCTTGCACCTTTTCCCCAGATATGCCCCCCTCATAATTAGGCATTACGTTATATACCCATAACTGTGATTACCCCTTCAGGCCGACAGGTGGCACCCTGTCATTACGCATACATTCTTCCAGCGAGCCAGGGTATGGCAATCTCGACGCCTATGGGAAGGGAGTTTCACAACGTCTGTGCGGTGATCCACTTACCCTCGCTGCTGCCTCCACAGTGATGGATTACAGTCCACATGCATAGCCACCACCTCTGATTGATGGATTCAATGTCATTTATTTTTTTACGATTAAACAAACACACACGTGTTGCCAACTGCAACACGTGTGTGTTTGCAAAAGTGTGTGTCGTTTCCAACTCAAATCGTTGTCCCCTGGTGGTGCATGCTCGTCTCTCGGCAGGGACGAAGAAGGAGAATATTACCTGAAGAACCGAAATCCCGAATGCAAGTTTGACGTCACTGGTGAAGCGATTGCTGTCTCGCAGATCCCTCCCATAACTTCCCAGCAGCCCAAAGCCAAACTGTGCCGCAGCAGCAGCAGTGATAATAGGAGCATCAGTGGCGACAGCAAAGCCGGCCAGGAGCTTACAAAGAGATTGACAAGTAAAGCGAAAATTACGGACAGGCCAAAGAACGGCACCTGCGTCACTGCGGAACCCGCGTTGACTCTGCGGGACACTAAGACCTCCCTGTACACCGGAAAGATGGCCCAGGAAAAAAGAGACATCTACCACCGGGCCGGGACCTATCCAAGCAGCCTTTCTTCAAGCAGCAGCCCCGACTCGGCGGAGAGCTTCCCCTCCGAGTGGGAGGAGCGTCTGACCGACCCCTCGACCCTCCCGGACGACGCCTTGGCGAGGGGCAGCCCCCCTGGTCGGGGCTTGTCACAAGGGGTCCCAGGCTCAGCGCTCAGGGACGGGGCGAGTGGACAGCTCGGGCTGGTGGAGCACGCTAGGAAGGAGGAGAGGGACTGTGGATTCCTCAGCCTCCTGAACAGGTACAAAGTAGGGGCAGGGGTTTGGGTTCATTTTATTCGTGTTGAAGCCAGAAATCAGCACGTCATTTAGAAGTGAACGTCCGTCCATCCATCGCTTCCAGCCAGCCAGAAAAACTTGTCATCTAATGTAGAGCCCTGTCTCACGCCACCTTTATCTTTCCTTCTCTGTGCTCTGTATCCTAATTTACCTCAATTTCTTGCTGTCCCTGTTTTTCTGTTTCTCTCTTCCTCTGTCACCTCTTTTACCTCTCCCTCCCTCTATAATCCTCTCCTCTCTTCACTCTATCTCACCCACTTCCCTCCTCCCTACCTCTATCCCTGTTCCTCTCTCTCTCACCTCTCGCCCTCATTCTCCTTGTCCCCAATCTTTCTTGCCTCTCCCTAGTTCCTCCCTCGCACTGCCCGTCTCCGTTTCACGCCGTTTCGCTATCCCCCGTTTATCTCTCTCCCTTCCTTCGCTTCCCCCCCTCTATTGCATTTGCGCGGGATCCACAGCGCGACGACCGAATGTGACCCGACGCTGTGGAATGCGGGTGACGTCATCACGCAGATGTGTGCGGTGACATCACCGCTGCGGCACTTGTGCGCCAGCCAGCCAGGAATCCAAGCAGGAAGCAAGCCAGCAAAAGTTTTTCTTGCATATTTTATTTCAGCAGAGAAGTCGCTTGAGATGGAATATTGATTGACACGCTCACACACAATAACGTGGTGACAGATGTACACACATTTTAAATCTGTAACGTAATTTGTACTTTGAAGACCTCACAAAAAGTCGCTCGCAGCTCTGCCAGCCGCAGAGCCAGGCTGCATCTCAGTCCGTCTGGGGATTGTTTCTGGGTTTTGGTTTCCAACCCCCTGTCTGTCGTTTCCCTCTTTGCACACTGGGGATTTTGTCTTTCCCTCCTCTGTGGTTGTAAAGCACCTTTGAGACACCGTGGCAATTACCTTTTAAATATATGCAAATCCTTATCCTTAAATTGTTTGTTCATGAGAAAAAATCCTTTCACCTTTAGGTGTCGTGTTGTTGTGATGTCGCCGTGGTGTGATGGGCACACTGTCAGTAACGTCGCCGTGTACAGCCAGTCGATGGGCTATTTTCTCGTGAAAATGCTTCAAGCTCGTGTCATACTAAATTCACTCACCCACCCCGCGGTCTGTCGCCACTGCATCACTCTTCTACCATCGCTACTGTGGTTACTGTTCCCGTGGACTTCTCTCTTGATTCCTCACACCCACGTTGAGGAATCAGTCTATCAGACTGACTCACTGTCATCTCGTCCACACTGTGCTCAACGACTTAATGGGTGTCTGTTGTGCAGGTAATGTGTCCTTTGCGCGGATGTGTGAATGTGTGTTTTCTATGGTGTGTGGGAGCGGTGGCGTAGCAAGTTAGCGTGCTGCGCTACGTACCTGGCGTAGCGCAGCGTGCTAACGACACGAGTTCGATTCCCACTCACGACCAAGAACAGTGGCGATTACCTGAACTGATCCTGGGCCTCCCCTCTGTCGACTCAGCCTCAAATGAGTACCTGGTGCATTGTGTTAACATTGCCACTGGGGAGACAAAGGCGGCCGGGCATGGTCCTGGCCCCTCACCCCCTTGTGTGCCATGTCAGTCTTCATAATTGCTTGCTAACAGCACTTGCCCCAATAGTCTGTTATGGTTATATGGGGGAATCTTTGTCTTTGTGTGGTGTAGCGATTAGCGCGCAATGCTACGAACCTGGTGACCAGAGCTCGATTCCCAGGCATGTCCACCATCACCAGTGACGAATTATCTGAACTAGTCCTGGGCTTCCCCTTGGTCGACTCAGCCTCAAATGAGTACCTGGTATGGTGTGTAAATAATGCCACTGGAGAGACAAAGGCAGCCAGGCGTGGTGCTGACCACCCAACCCTCGTTTGCCACTAACAGCACTTGCCCCCACAGTCTGTTAAGGCTATAGTGGGCATCTTTGTCTTACGTGCATGTTCCTGGAGCGGTAGTGCAGCGGCTGGCTCGCTGTACTCCGAACCCAACGACCCGAGTTTGATTTCTGCTCAAACGTTACATGGGGGCATCTTCGTCTTTTGTACAACAGACACGACATGACGGGCTTGGACGTGGTCGAGATGCTGGGCATGGATGCGATGGAAACGCTGGACGAGGGTGACATCACGGGCAGTGATCGCGTCTCCATTGACGAGGTGCTGGAGGGGGTGTTGCGAGACATGGATGGCGCAGTGGGCCGCTCCGACGAGGAGGCCCTGCTTCACCCGAGCCTCGCCGAGGGCCTGCCGCCCTCCGTTTGGATGTTCCTGCAGAGCATGGACCAGGCGAGCGTCACTCGCTGTGAACAGACGGTGCCTCAGCTGTCCCCCGAGGGCCCGGCGTCCGAAAGTCCCTCCGACGAGCGGCTGGACGTCATCAGCGACACCGACGTGGACCCTTCGTTGGAGCTTCCTGAGGACCTGGGACCCCTTAAGTCCACCGCTAGAGCTCTGAACACGTGCCCGGTGCGAGGCATTATTAAAGAGTGCAACTGAAGACTGCCGTGGCTTTCGAGCACCGCTTGTTTCTGCTGCCTGGCTCCTCTGTCGTTCGTGACATCGGCCTCAACAGCCAAGGCAGTGGGCGGTATTCAGGGTGAGAGCCATAGATCGCGTCGGTCATCGCTCCCTGCCATAAACTCGACTGCGTGCGGACATTTCCGATCAAAGCTTTCAAAGGTGGACATTTTTTTTAATATCACATTGAGATATAGGATCGAGTTGTACTGTAGGACCCCGTTTCAACAGAACTTGAGGCCATACTCATGTCTCCACATTGTGAGGCAACTCAAGCTGGCTTCCCAATCCAGGGCACAAAATCTCACGGACGATTGCACTTCCTGGAGCTGCCTCATCCAAATTCCGCATCAGAATATGGGCCGAGCAGTTAATTATATTTTGGGGAAAGACCTCTCCAATTCACACGCTTATAACTCGAGCGGCTCGGAAAGCCTCGGACACCTCAAATTCTGGGAAGAATGATGGGAACGAGGCGTGTGAAATGGGCAGCTTAAAACTCTCGGCATACGGTGATGAATGACAAATGACTTGATTCGGTTGCGTATGGAATTATAAAAAAGTTTTGTAACCTATAATTATTTCATAAATTCAGGTATTCAGAATAATTACACGCGACTACATTGACCTTCCATGAACAGTGACCAAAATGTTGTTGTACCTTTTAATGCTTTGGCAACTTTTACGTATGTTATTTCGTGTGCCATTATAGATGTAATATATATATACTTCCTCTACAATGTATTCCTCGGTCTGGCGTAAAACAGGGCGACTGTTATATTTCATTGCCTTTTGTTTGCTGCGTAGAGGCGTTCTAACTCCAGCTGACTCGGCTTTGTACGTGCTCACCACAGCCAATGCAAACGAGACACCTGTACGGAGTCGAGTCTCGGCCAGTGCTATGCCCTTGTGTAAAGTTGCAATAATGAGCCTGTGATGCAGTTGTAACTAAACAGATGCCAATGACAATACGAGAACAAATTTTGGCGATTGTGTAACTGCATTGACATATCTCATCAGGAATATACACTAACTCCCAAAACATCGTCTGGCATTGTTTTTTTTTTATATATTTAAGGGATTTGTGAGAGTGAATGAAACAATGACCTTTGCCGGGTACAAAGTTGAGAGCTCATTGAGACAATAATTATATTCATTCAATTGAAATGATTGTTGTTCATAGTTTATAAACAATCATTGCCTATATTATACTTATTCCCAAGAACATTTTGTTTTATATTCGTGTTTTACAATCACTGATTCATTTTAATTTACAGCTCTGTCGATCCGCTGCTAGATGAAGGCCCTCCCCGCTTCGAAGCCGGCGATGGGGGTTCCTTTGGCCATACTTCACAATGTCGTAAACGTGCTATGCGTAGTTATACACGAGCGTGGTGCCTTGCGTCTGTGTGTCAGTGGGTGTGTAGTGTAGGGGAGCAGGAGTGTAGCGGTTAGCGCACTGCGCTATGAACCCGGCCATCCGGGTTCGATTCCCGCTCATGGCCAACACCAGTGACGATTATTTGAACCGGTCCTGGGCCTCCCCTAGGTCAACTCAGCCTCAAATGAGTACCTAGTGCTGTGTGTAAACATCGCCACTGGGGAGAAAAAGGCAGCCGGGCGTGGTGCTGGCCACCCATCCCATCATGTGCCACAGTGCCGGCCTTCATAGGTCCTCACTTACAGCACTTGTCCCGACAGCCTGCTACAGGCTATACGGGGGTTTTTTGTCTGTCTGTACAACGCGGTGCCCCCACTCGTCGGAGATTGCAGCGTGGAGCGTCGCGCACGAACAAGCTCCCCCACACCTCGCCCACGGCGTGGGATTCTGTTTTTGATATTTCCCCTTTTATCATCTCCAGAGGTCAGCGGCGCACCCTGCCTGTCGCCCAATCGCCGCCTCGCCCCCGCCACTATTTATAGACGCAAATGGCATTTAATTCCCGCACGAACGTCCGTGTCCTCAAGAGACGCACCAACGAAACACGCGTTTGAACTGCAGCTAGCCGTGCATCCAGTCAATGTATGTACGTGTATATGTTGAACTTATTTCGCACCGTACGTAGCCAACTGCGCTAATCGAAGGTGCGGGGGGGGGGGGACAACAATCTAAACACAAAAAGCAGTTTTAAAGAAATTAGTTTTCAAACTCTGGTCACAGATTGGTGTAATTTACAACCTGGCTTTTCGTACTGTTTGTGCACGCTTACAGAGCACGCACAGCCTCCCCCCCCATTCCCCACCCCTGATTGTCAAATCACTGCAGGATGACAGCCGAGAGCTCTCAACGGCGTGCGGGCCACGGACACCGTCAGCAACGAAGGGTGAGGGAAGGGGGCGAGAGCGGCCCCCTCCCGAGAGGAAGTCGACTCGCGTGGCTGGGACGAGGCGCGCGCAGGGAGGAAAACAAACGGCGGGAGGAGGAAGCTGATGGACGTGGAAGCGCCGGGGTTGGAGGAGGTGGTTCGAGGTGGTTGAGACAGGATTTGCACGACCGTCGAGTAGACGTGAAGATGATGACCCGGGACAGGAGTGGGTAGAAAGACAGGAGCAGGAAGTCAGGACTCCACACGAGTGGGGATATAATACCAAGAAGAACCAATATATATGTTTCTTTAAGTCAAAGTTATTTTCCACCACCTTTCAGATAATTGTGAAGCGACGCTCGTGTCTAGATTCTATCTGTAAGCCTGCGGTGACATTTCTACGTTCGTATGGCAGGGAGTGAGCGAGCCTCTCAAAAGTGGCGCCACTGTTGACATCCCACAAAGTGGTGCTCATCGATTGGAGAGGGGGAGAAGCCGCTTGGAGCCCCAACCAGGATGTGCCTCAGCATGCCGATCCCACTGCGTCTCTGTGCCACGTGATATAAAGAAACGAAACAAACACGGCCACAACAGTTTCTGGGAATTATGTATTTAAACGTGTGTTTAGTTACAGGTGCATGCACACTCAACCAACCATATGCCAAATACTAACATGCGACAGTTTATCTCAAATGGATATCTCAGGGTTGCCTCATCCGTAGCTGGCTTTACAGAGGCGCAGTGATGTCTTTTTTTGTATCACCACGTCAAACTGTCCATAGAAACGTCCTGTCGTCGTCAGATGACATTTCGAGAAACAATTTGAGTTTAAAATTGCATTTCAAAATCATGAGCGTCTTATAGACCACTGATCTTGTGGTCAGACGACCCAACTAACTGTGGCACATTGCAATGTAGCACGCGTTGGTCACCTTTTTGTTTACTGAACGAAGAAAAAGTCAACTTGTGAAAACGTCAGTTTAACACGTGGCGGGTGGTGGCGGATTTAATGACACATTTATATTTACGCGATCTAACCCAAAAATCATGTTGTGTTTTGAAAACGTGTTTCCAAAAACGTGTTGGCAGAAGAAAAACAACCTTCCGTCAGTTCTTCAGACGTTTAAATATATGTTTTCAAGCAAGTTCACTCACACCTCATACACACGCACAGCCGGTTTGTCACTCCACCGCTGGATGAGAGTCTCCCCATGCACTGCAAGTCGTGGGGATTATTTCACCATATGTCAACCACCCTGGTCAGTGCGGGTTGGTGAGGGTGAGGAGCATAGACGTGCAGGACAACAATTAATTTTTCTGCACTGCCCTCCGCTGCCCACCGCGTAGCCGCGCATAACCCCACGGCAACCTGCGTGTGTCTGGTGGCCGCTCTTCCACAGCGTCTGAGACCTGACAAGGTTGGAGGATGGCCTGTTTCTGCAACGACACCAAAAAAAACCCATAAATTGGCTTGCTTTTTTTTTTGATCTCGGTGAGGGATTATCATCGCGTCCTTGCGAAAAGATCGAACGAGCCCCACGCGGGAAACTCCCTCGAGATGCGTCCGGGGCTGAGAATATAAACATTGAACTTCTTTCGCACCGTACACGGCCAACCGCGCTAATCGCAGGTGAATGCGCACCGCATCCGAGTCGCTTGCTCACTCGGATGTGGTGCGCATTCGTCACCGACTTATGCGGAGCTTTATTCTCAACAACAACTATGCCTCGGAGAGTCACGCGACATTTGTTGATGAGTTGTGCATCCTGAAACTTGGTCAATTCTATTTACGGATGATTGGGAATAGCTCAACGGCAGAGTGTGCAATACAGTAATGGTGAATTGTGGATGTATGTCTGTTAACCTTCTTTCCCACCGTACGTAGCCTACCGTAATAATCGGAGGTGCGGGGGAAAAACAAACTAAGGAAATTAGTTTTTAATATAGAAGTTTTCAACCATCATCATCGGCATCATCTTTATCGGCATCACCATGTATCCTTATATCTGTCTTCATTACCACTATCAGCATCGCTTATCATCACCATCATCAATAAAATGAGTACCACTTTGTAAAGAAATTAACAGTGATTGATTCTCTAGGAGGGAGGCCCCCACTATAGGAATATAAAAATTTCACAACTGGCTCAAAGGACTTCAAAAGTACCAACATATTTGTCTATCCACGTAAAAAAGAATAAACGTATTTTACACATCCCATTAGCCATGAGGCCTTCTTGGAGTTTATTTTCTCAACCGCATTGGTTCAAAAAGAGCAAACTGTGGACCAGTTTCGACATTCAGTGTCTCGCCAGCACAGGCCTGACTACACTAATCCTGGCGAAACCAGATGCTGATAGGAAATTACCCGGACGATCTGTCAGATAAGGGCCCTGATTCGAGCAAAACTATAAATACACAATGAAATAAATGGATTTAACAACGAAAAAAGATGTACATTGCAATATGCAACAGCTCGCAGCCTTATCCAGACCACCAGTTGAACAAAAACTGCATTTGTGGCTATTTTGTTGTATGGACCGCCAGCCCCAAGGGTTGAGATGAGGCCGAGAGCTTTACACACGGAGTGCCACACCTCTCTGTGTGCTGCTAAATATGTGTGTGCACCAACTTTCCGGTTGCGGTGGGGTTTTCTCGTCATTTACGGATTTGAAGAAAACAATCACGAGAAGTGGTTGTGGAGAATATGAGTAACCTAATAGCTAATAAGTGGACAACGAACGAGGGAGACGCATTGTCAGCCTCGTTACTTCAGAAGCCTCGACGCCGCCACCACCGTGGACAAGCACCGATCGGGCTCAGTCGGAGAGAGACGCCGCACGGCGGCGGCGGTGGTGAGCGGGTGACGGTGCGGATGGAGAGTTCGTGAGAGGGGAGCGCGGGTGGTCATAGGGTGACGGGGGCGGTTTGCGTGACGAGGCTGCCGCTGCGAGTGTGCGTGCGTGTAAGAATAGAGGGAGGTTGCGTGCAAACAGCTGTCACGGAATGTGACCCCGCCTGACGGAGCGATGTTATCTCCCCCCCCCCTCTCACCTGAATGCGGCGAGGCGGCATTCCGACCTCGAGAAGCTTACACGCAGTCACGCTATGTGTGTTGCTCCTGATGAACGTGTGCTCGTGGGGTGGAAGGATGTTTTAAGGCGGGCAGCGGTTGCTGGGGGTGGTGAGGATGGTTTGTTTTTGGTGGGGTGGGGGGGGGTCGATGTTAGTTATGGTAGTGCCTCTGGGTTATATAAACTGGGCGGCCGTCACAGAAACCAGAGCGTTATTTGTTTCAATCACCGAGTTGCAATGAAGAAAGATACACATCATCAGATTATTTTTGTTAAACTGCAAAAATAAACATCTCGTCACTGGCACACTCCAAAATTCATTTTAATCTGTGCTCCGCAAGATACAATTCGGAGACCATATAAACTCCACGTGGCTCATCATTGCGACTGCACGCAAGGGAGCAATTTGGTCGTGGTAATTCAACAATGGGGGTAAGAAGGGCTATTCTGGGTAGAAGTGTGGTCAGAGGAAGCACACACGTACACACCTCGGGCAGGGACTGGCTCAGTTCAAGTCGTGGGTTTACTCAGCACAACATCCCTCGCAGGTTCGCGCAAATGAGTGACAGTGGTTGTCCTATGGGTAGACCGGCTCTACAATAAGGACTTTGGAATGTCCACTGCTGGCTAAACTATTAGTCATCGACATTATTTTCCAAAATTAGGTTCAATTGAAGGGAAAAAAATGCAGATCATTACGTTGGTACAACAACAACAAAACCACTTTCACAAAAATAGAATTTTTAGCAGTCGTGTGCACGGAAATATTTGCCAACAGTTTGAACCGGGTAAGCACTTCATTGAATGCCTCCCCCCACCCCTTCACAGCAAACGACGAGCTGTGCTTTTGTTTAAACAGCGCACAGTCACGAACAATTCTCTGCAATGGTCCCCCGTCCTATTTATAGCACTGGGGGGTGGGGGGGGGGTCACGCGTTGTCGCGTTCAATGGGGTTGGAAGGCGACGTGCCCATCCCCGCGTGATGCCCTCTCCAGCGCGTGCTCGCCCGCCCGCCCGCGCGCGCGCGCCCCACGAGGATGTCAACCCACGGGATTCCAGAATTGTGACCAAATCTAAAACGCGCTGACATTGAGTCAAAGTGGCCAGGCAATGTGCGCTCTAAATAGTGGTGCAGCAAACTCGTTATTCACCCTCTTTGAATCTAAAGCCTCATCACTCAAGACTCTATTTTGCAGCACGGATCTTGCCACGTTTTACGCAGTAGGAGGGGTAAGGGGTGTTGCTGCTGCTGTGTGTTATCCCAATTGAGTAATTTACCGGTATTTATCAGCAGTGGGATGTTTAGCCAACACCGGTTGCAATTCACGTTTTTATATATATCTATGGGAGGAAACCGGAGAGCACAAATACAACTCTTGCAAAACAGGAGGGAGACCATACAAACCCCACACGGTAAGGCACATGGGTCGGCACAAATTATGCCACGACACCGCCCTGCCGGCCAAACTGAGCATGAAGGATTCATTTACCGCATATGGATGTTTAGTTTGTTGTCCTTCCCCCGCACCTCCGATTAGCGTGTTCGGGTACATACGGTGAGATATAAATTCAATATTCATGCATAGCAACGGTATGAATACCAAATGTACAAATACATCCTAATTCACAGAAACCAATTTCGAGAAAATTTCCAATTCAGATTTTGGTTCCGATTCTCAAACAAAATATGGCTCATGAAACTTACATCGTGAAAGTGTTTACAGGCTGAAGTTTACGTTTATGGAAAGGTGAAATCTGACCACGAGGCTATTGTGCAAGTGACAAAATAAAAAAAATAGACAAGCCACCTCCTTCCCAATTGAATTATTTTGTTTTTCTGTACATCCCATCGGCCACACGGCGTTCTAGGAGTGATTTTTTTTGTTTGTTACAAAAATTGTACTGGAAAAAAAGTAATTCCCAGAAGGCTGTGCGACCGATGGAAGCGAAACAAAATACAGGCGGGCCTCGGACGTACGTCAGGTTACGTTCCTGCAAAGATGCCGTGAGTCGAAACGACGTAAGTCGAACCGACTTAAGTTGAGGACCGCTTGTACTGAAGGGACAGATATGGGAAGGAGGTGGGTTGTCGGCTTTATTTATTTTGTCGTGTATATTCTCCACAATGAAGGGAATGATGATGTTCTATTGTATAAGTGGATTAGGGTACAGCTATGCTGGTCCGATGTCTTTGCTAAGGTACTTATGGCAATGAAGGAGGCTGACGCCGCCGGGTGGAGTTTAATGCCAAGAAATGGGTTCGTTAAGACGATTAGTATATCAAGATCCGCTGAAGAAAGAAGAGCGTAGTTTTGAGGAAGACGATGAAAGGTGGGCCTTGTGACTGTAAGTAAATGTGCTTGCAGTGTGTGTGAGCAGGGCCGTAGTGCACAGATATCCCTTGATGAATTGTGCCTTATAAATGTTTAATTATTTGGCAAGGATTGGTGAAACGGGTGGAGATTGATTTTTCGAGCAATAATATAGAAGCTCTTTGATTGGAAGTAGATCCTTTCAGAGGTGGTCGTATTGAGCCTCGCAAGCTCTATGGGCCAGAGAATGTGGATAGGTGGTTGCGAAGACGAGCTGTAGAGTCGTGAGAGACCTGGAGAGATGGGGCTTGGCATGCGCAGATTTTATGGTGGTGGTCGGTGGGTTGTAGTCGTGGCAGGAGTTTTTTTTGTTAACGTCATAAAATTGCGTGGTCAGTGGTCATTGTTATACACAGAGTTTACCCATTGTCGTGGAAATTGTTTTCAAAGCTCCAGCGGAGAGAAGGTTGAAAATGTAGCCTCCCACCTTCACCAAATCTATACATAAACGTTGACATTCTTACTACAATATTGCACCCACTTGGTATACAATGCATGATTACAATGTATTGTTGGTCTTGGGCCGACAAATGAATTCCGCAACACATTTCTGTAAACAAAAACACACTTTTATGAAATGCGTACTGTAATCGCGTGGATTTTTTTCCGGGTCCTCTGGTATTGACCTCCACATTTAGAAACATGCGTTTTGATTATTTGGCTGCTATAAATTTCCACGTGGTAAGCCACTTCGTTGAGCTATCATTTATGGCCAGGTAGCTTATGAAAAAGAGTTATATCGCTCAGTGAACCTTGCCTGGTAAAATTTAAAAGCTAAGTTTTATTTTAAATACAACAGTTCATAAAGAAACGTATTTCCTTAGATTAGCCACTTAGGCATGTAAAATTAGCAACGCCCCTGAAGGCATTCAGGGCCCAAAGACAATGTTTGATAGAACAATACAGGCGTGTTTCGCTTAATGAGCGCAATTTCTACGAGCAGTTTAAAAAAAAATTATACCTACGTGACTTTACCGAAAGAACCAAAGAGTATGGATTCCTGCAGTCACGAAAGCTTAAAATCAAGATTGAATCAAGATTGAACCACCAAGGTAATACCGATCGCCTTTCCTATATAACCTCGTGCCACGGCAGATCTCTCGTCTACTTCAGCAGTTTTTTCTTGCTGTGGTTGTCCCACCTGATGACGATTGCTTGTGTTGCGATTGAAACGTCGTGATCTATTATTTTTCTACCTACGTGACTTTACCGAAAGAACCAAAGAGTATTTAGACCTATTTGTTCGCAAAACGAGCAAAATGTTTGCTTAGTGAGTGGAGACTGATCGACAGAATGCATCCCGTGGCGGCAGGGGGCGCACATCTATTTGTTTACCAATTCTCCTGTGCCCGCGTCTTCCGTCGTGGTGGCACTGTAATGGATGGGTTGGGGGAGGGGTGGGAGCCCGTGCTGATTCATTGCAGACGTTGAGGACAGGAAGTCGCGCTCCAGCTCGCATCCCTGCATCGTGGCTATAAACCCGGCAACCCTGGTTCAATTTCGAGCCATGGCTAACACCAGTGGCGAGTGATATTTGAACCAGCGGTCCTGCATGGCCCCTGCTGCTTCCTCCACCCATGGATACAGGGATCGGCAACAAAATTAACAAGAAGAGCCATATTTTACGAATTTCAAGAGCTGCACTGGAGTTCTTAAAGAGCCACTGCATGCGGCTCCGGAGCCGCCGGTTGCCGATCCCTGCACTAACACCTACCCTTCAAACAACATAAATGCCAGGCACATGCAAGCACTGTGGTTCTTAATGCGTGGTGACCCTTACATTTTATGTTTTATTACTTTATTTATTTGTATTTCTCACATTAAAAAAGTTGTTCAAGAGTGGAACATTTTGGGGCTGAAACGTCGCTCAGCTTTCAACATGGGAGTGAGTCAATGGGAAAGCGACGATTGTTTAACGAGTTTTCGCTTACCGAGCAATTTCCGCGGAACGTATCTCGCTCGTTAAGCGAGACCCGCCTGTATTATGATGATGGTGGAGTGGTGTTGGGAGCCTGACTTAAATTCCCTGCCGTGGCTAACGTCAATCTCGAGCGGCATCTAAACACCTCATAAACTCGCAAAATAACCAGAGTTGTGAAGTATGATCGAACAAGCTCCATAACCAACTGTGTGTGGAGACCTTGATCCAGCAGTGGACTGAAACAAACTATATTATTGTTATAGAAGGGTGTTTTTAATCACATTGCACTGACTGTTGTGGTGATACAGGGAAGTGATGTGTGGTGATCAGTGTTGTGGAGTGCGTCTATATTTGTAGGACTACGAGGCCATCTGGTGGACTCCTGCAGGTTGATCATGAAGTACACAGTAGATGGAGTTCAATTATCTTATGTTGTTTACTTACAGACACCGTTTACATCCATCCGAGTTGATAGACGATGGCCTATATGGCCTGTTAAAAGCCAATAAGAACAGTTGTGGCACATTTGGAATGGATCACTCTTTTAAGTATGTCCTTGTGCAGCAAGGGAGTAAAGTGTGGTTCTGTGAAAGTCCTGATGTGCTGTGCAGTGCATCAATGCATGTGTGTACAGCAGCATGTGGTGACTGAGTCGGGCCTGTAGGTGGCTGGCAGGGTTATTGAATGACCACGCGGATATACCAGTCACATGGTTAATGGCGGCTCGGGAGCAAGGCTGGTTGAACACACGTGTTGTTGCATTTTACAGAGTGACGGTGCTGTTCTTCCCAAGATTAATATTAACCACAATAAATAAATGTGTTTGCCCTCGATTTGGAGCACCTGCCCACGTCCTTCATTTCAAGTGTGCAACACAGTGATGCAGCAGTTCGTGAACTGCACCTGAGTTCGATTCCCGGCCAAGGCTAACATCATGTCGTGTTCTGGCAGAAGAAATCCCTGCCGCAGGGGATCCATGGAGGCGAGGGAGAAGATGAGCGAAAGAAAGAACATTGGCCGCCTCGGATGGCCCGGTTCGCAGGGAGCCCTCTCTCCTCCCGATCTCCTCCCCCCGAGCTAATGCTGACGCCAGCAGGGAGATGGACCGCCTCGTGGAATTGGTCACCCCAGCTGTTACACCAGTGGTGGATGGACGATGCCGAGCAGCCCATCTGGCAGTGGCAGCGACAGGGCCCTGCTAAGCGTCCGTCGCCAGCAGGTTCCCCCTCGCAGCCCCGGTCGCTGCCGCCGTTCCTGATTTCAAGCCTCACCGCTTGAAATTAGGCAATCGGAGTCGGTAGATATATTCAAGTCTGCTTTGAAAACCCTGGTTCTGCTTTTGTTTCCTGCATTGTAAGAATTGCGCATTGAGATCCGAGGATGGAATGCGCATTATACATTTTTATTATTATGATGTCCTCAGTGGCCGCTACCTTTCACTCGGGTGGGGCAATGTCACTGCTGTCGCCGGGGAGGTGGAGGGGGGGTTCCACAATGACTGCCCCCGTCAGTTGGGGCCAATGGGCCAGTGGTGACGTGTTGTGGTTGACGTGGTTGTGGCAGATGGGGGGGGGGGGCTGGGAAGCATTCGTTCGTGCACCACTTTGAAGCGGCCTACCTGTGCAGTGGAATGGTCAGAGGGGGTAAGCATTGAGAGCGTTACCCATGACTCGGATGACAAATCCCTGGTCGTGGTTATCTGCCATTTCAATGGTTAAAAAAGACCACCCTGCGAGCCGTCTATAGAGGTAAAGGGCTCAGATACATGACCCACAATCAAACGCGCTACATGATTTCCAAGCTCACCATCGGTGGGGCCTTGGAATTGGCATTGGGGTTCCGCAGCATTGCTGATAGTATTGACCCCAGAGATGGATGAGTCCGTGGCGGACTCAGTGGTGGTGGATCGACTTATCGCGTTCACTCGCAATGCCAATAGTGTATGTATGTTGAATTTAATTTGCACCGGACATAGCCAACCGCGCTAATCTGAGGTGCGGGATTAGAATCGCACTGTGATTATATTAGGATCACACTGATCGTATTAGAATCGCGCTGTGCTCCTATTATAATCGCGCTGTGTTTGTATTAGAATCACACAGTGCTCCTATTAGAATCGCGCTGTGCTCCTATTAGAATCACGCTGTGCTTGTATTAGAATCACGCTGTGTTTGTATTAGAATCACACAGTGCTATTAGAATCGCGCTGTGATCCTATTAGAATCACGCTGTGTTTGTATTAGAATCGCGCTGTGCTCCTATTAGAATCACGCTGTGCTTGTATTAGAATCGCGCTGTGCTCCTATTAGAATCACGCGGTGCTCCTATTAGAATCGCGCTGTGCTCCTATTAGAATCACACTGTGTTTGTAGTAGAATCGCGCTGTGCTCCTATTAGAATCACACTGTGCTTGTATTAGAATCACACTGTGCTCCTATTAGAATCACGCTGTGCTTGTATTAGAATCACGCTGTGCTCCTATTAGAATCACACTGTGCTTGTATTAGAATCACACTGTGCTCGTATTAGAATCACACAGTGTTCCTATTAGAATCACGCTGTACTTGTATTAGAATCACACTGTGCTTGTATTAGAATCACACTGTGCTCGTATTAAAATCACACAGTGTTCCTATTAGAATCACGCTGTGCTCCTATTAGAATCACACTGTGCTTGTATTAGAATCACACTGTGCTTGTATTAGAATCACACAGTGTTCCTATTAGAATCACGCTGTGCTTGTATTAGAATCACGCTGTGCTCCTATTAGAATCACGTTGTGCTTGTATTAGAATCACGCTGTGTTTGTATTAGAATCACACTGTGCTCGTATTAGAATCACGCTGTGCTTGTATTAGATTCACACAGTGCTCCTATTAGAATCACGCTGTGCTTGTATTAGAATCACGCTGTGCTTGTATTAGAATCACACAGTGCTCCTATTAGAATCGCACTGTGTTTGTATTAGAATCACACTGTGCTCCTATTAGAATCACGTTGTGTTTGTATTAGAATCACACAGTGCTCCTATTAGAATCGCACTGTGTTTGTATTAGATTCACGCTGTGCTCCTATTAGAATTACGCAGTGCTCATATTAGAATCACACTGTGCTCGTATTAGAATCACGCTGTGCTTGTATTAGAATCACGCTGTGCTCCTATTAGAATCACGTTGTGCTTGTATTAGAATCACGCTGTGTTTGTATTAGAATCACACTGTGCTCGTATTAGAATCACGCTGTGCTTGTATTAGATTCACACAGTGCTCCTATTAGAATCGCGCTGTGTTTTTTTAGAATCACGCTGTGCTCCTATTAGAATCACCTTGTGTTTGTATTAGATTCACGCTGTGCTCCTATTAGAATTAGGCAGTGCTCCTATTAGAATCACACTGTGCTTGTATTAGAATCGCGCTGTGCTCCTATTAGAATCACACTGTGCTTGTATTAGAATCACGTTGTGCTCCTATTAGAATCACGCTGTGCTCCTATTAGAATCACACTGTGCTTGTATTAGAATCGCACTGTGCTCCTATTAGAATCACGCTGTGCTCCTATTAGAATCGCGCTGTGCTTGTATTAGAATCACGCTGTGCTTGTATTAGAATCACGCTGTGCTCCTATTAGAATCACGCTGTGCTCCTATTAGAATCACGCTGTGCTTGTATTAGAATCACGCTGTGCTTGTATTAGAATCACGCTGTGCTCCTATTAGAATCACGCTGTGCTCCTATTAGAATCACGCTGTGCTTGTATTAGAATCACGCTGTGCTTGTATTAGAATCACGCTGTGCTCCTATTAGAATCACGCTGTGCTTGTATTAAAATCACGCTGTGCTCCTATTAGAATCACGCTGTGCTTGTATTAGAATCACGCTGTGCTCCTATTAGAATCACGCTGTGCTCCTATTAGAATCACGCTGTGCTCCTATTAGAATCACGCTGTGCTTGTATTAGAATCACGCTGTGCTCCTATTAGAATCACGCTGTGCTCCTATTAGAATCACGCTGTGCTTGTATTAAAATCACGCTGTGCTCCTATTAGAATCACGCTGTGCTTGTATTAGAATCACGCTGTGCTCCTATTAGAATCACGCTGTGCTCCTATTAGAATCACGCTGTGCTTGTATTAGAATCACGCTGTGCTCCTATTAGAATCACACAGTGTTCCTATTAGAATCACGCTGTGCTTGTATTAGAATCACGCTGTGCTCCTATTAGAATCACGCTGTGCTTGTATTAGAATCACGCTGTGCTCCTATTAGAATCACGCTGTGCTCCTATTAGAATTACGCTGTGCTTGTGTAATAAACGACTGGACCACGATGTCTGTCCCAGTGTCCTTTATTATTCGGTTCGTGCTGTACACCCACACGGCTGTCTTTACTCTGTAGCTTCTCCACGGTGCTGACTCCAATGTCAGCCCGATCCACAACAGCAGCTCCGCTGCTGTTTCTCTCACACAGCCCCCCTTGGCTGTACTCTCTGCTGCTCTTCTCCCTCCGCAGCTCTCACAGCTTCTTGCTCTCTCTCTCTCTCTCCGCAGCTCCTCCTGGCAGCCACACCGCTGCCTCTAACAAGCAGCCCCCTCTCTCTCTCTCTCCGCAGCTCCTCCTGACAGCCACACCGCTGCCTCTAACACGCAGCCCTCCTGGCTGTCTCCTCCCCAGCTGCACACCACTCCGCAGCTTCCTCTTATCTTCGGGGTTGGCTCCCGATCGCCGTCGGCGCCCCCCCTCTCCACACTTGCCCGCGTGGCCTCACTCTTTTCCGCTCACACCCCGACTGACTTCCCCTTCCGGTTTACCCGCTTAAGGCCCCCGAACCTTCCCCCCACGTCACATGACTCCACCCCCCGTGACGTCACCTCCGGAAGGTCGCTTACGCCCGCATTACACTTGTATTACAATCACGCTGTGCTTGTATTAGAATCACGCTGTGCTTGTATTAGAATCACGCTGTGCTTGTATTAGAATCGCGCTGTGCTCCTATTAGAATCGCGCTGTGCTCCTATTAGAATCACACTGTGCGTGTGTGGTGGTCAAGGTTGACACCAAGGTTGACACAGGTCACACAGGTCATACAAGCTAGGGGAGAGGTACGTACCGGTCTGGACCGGTCCCGACCGGCAAGGACGAGATGCTGCGGCGACGTGCTCGTCGATTATTCTCGGGGATATTGAGGGGATTCAATTTCGATTGTTGGTCGATACGGGGGCTTCGGCTATTATAATTTCAGACCTCATATACAACGTGTTACCAAAGAGATGTCAGGCACTCGCCCCGTTCTCCGTCCCTTGCTTTGCGGTGAATGGGGGTTCCCTGGGGATTATTGGCCAAATAACTGCACAAATTTGTATTGGCGACATTAAATTATCTGGTCCCGTTTTGGTTTCCGATGCCTTGGCCGTTCCCTGTTTGTTGGGTACGGACTTCTTGGGGAGGATGCCCATCAAAATTTTAATTGACAAAGGCTGCATCGAGCTTCCTTCGGGCCGCCGGATGGCGTTTCTGCCCTCACCAAACCGGCTGCGCACAGCTTGCGCGACTGTTCCGGCTATGGCGTCTGAAACCGTGCGGATTCCGCCGGGTGCGCAGATGCTAATACCGCTTCAGTTACGCAGACCACTGGAGGCAGACGCTACGTCGGGGGTTTTGTTGTCTCCTTCCAATACGACCGAGCGAGGGTTGGTACTGGTGGGTGCACAAACGCTTGTGCCTAGAGATGGACAGCCCTTCATTCAGGTGCTGAATGCGGGGTTGTGGACGAAGGTCGTGCACCGAGGGGCTGTGATTGCACATGCGTCGCTGCCGCTGCACACTGACTCCGTCGCGGCTCATGTCGGTGAGGCGCCGGCGTTCAGGACGCAGGTGGGTGTCGATGAGGTATGGATGGATTCTCTCTGTTCAGGGGTGAAAATCTTTCCGAGTCACAAAGATTAAAGCTGCGCATGTTGCTTCGTGAATTTCCCGATGTTTTTAGCAAACACAAATTCGATGTTGGATGCACTAATCTATTGAAACACCACATTGATACGGGGGATTCCGCTCCAATTCAGCAAAATCCGTTCCGATTGAGTCCGGCAGAGAAGGAACATGTCCGGTTGGCAGTGAATGACATGCTTACCGCAGACATTGTGGCTCCCTCCAACAGCCCATGGGGTGCGCCGATTGTGCTTGTTAAAAAACATGATGGCAGTTTGAGGTTTTGTGTGGATTTTCGGAAGCTTAACAAGGTTTCGCTGGCGGACGCGTATCCGCTCCCTCGCATGGACGAGTCGCTCGATGCCTTGGCGGGGGCGCGGTATTTTTCAACCTTGGACCTTTTGTCGGGGTTTTGGCAACTGTCCTTGGATGAGGCTTCCAAACCTAAGACCGCGTTCCGTACGCCACAGGGCCTTTATCAGTTCAATCGGTTGCCCATGGGATTGCACTCAGCTCCAGCGACGTTCCAGAGATTGATGGAACTGGTCCTCGCTGGCCTGCAGTGGGACTCTTATCTTATATATCTGGACGACGTGATTATTTTCAGCCGTACGTTTGAGGAACATCTGGACAGACTGCGGGCTGTATTTCTCAGAGTGCGATCGGCTAACCTTAAATTTAAGCCTCAGAAATGTTTCCTGTTGCGTAAATCGGTGCGGTACCTCGGCCACGTTGTCAGTTCTATGGGTATAGCCACCGATCCTGCTAAAACTGACTGTGTAAGAACGTGGCCCACGCCCACGTCTGTGGGGGAAGTCCGCAGCTTTATAGGCTTTGCATCCTATTACCGCCGGTTTGTTGAGGGGTTTGCGACGATCGCCAAACCCCTTCATGCTCTGACGGCTAAGGGGGCTAAATTCCATTGGGGGGAAGAGGAAGACAGGGCGTTCAGGGCGCTTCGCGATGCCCTTGTCCGAGCTCCTCCCTTATGCTATCCCGATTTCACGTTGCCCTTCATCCTGGACACCGATGCCAGCAATACCGGCGTCGGCGTGGTGCTTTCGCAGGTTGTCAACGGGGTCGAACGGGTCGTTGCCTACGGCAGTAGAGTCCTGTCTCCGGCAGAACAACGCTATTGCGTCACTCGCCCTGCTCACTATTGTCGTGTTTGTTCAACAATATCGACCGTACCTGTACGGTAGGCATTTTACGGTTCGTTCCGATCATGCCGCGCTACAGTATGCGTTGAAAATAGACCAGTCGTCCGGCCAGCTGTCACGTTGGCTTGAGGTCCTACAGGACTACACGTTCACGGTGGTGTACCGGAAGGGGACACAACATTCAAACGCGGATGGCTTGTCACGCCTTCCTCCGGGTGATGGGTGCGCGTGTTTTATGGGCTCGGGGAGATGCAAATCGGCCACGAGTACCGCTCCGGCTTCTCCCTTGGCGGCGGCAGCAGGGGTGGTCGATGGGGAACCTGTCGCCGAGGGGGACTCGCAGGTGTTGGTCGCTCGCGACTCGCTCCTCGATCTGCCTCTGGACGAATGGGGACGGTTCCAGATGGAAGACGATTCCCTCCTCAGGTTACGCCGTCGTGCGGAGAGAGGGGGAAATTGTCAGGAAAGGGTAGGTACTATCATGTTGCGGGAGGGTCTCCTCATGTCATGGAACGCCAACTCGGGGCGTTACAAAATCGTCGTCCCCACCGCTTTGCGGGGCAGAGCCGTGTGGGCGGCGCACGAACGCATCCTGCATTTGGGTATTCACAAAACGCTCGCTACACTGCAATTGGATTTTTTTTGGCCGGGAATGGCGCGCGATGTCGCCGACCTTTTGAATAGTTGCACGCAGTGTGCGCGGCGGAAACACCCGGCTAGGGCGGCTTGCCCACCCCTTCAGTCCATTCAGGTGTCCCGGGTTAACGAGTTGGTGGCTCTTGACATTCTGGGACCCTTCCCTGTCACCTCTCGGGGTAATAAGTACCTGCTGGTTGGGGTTGAATATTTCACCCATTGGCCTATGGCCTGGCCCCTCCCCAACCAGTCGGCGGCAGCCATTGCGGAGGCGTTTCTCCAGGGCTACGTCCTGGATAAGGGCGCCCCGGAACGGCTGCTAACCGACCAGGGAAATAACTTTTCGTCCAATCTTCTGCGGGAGGTTTGTCACTTTTGTGCACGCAGAAGGTCCGGACTTCCCCCTACCACCCGCAGACCGATGGTATGGTCCAACGTCTACACCGGACCATTACCTCTATGTTGTGTCATCAGGTAGACGACACACAGTTGGATTGGGACCTGAGGATTCCCGGAGTTCTGGCCGCATATAGGTTGGCGCCTCACGCGGCCACGGGCTATTCGCCCTTCTACTTAATGTATGGCAGGGATGTCGACCCCCCCATGGAGGTGCAATTGCGGGTCCAGACGGCGGCGTCTCACTCGAAACTGTCCGAACACGCTCAGTTCAATATTCGGAAGTTGGTCGAGGCGAGGGTGGCCGCGCAGGAAAATTCCAGGGCAAGGCAACGGGCCAATGAGCGTCTGTATGATCGCCGGGTTACGGTGTATAAATGGGCAGTAGGGGATAAGGCGTGGCTGCACTGCCCGCAGGTGCCGCTGTCAACGTCATCGAAATTGCTGCGGCCCTGGCGGGGGCCGGTCGACATTGTTCGGGTCGTTCGGGACCAGTGTGTTAGGGTCGCGTGCGGACGGTGCTCTTGGTACGTGCACCCCTCGCGCCTGAAACCCTATGTCGCACCACGCACTCACACACCTTCACCTCGCAGGGGCCGGCCGCGTGATGGGTCCGGCAGGCTGGGGGAGGGGCCTCGTAATCCCCTTGTTGTTCCGAAACTCCCTGCCACTCTTTCGGATGCTGCAGGTGTGAGTCCACCAAGGGTGGCCTCACCGGAGGAGTGGGAAGCGGCCCGGCCGCCTGTCCAGCAGGAAGACGGCTCACGGGCTTTGTCCACGGGGCCTCGGGACGTGCCGGACGCCCGTCATCTGGCCCATCCTGACCCTCCACAAGGAACACTGACCTCTTGCGATGGACCCGCCACACGGACTCGTTCGAAGGGTCTCAGGTTCTCCTGAGACCTGTCGCAGATACGCTGCCTCCTCGCGGGGCCTGGGTGTTCGAGTCACCTTGTTCGTTGGTGTGGTGTGTCCGCAGTGTTCTTGTGTACAGGGGGGTTGGGGTAAATTATTGGGGATTGTTGTGTTTGTTTTTCTGTTGTTGTTATTGTTGTGTTGAGGCTCACGCATTGTTCTTGTCGTGTTCAGAATTCCTGGTTCGCGAGTTAGGGTTGGGATGTGGATAGTGATGCAGCCGGGACGGCTGCGTGCTGTATAGGGGGGGGGTGATGTGGTGGTCAAGGTTGACACCAAGGTTGTCACAGGTCACACAGGTCACACAAGCTAGGGGAGGTTGTGTGGTTGGGCTGTTCCCCCAGTGAGTCCGGAGGACTAGTGTTTATTGGAATAAAAGCGTGTGGCCTCTACGAAGTCTCTGTCTCATTCAAGAATACTACACTTGTGAAGTACCGTTGATGACTCTTGGACACCGTTGGTGAGGCACGCGTATTTATTCCGTACAAGTAGTCACAACTGTGGACATACAATACTAGAGGGGGTATCGGCCCCCTCACCCGGCTAGCTGGGAATACACTGCTAGCTATCTCTGACCTACCTCCTAGTCCTCCACTAACGGGCTAGGGGAGGCTGTCTGGCCCGACACTGGTAAGTCGGGCTACGGTACCCAGAGTCCCAGAGCACTAGCTCTGGTTCTCGGGACCACGCCGCTGGCTCGGTCCTGCGTGGCCCTGACAAGGGCGGCGTCCCAGGGGAGTCCAGGGCTCTAGCTAGACGATCTTCGGTCTTCACTGGTTTAGCTTTAACATTCTGCCCCGAGCCCTCTGACACATCCCCCTTTATACTCCACCCCCGCTGAGGGGTGGGGCCCCGGGCTGCCTGGTGCGGACGTCATTGAGAGCACCCCCCCCCCGTGCAGTCACGTAGCCCCACCCACTGTGTTTGTTTCCCATAAGCTGCCATGCATAACGGCTCTCTCTCTAACACCCCTACATCACCCCCCCCGCATAGCTTGCAGCCGTCCCGGCTGCCAACATACAAAAAAAAAACGACAATAAAAGCGCATTTACCCCCTGACCGCGCGTGTGCCTCACTATTTTTCAACATAACGCGAAGAGAACAACAACAAGAACCAGAAAACCCCGAAGGGAAACAACCCGACGCACCCCCCCCGAATAAATACGAATTCCGTAAAAGCAACGTATATACAAATCGCAAGGAACCCCCAACACACACACAACACAACACAATGTGCCAGGAGCACACCACCGACGCAGCGCACAGTAACCATACACGTGAAAATAAAAAATATAAAATAAAAAATATAAAATAAAAAATTCTTCTTTTTGTGCATCACAAGAGTCTGCGCATTCTTGCGCGCGTCCTTGCCGCAGGCCCGTCACACGGGGCAACCCCGGATGGCGGACCATCCGGTGGCAGCTGTCCATTTCGAAGTGAGTCTGCGCTTGATGTCGCGAGACCCTCGGCATCCCCCGTAGGGGTTGTTGGGCGGGAGCCCGTCATTCCTGGTGCACCTGGGGGCGGGACAGCCGGCAACACGTCAGGCGAGAGCAGCAGAGACGGACCCTTTGAGTCGGCCGACCCCCCACATGTTTGGCCACGCGTGTGTGGAGTGGGGCCTCGCACCGCAACGAAGGGTTTCAGCCTAGAGGGGTGCACAAACCACCGGCGCTTCCCCCATTTGATGCGAACGCACTGAGGCCGCAAAACCTCGACCACCTCGACGGGGCCCCGCCACGGCCGCACCAGTTTTGAGGAGGTCGCGAGTGGTACCTGGGGACAGTGCAGCCATGCCCTGTCCCCCGGCTTCCACTGTAGCACGTGCGCGCGACCCAGTCTGAGGCGCTCATTCGCTTTCTGACGCCTGTCGGAATTTAGCATGGCAGCATCCCGTGCCTCAGTCAATTTCGCAAGGTTAAATTTAACATGGTCGGCCAATTTAGTTTTTCCCAGCGGCGCGGGGATCTGCAGCTGTGCCCGAACAGGTGGGTCAGGTTCGCGGCCATACATGAGGAAGAAGGGTGAAAATCCCGTCGCAGCATGGGGGGCCAATCTGTATGCTGCCAGGACCCCTTGAATTTGCAAGTCCCAATCGGTCTGTGAGTCCGAAACCTGCTGCGACAACATAGATGTGATGGTTCGATGCAGACGCTCGACCATCCCGTCAGTTTGCGGGTGATAGGGAGAGGTACGAATTTTTTTCGTTCCCAGGAGCTCACAGACCTGTTGGAGGAGTTTGCCGGAAAAATTCTTTCCCTGGTCGGTCAGCAGCCGCTCCGGAGCACCTTTGTCCATGACGTAACCTTGGACAAAGGCCTCCATGATGGCTGCTGCCGACTGGTTGGCCAGGGGCCAGGCCATAGGCCAGCGCGTAAAGTATTCCACCCCGGTCAACAAATATCTATTGCCCCTAGGGGTGGCGGGAAATGGCCCCAGAATATCCAGCGCGACAAGTTCGTTCACTCTGGAGACTCTGATAGACTGCAACGGCGGGTTTGACTCCCGTGCTAGTGGTTTTCGCTGCGCACACCGAGGGCATGATGCCAACAGATCTGCGACATCCCTCGTCATGCCTGGCCAAAAAAAAATCAAGCTGGAGCAAGGGGAGGGTCTTTTGGGTACCCAGGTGGAGGAGGCGCTCATGAGCAGCCCACACCACCCTACCCCGTAACCCAGAAGGGACCACCAGCCAGTGTCGATGGGATTTCCCGTCCCAATGCATCAGCAACCCCGCATGCATTTCCCATGCGTCGGCATCACCCGTCCCCCGCCCCGCCTCCCCGGCGCGACGACGCGACGCGAGGAGGGAGGTATCCTCCATCTGGAGGCGCCCCCATTCATTAACAGGCAAACCCAGCAGGGAATCTTTTCCCTGTTGTGCGATAGAATTTGGAAGCAATGTTTCATCGTCGGCGGCGGCCGCCAGGACCGGAACCGGCATGTCCCCTGCTGGCTTGCAACGTCCCGACCCCAGGAGGCATGCACATTCGGAGGTGGTTGGCATGCGCGACAGAGCGTCCGCGTTGGTGTGGCGAACGCCCTTACGGTAGGTGGTTTCGAAATCAAAATCCTGGAGGATCTCCAACCATCGGGACAATTGTCCCGATGGCTGTTGAACTCGCAGGGCGTACTGCAGTGCCGCATGATCTGTGCGGACGGTGAAATGCCGACCGTACAGATATGGGCGATACTGTTGGATGAAATAGACAATTGCCATCAGTTCCCTACGGGTGACACAATATCTTTGCTCCGCTGGAGACAACACCCGACTGCCGTACGCAACCACCCGTTCCACGCCGTCAACCACCTGGGAAAGCACGCCCCCAATACCCGTGTTGCTCGCATTGGTGTCGAGCAAAAATGGTTTCCGAAAAATCGGGGTAAATCAAGGGAGGAGCTTTTACCAGGGCGTCCCGAAGGGAGCAGAAAGCAGCCTCCTCCTCCTGACCCCAGTGGAACCGAACCCCTTTTGATGTTAAAGCGTGTAGGGGTTTGGCAATCGTCGCAAAATCAGCGACGAACCGTCGGTAATACGACGCGAAGCCAATGAAACTCCTGACCTCTCCCACCGAGGTGGGAGTTGGCCAGGAGCGGACACACTGCGTTT
The DNA here is from genome assembly GCF_965212315.1 of Lampetra planeri. Classification (NCBI taxonomy): domain Eukaryota; kingdom Metazoa; phylum Chordata; class Hyperoartia; order Petromyzontiformes; family Petromyzontidae; genus Lampetra; species Lampetra planeri. The sequence continues at coordinate 8,856,998 of NC_136156.1, forward strand.
TGGCGGGATCGGTAGCAATACCTGAGCGCCCCACGATGTGCCCCAAATAACGCACCGAATCGCGTAACAAATGAAATTTTTGGGGTTTGAATTTCAAATTAGCAGCCCGCATCTTTAGGAAAACCGCCCGCAACCTCTGGAGATGTTCGTCAAAAGTTTTACTAAAGACGATAACGTCATCCAAATAAATCAGGCACGACTCCCATTGCAATCCAGCCAAAACCAATTCCATCAAACGCTGGAAAGTTGCCGGCGCTGAGTGTAAGCCCATCGGCAACCGGTTGAATTGGAACAGGCCGTGCGGTGTACGGAAAGCAGTTTTAGGCTTTGAATCATCGTCCAGAGGAAGCTGCCAGAATCCCGAAAGTAAATCCAGTGTGGAGAAGAATCGCGCACCCGCCAAGGCGTCCAGCGATTCGTCCATCCGTGGGAGCGGGTATGCGTCGGCAACCGAAATTTTGTTAAGGCGCCGAAAATCAACGCAAAACCGCAACGAGCCGTCCTGCTTTTTAACCAGGACGATCGGCGCTCCCCAAGGGCTGGTGGAAGGAGAAATGATGTCGGCGGCTAACATGTCATCAATAGCCGATTTGACATGGTCCTTTTTGGCGGGACTTAACCGAAACGGATTCTGGCGTATTGGCGCGCTGTCACCCGTGTCAATATGGTGACGCAGCAGATGAGTGCAACCCAAATCGTATTTGTCCCGACTGAAAACGTCGGAAAATTCCCACAGTAGCGTTCTAAGCTGTTGGCGCTCTGAATTTGACAGGTCCGTCGATCCCGCACAAAGCGCATCGAGCCACCCTCCATTGCTGTCCGAATGTGGGTGCGGCCGGGGAGCAGTGCCGACGTGATTCGCAACAGGTTCCTCGCAGGGCACCGGCGTCGCGTGAGCAAGCACCGTCCCTTGAGGAACTACCACTGTCTGCGACCCCACATTGAGGACCGCGATGAAAGGGTCCCCGTCCCCTCTTACGACGGTCTGGGCCGGAATCAAATGAGGTCCACTAACCCCGGCCCTAGATGGTCCCAGCAGAATTCCCTGGTCCCCAATGCCCTCAGCGAAGGGCCGACGAAGTTTTAGAGGCACCAACATTTGAGCTCCCGGTGGCACACGAACTGTTTTAACGACGAACGCTGGTACTGTTACGAACGCCGTCCGAGCCGCAGTAGGGGAAGGCAGGAATGCCATGCGTCGTCCCGACGGGAGCTCAATGCATCCCTGGTCTATTAAAATACGAATCGGCATTTTGCCCAAGAAGTCCGTCCCCAGCAGGCACGGAACCGCCAGCGAGGAGGAAACAAAATCGGGCCCGACAATTTGATATCCCCGATACAAATTTGCGCTCGAATCTGTCCAATGATGCCAAGAGATCCCCCGTTAGCAGCATAGAATGGGACGTTAACCGGCAGTAAAGGACGGCTCTGGACAGGTAGAATATTGTAAATGAGTTCGGAAATGATGGTCGCCGATGCCCCCGTATCGACCAGGATGCGTACCTCCACCCCGTCAATGTGTCCCACCACGGCCGACGACCCCGACGACGCGGCCACAACGCGATGGGCCAACACGGACCACTGCCTGGGTTCGATTTGAGTCCCCATAGTGGTGCGTGTTGGCCCGTCGCAGCGCAATGTCGGCCCCCCGTTCGTTGCGGTGTGCGAGTGTGTGACGAGTGTGTGCTTGGGCCAAACATGAGGGGTGCCGCGACTCGCCGGATTATGTTGATGGAGCTTGGGAGGAGGAGAGCCGGCGTCCTGTCGAGGCATCGTCCCGCGCTGCCGAGGAGAGCGGCACCCCGAGGCGACATGGCCCCGGACGCCGCAGTTGAAGCAACGCGGGAGCGCCGGCGGCGATGACGGACGGTCGAAGCGGCTCGACCCATCCCGGCCCGACCGTGCTCCCTTCCCCTGCTGCCGTCGACGGTCGATGGCGTAAACCTCCTCCGCCGGGAGGGTGGCCGCAGCCACCTCATGCCCGGCCGCTGCCCTGCTGGCTTTCCGACGCTGTGACAGCAGGTTGGCGTGGAGGAGCCGCGCAGCCTGGAGGGAACTCATCTCCGTGTCCTCCTGTGCAACGACGGCGATGTCCAGGTCGTCTGCCAGCAGGAGGATTTTTTCTGTGACCATGGCGTCCACGCCGTCGTCGTCCATTCGAGGGAAGGCCGTCTTCGCCAGTGCCAGGAGACTCGTCCTGTACGCCAGGGGCGACTCCTTTGCACCCCGCTGGCGATCGTAAAACTGCTGCCTGCATTCCGCTGAAGGTCCGTAGACCCCGGCCAGCAACTGCAGCGCCATCTGTAGCGTGGAGCGCTTCTCCCTCGGCGCCGATGTAAGGGCGGCGAGTGCGTCGCTGTCGAGGAGCGCCGGCAGCGCGCAGAGAGCCTCAGCATCCGACCACCGTGCCATTTCTTGGTGGGCGAGGAAGCATCGCTGGAAGCCGCCCCAGTCGCCCTCCGCGCCAACAAACTCTTTGAGCGGAGGCAGCCGTTGGTGCAGCGCAGCGGTCGCCATGGAAGCTCGCAGGCTGCTGTCCCCGTAACTCGGCTGCGCTTCGGCGCGAACGGCAGATGGTATCGCCTGTCGCAGCCGTGATGACGCTCCCTCCGCTAGCGGTGACGCGGCAGCCCCAGCGAGAGCGATGTTGGACCCGAGGTTCAGGCCGGCCACGCCCTCAGCAGCTGCTGCGGCGATGGCGGGAGATTCAAAGTTTGAATCCGTTGAGATGGCGGGAAGGCGCATCGGACGTCGGTTCTCCTCGCCCCATGGTGGTCCACCAGCCCCCAGCCGCGTGATGTGTTCGAGTGTGGCGGCAGCGGCGTAAAGCAGCTCCGCCAGCCTCGCGTGAGCCAGCCTCAGCCCTTCTGATGGCGGCTCCTCTTCATCCTGATGCCCCGGTAAGAATGCGTCCGGCCCCGGCTGCACGATGTCTTGTTGAGCCGTCTCGGGCTCGACAATTTCAGCGGTGTCCTCCACCTGCGGTACTCCGGCTCGAGCTGTCCGGCGCGTGTCCATGTTCGTAGTTGTTTTGACACCAGATGAAGTACCATTGATGACTCTTGGACACCGTTGGTGAGGCACGCGTATTTATTCCGTACAAGTAGTCACAACTGTGGACATACAATACTAGAGGGGGTATCGGCCCCCTCACCCGGCTAGCTGGGAATACACTGCTAGCTATCTCTGACCTACCTCCTAGTCCTCCACTAACGGGCTAGGGGAGGCTGTCTGGCCGGTACCCGGAGTCCCAGAGCACTAGCTCTGGTTCTCGGGACCACGCCGCTGGCTCGGTCCTACGCGGCCCTGACAAGGGCGGCGTCCCAGGGGAGTCCAGGGCTCTAGCTAGACGATCTTCGGTCTTCACTGGTTTAGCTTTAACATTCTGCCCCGAGCCCTCTGACACATCCCCCTTTATACTCCACCCCCGCTGAGGGGTGGGGCCCCGGGCTGCCTGGTGCGGACGTCGTTGAGAGCACCCCCCCCGTGCACTCACGTATCCCCACCCACTGTGTTTGTTTCCCATAAGCTGCCATGCATAACGGCTCTCTCTCTAACACCCCTACACTTGTTTTAGAATGGCGCTGTGCTCCTATTAGAATCACGCTGTGCTTGTATTAGAATCACGCTGTGCTCCTATTAGAATCACGTTGTGCTTGTATTAGAATCACACTGTGCTCGTATTAGAATCACGCTGTGTTTGTATTAGAATCACACTGTGCTCGTATTAGAATTACGCTGTGTTTGTATTAGAATCACACTGTGCTCGTATTAGAATCACGCCGTGTTTGTATTAGAATCACACTGTGCTCGTAATAGAATCGCGCTGTGTTTGTATTAGAATCACACTGTGCTCCTATTAGAATCACGCTGTGTTTGTATTAGAATCACACTGTGCTCCTATTAGAATCGTGCTGTGCTCCTATTAGAATCACACTGTGCTCGTATTAGAATCACGTTGTGTGTGTGTTAGAATCACACTGTGCTCGTATTAGAATCACGTTGTATTTGTATTAGAATCACGCTGTGCTCGTATTAGAATCGCGCTGTGTTTGTATTAGAATCACACTGTGCTCCTATTAGAATCACACAGTGCTTGTATTAGAATCACTCTGTGCTCCTATTAGAATTACGCAGTGCTCCTATTAAAATCACACTGTGCTCGTATTAGAATCGCGCTGTGCTTGTATTAGAATCACACAGTGCTCCTATTAGAATCACGCTGTGCTCCTATTAGAATCACGCTGTGTTGTATTAGAATCAGACTGTGCTTGTATTAGAATCACGCTGTGTTTGTATTAGAATCACACTGTGCTCGTATTAGAATCACGCTGTGCTCGGCATTGAAGGATGACACCCACACATCTCCCTGTGGTTCACTAAAAACATCTGTGCGTAGCTCTAGTTGGGGCCCAGGTAGCTCCCCGGCTGGTCTGCATGTGTAGTGGTGATACGCGCTGGGGTAAGGATCGTGTGCCAGCGCGTAGTGATTGGCTGTGTGTGTTGGTGACGCGCGCTGACGGTGAAGGATCATGGGTCAGCGCGGGGTCATGGGTTATCGTGTGGCAGCGCGTGGGGATTGGTCAACTAAGGGGGTGCTCACGTCGCGGTCCGCATACGCTCCGTCTCCCGGGAGCGGAGGCTATATAAGGCGGTGCGCACAGGCGCACGGGGAGTTGGTGACCAGTGAAGACAGAAGACGGAGGAGGAAGAGATAGGGCCCTGAGGCACCTAGTCCCGCTGTCCTTGTGGGGACCGGGGCCCTGTGTGGCTCAGAGGCGGGACCTTGGGACCCGGGGCCGAACGTCCGTGTGAGGGCCGGCCCGCGGGACCCAGAGGTCGTGACCCACGCCCAAGCTGGGGTGGGTCTGTAGGCTCCACGGACGCTACGGGGCTGGAGTGCCCGTGAGCGTGTACCGTGAGCGTGTAGCGTGAGCCGTAGTAACCACACGTGTCAAGTGGAATGTGCAGCGTGAGTTGTAGTGACCACACGGGTCAAGTGGAGTGTGTAGTGTGAGAAATAGTGACCACACGTGTTATTGTGGAAAGACAAGTTTTAATAAAGTGTGCTACCCGTCAAGTGGTTTCCCGCCGTCATTCCGAATACTTCAACTGGCGTCAGAAGTGAAACAGTCGTCCAGGCATGGATACAAGGAAGAATCGTCGGACTCACGGGATTGACCGCGAGGATAACCTCGACGACTCGGGCCAGCTGGCATCAGGGGGAGAGGACGAGGAGATGCCGACGCCGCAGGACCCACCGGGGGCGCCCGACGAGCGGCAAGGGGCTGATGCCGGACTCTGCTAGGCGCACTCCCGTCTAGCAGAGCTGCTACTCGCTGCGGCGTCCATCCTGGCGGAGATCACCACGTCGGGAGGAGCGGGGACGTCGGCAGACATTCAACAGGCTCGCCTCGCAGATTCCCGCCAAAATGACTTGGCAGTTCCCGCCATTTTAACCACGCGGACATCTTTTGGCGGGAACGGCGAGCAACACGTGGCGGGAGTTCTCCAAGCGCGCCCGCTTACGTCATCAGCGCGCGCTACGGACCGCCATCAGCCACCCGCCATAGGGGCCGCCATCTTGCAGACCGACGGTGCGGCGGAGAGGAACCACGTGGCAGAGGACGACTTCATCTTCCAGCAGCGCCTTCCCACGTTGACAGCCTTCAAGGCGGAAGGCGGGGACTGGGGCGCATTCCAACGCAGATTTCTGGCGCATCAAGAAATGTCGGCCTGGTCCGACGCTACGGCGCTGCGGGCACTGCCTGCCATGTTGGACGACGACGCGCTCGCGGCCTTCAGGTCCGCACAGAGGTCGGACCGCTCCACGCTTAAGGCTGCGTTGGGCCTCATGGCCATGGTCTATGGACCCCCTTCGGCTTGTCGCCATCAGTTTTACGAGCGACGGAAGGCGGACACGGAGACCGCGCTTGCCTACCGCACGGCGTTGTTGGCTCTCGCCGACGCCGCGTTCCCTCGTATGGACGAGGAGGGCCAGGATGCGATGGTCTTGGAGCAACTGCTCAAGTTGGCGCAGGACCTGGGGGTCCCCATCAACACGGCCGACGAAGTCCACATATCTTCATTGCGGGTCGCAACAAGTATACAGGCGTACGAGGTCCTCAAGCGTAAACAGGGGGTCGTCTGCACTGCTGCCGTGGCCTCAGCTCCGGGCCCGGTGGTCACCGAGCCCCAAGTCGTCTGCCCACGAGAGGAGGCGTTCACCGCTGGACGACCAGGGGACTGGAGGTCGGGGGGTCGTTCGCCTCTGCGATCGGTCCGCAAGCTGGAGCAACCGAGACCTCCGACGTCCATCATCACGTGTTACAACTGCGGCCTCCGGGGCCACGTGGCGTCCGGTTGCCGCGCTCCACGTCAGCGCGCCATGGGACCTCGGCTGGACGACGACCAAGGCCCCAAGTCGTTACGGGATTCATAGACGGGGGTCGAGGTCAGAGTGTTAGTGGACACGGGGGCGTCGGCGACTATAATTTCAGACCTCATTTACAACATTCTCCCCGTCCAATGTCGACCTCTGCTTCCGGTGGACGTGCCATTTTACGCGGCAAATGGGGGCTCTTTGGGCATTGTCAGGCAGATTCGGGCGTCCATTTGCATAGGGGATATTAAATTGTCGGGACCTGTTTTCGTCTCCTCTTCCTTAGTGGTTCCTTGTCTGTTGGGCACAGATTTTTTGGCTAAAATGCCCATTAAAATTCTCATCGATCAACGTTGCATTGAGCTACCATCGGGTCGCCGTATTTCTTTTTTGTCGAATCCTATGGAAATTCGGACGGCGTGCGCTATGATACAAGCGCTGGCGACACAGACCGTGCACGTGACCCGGGGTTCGCAGATGTTGATTCCCCTCCGGTTGAGGAAGCCATTGGATGGGGAGACCTCGGAACAGGGCGTGCTTTTGGGTCCATCAAATAGGGCTGTCGGAGGTCTGGATTTGTCGGTGGCTCACACGTAGGTTCGGGCTGACAAGGACCCGTTCGTTATGGTTCTAAACGCTGGTTCGCGGCCGGCCGTTATTCAGCAGGGCACTGTGCTTGCTCACGCGGCACGGGTCCCTGCGGAAGAGCGCCTTGTTGCGCATGTTGATCCAGTCCCGGTGCAGAAAATTCGATCGGGGGAGGACCTTGAATGGGTCGATTCGCTGTGTGCGACTCAAAGGATTTGTCAAGGGTACAGTTGGGTGCGCTGCGTGCTTTGCTGATAGAATTCTCTGATGTGTTCAGTAAGCACAAATATGACATTGGGTGCACGGACCTGTTGCGCCACCATATTGAAACAGGCGATGCGGCACCGGTCAGGCAGAATCCATTCTGGCTGAGTCCTGCTGAGAAGGAACACGTTCAGTCGGCCGTCAACGATATGCTGGCGGCCGACATCATTTCACCTTTTTCCAGTCCTTGGGGAGCACCTATCGTGCTGGTTAAAAAGCAAGACGGGTCCTTGCGATTTTGTGTAGATTTCCGTCGCCTGAATAAAATCTCCGTGGCTGACGCGTATCCGCTCCCCAGAATGGACGAGTCCCTCGATGCATTGTCTGGTGCGTGATATTTTTCTACTCTTGATTTATTATCGGGATTCTGGCAGCTGCCACTCGACGACGAGTCTAAACCTAAGACAGCATTTCGGACTCCAGGGGGCCTGTTCCAGTTTAACCGGTTACCCATGGGACTTCACTCCGCTCCCGCGACGTTTCTGCGCCTTATGGAGTTGGTTTTGTCGGGTCTGCAATGGGATACTTGCTTGATTTACCTAGACGATGTCATTGTTTTCAGTAAAACGTTTGAGGAACACCTCCAGCGGATGCGATCGGCTAAATTAAAGTTTAAACCGGCCAAATGCCACCTTCTTCGAAAGTCCGTGAGATACTTGGGCCACATTGTCGATTCTTCGGGGATCTCTAATGATCCCGCGAAGACGAACTGTGTCAGTTCATGGCCAACGCCCACGTCGGTTTCTGACGTACGCAGTTTCATTGGTTTTGCTTCCTACTACCGCCGATTCGTTGAGCATTTCGCCACCATTGCAAAGCCCTTGCACGCTCTAACGGCAAAAGGAGTCAAGTTCCGATGGGGACCGGAGGAGGAGGCCGCGTTCTGCTCCCTCCGGGACGCCTTGGTGGGTGCCCCGCCCTTACGTTATCCTGACTTTACAAGTCCCTTCTTGCTAGATACAGATGCTAGCAACACGGGCATTGGGGGGGTGCTCTCACAGGTCGTTGGGGGAGTCGAACGGGTGGTCGCCTATGGTAGCAGGGTTTTGTCGCCGGCGGAACAGCGCTACTGCGTCACCCGTCGCGAGTTGCTGGCTATTGTTTTTTTTGTACAGCAATTTAGACCGTATCTCTATGGCTGTCATTTTACGGTCCGGACGGACCACGCGGCGCTTCAGTATTCATTGAGGGTCGCCCAACCCTCGGGCCAATTGTCACGGTGGTTGGAAGTCTTCCAGGACTATCAGTTTACGACCACTTACCGTAAGGGGTTGCGCCACACTAACGCGGATGCCCTGTCGCGATTGTCGCCTTGTCCCAAATGTGCGTGCTTAATGGGGTCGGCGCGCTATAAACCGCCAGCTGCTGTAAGCATGGGTGCGTTGGCCGCGACCGCGAATGCGCCGATTGGTGACGTTCCCGCTACCCCTGAGGGAGGGGACTCGATGCTCTCACTGTCTCTGATTGAGTGGGGCCGTCTCCAAATGGCTGACAGCTCCCTGCTAGCGTTGCGCGCAGGGCGGGGGGTCCCGAGGAGGGCCGGAAGCGAACTGGCTCCTGGCTGCTCAAGCAGGGCCTGCTAAAGAGATGGGACAATTTGTCCCGGCGGCACGCACTCGTGGTGCCTTCCGCTATGCGGGGAAAAGTTGTCCTGGCCGCACACGAACGCCTCTTGCATTTGGGGGTAAACAAAACGCTTGCTCTGCTTCAGCGTGACTATTATTGGCCGGGGATGGGGAGCGATGTGGTAAATATACTAAAGGGGTGTGTAGACTGCGCCAGACGGAAACCACCGCCCGTGGCGTCAAATCCACCGCTGCAATCTATTCAGGTCTTGCGCACTAACGAGCTCGTTGCGCTCGATATTTTGGGGCCTTTTCCAGTCACGCCTAGGGGTAACAAGTACCTGTTGGTTGGTGTGGAATACTTTACCTGGTGGCCTATGGCGTGGCCACTCGCCAACCAGTCGGCGGCGGCTGTGACGGCCGCCTTTGTCCAGGGCTACGTTCTGGACAAGGGGGCTCCCGAACGCTTGCTGACCGACCAGGGAAATAATTTTTCGAGCAAATTGCTGCAGGAGGTGTGCGACCTTTTGGGTACTAAGAAGGTGCGTACCTCCCCGTACCACCCACAGACGGACGGGATGGTGGAGCGACTCCACAGGACTTTGACTTCTATGCTGTGCCAGCAGGTGTGCGAGGCACATGTTGACTGGGACCTGCAGGTCCCGGGGGTCCTCGCCGCGTATAGAATGGCCCCCCATGCAGCAACGGGATTTTCCCCATTTTATCTGATGTATGGTCAGGAGGCCGACCCGCCCATGGAAACTCAGCTGGGTCTTTCCACGCCACGAACGAATTCAAAATTGGCCGAACATATTAAATTTAACATTGCTAAGCTGACCGAGGCACTGGAGGCTGCACGGCTTAATTCGAGGTCTCGCCAAATCGCCAATGAGCGCTTGCGTGCACGGAAGGTGTCCGTGCACGACTGGAAACCGGGCAATAGGGCCTGGCTGCACTGCCCTCAGGCACCTTTGGCTACGTCGCCTAAATTGTTGAGGCCATGGCGGGGACCCGTGGAGGTCGTGCGGGTTGCACGCCCCAAGTGTGTTCAGATAAAATGGGGAAAGCGCCGTTGGTACGTCCACCCCTCCCGGCTGAAACCGTTCTCGCCTCCGTATGGCCTCCCTTTGTGTCGTGAGGATCGAGCATGTGACTTGACCGACGACCCGAGGAGGGAAATGTCTCCGCCTGATCCTCACATGTCTCCGCCTGATCCGCTCCCAGGTGGCTCGGAACTGACAGCTGCCGACCACCGGCGGCCGGATCCCCGCGACACGGCCGGTCCTTCCAGGCCCGATCCGTGCCTTCCGGGGCTGCCGGAGCCACCAGACGGTCGTCAGCGTCCCGTCCCGTACGATGGACCGGCCAGGCGGACTCGCGCTAAGTCGCGCAACTTTTCCTGACCAACTGAATGAGGGGCCGATGCGGCCGGAGCGTCTCGTCACTGCGTTCCCCATCCGCTCGACCGCTCTATCACCCCGGTTGAGGAGCGAGCGGAGGGGGGGATTGATAGTTACAGAGACACTGGACAAGTTTTTTTCTTGGAATTACTTTTATTGTGTTGTTCGTCGGTTTGTACATAGCTTGTTGTCTGGTGTTGTATGTTGTTGTTGACTTTTTATTGTGTTGTTCGTCGGTTTGTACATAGGTTGTTGTCTGGTGTTGTGTCGTTGTGTTGTTGTTGTTGTTGTTGTGTTACGGGGCACACTGGGGGGTGGGGATTTTGTTGTTGTTACTATTGTTGTTGTTGTTGTGTTATTTAGCAGCCGGGCCGGCTGCGAGCTATGTGGGAGGGGGTGATGTAGTGGTGATACGCGCTGGGGTAAGGATCGTGTGCCAGCGCGTAGTGATTGGCTGTGTGTGTTGGTGACGCGCGCTGACGGTGAAGGATCATGGGTCAGCGCGGGGTCATGGGTTATGAGGCGGTGATTGGCTGGGTATCGGTGACGCGCGCTGACAGCGAGGGGATCGTGTGGCAGCGCGTGGGGATTGGTCAACTAAGGGGGTGCTCACGTCGCGGTCTGCATACGCTCCGTCTCCCGGGAGCGGAGGCTATATAAGGCGGTGCGCACAGGCGCATGGGGAGTTGGTGACCAGTGAAGACAGAAGACGGAGGAGGAAGAGATAGGGCCCTGAGGCACCTAGTCCCGCTGTCCTTGTGGGGACTGGGGCCCTGTGTGGCTCAGAGGCGGGACCTTGGGACCCGGGGCCGAACGTCCGTGTGAGGGCCGGCCCGCGGGACCCAGAGGTCGTGACCCACGCCCAAGCTGGGGTGGGTCTGTAGGCTCCACGGACGCTACGGGGCTGGAGTGCCCGTGAGCGTGTACCGTGAGCGTGTAGCGTGAGCCGTAGTAACCACACGTGTCAAGTGGAATGTGCAGCGTGAGTTGTAGTGACCACACGTGTCAAGTGGAGTGTGTAGTGTGAGAAATAGTGACCACACGTGTTATTGTGGAAAGACAAGTTTTAATAAAGTGTGCTACCCATCAAGTGGTTTCCCGCCGTCATTCCGAATACTTCACATGTACAATGGGGGCAGCACTCTGAAGGGAAATCAACCCAGACAAAAACAATTATTATTGCCCCAGTGTCAGCAGTGGCAGGGAAATATCAACTGGGCTTAAGGGATGAGGATTTTCGATACATTAAGGTCGACTGGATTCATGGCCAGGAGGACAATACATCCCGATTAGCACGGTTGGCTACGTATGGTGCAAAACAAGTTTAAGATACATACATACATGTGTAATGACAGGGTGACACCTGTCGGCCTGAAGGGGTAATGGCGGTTATGGGGGTATTGTGTAATGCCTTATTATAAGGGGGGCGAATCTGGGGTAAAGGTGAAAGGCAGAGTTAGTCCAGAGGCTCTGGGAACCTGCTCAAAGGTTCTGGAAGAGGGCGTGGCCAGGGGCGGGGCTTGGCCATGTCGGGGCACATAAGGGGTGTGCGTGTTGGGGCCGAACCAGAGGTTCGAGTGCTGTGGTGGGTACTGGGTCCTGGCTGCGTTGCTGTTCGTCGTCATCTCTTCGTTTCTGACCACGTGGCTGATCTTCTGCAAGACCTTCTCCGTCGCCGTCACTGCGCTAATTGGACAGGTAGCATAGCGTATGCCGGAGATGGGCTATGTGTTATGATCGCCTATGTGTAGCTGCGTTACGTAATGTATCGCCCCCTGTGCTCTTAATAAACAAGAGCCTTCTACACGACGTGTCTCGGAAGTCGCTCACTACACATCCTTAATCCTCATTAGATATTCAGAAAAAATGGCTGCAACTCGGTCATCCATAGTCTCACATTGTTGTCGTTGGGAGGGCCTTCTTATCCATTGGGACGCAGTCTCGCAGTGTCACTGTGTACTCGCCCCCACCCTGTGGTGTGGGTAGTTGGTGAATAACGTTCGCACACATCAACTCATGCACTTAAGAGACTGATAAACAAGTGTGGTCCTGAAAAAAAATCGCTATTATTGGCTTGGTGTGTCGACGGATGTCTACTGTTGGGTAGCAGCTTGTGAGGATTGTGCACAATGTAAGCCAACCCCCTCGTACCTCCCAAGGTTCCCTTACAGTCCATCATTGTCTCCAGGGTGAACAACATAGTTGCCCTGGAGCTCCTGGGCCCCTTTGCTGCGACTTTTCAGGGGGATCGTTACTTGCTGGTTGGTTGGGGGCCAAATACTTGACCAGTTGGTTTCGTCACAATCCATCATTGAGACCGACCAGGGTAGAAATGTTTCTTCCCAGTTACTGAAGGACGTACGTCTCATTTTAGACACTAAGAAGTTTTGCACTTCACCCTACCACCTGCAGACCGACATAATGGTTGAATACTCTTTGGTTCTTTCTATCTAATACTATTTGGTTCTTTCTATATTCAAATTAAGATAGAATGGTTGAAAATGCAACACGTAGGCTTTCGGAACAAATATTATCCATAATAAAGGTTTTTTTGGGTTATATCGTGACACGTTTATAGTTACATTATATTTACGTCATCTAATCCCAAAAACCTTTATCATAGAATGGTTGAAAGATCGAATCGGACCATTCCAGCCATGCTATGTTAGGTAGGCAATGATTAGCAAACCGATTCGAATCCACACACCCTGGGGGTTCTCCCAGCTTAGTGGTTAGCTCCACACTCTGCCACAGGAGTCTCCTCATTTTTCCTGGTGTACGGCTGTGAGCCTGCATCTCCGATTGAGAATCAGCTGGGCAAAACACTGGCTATATGCGGACTCTTGGTCAGCATTGTTTTGCCACACGTTCGGAATCGGATCAGAATATGTATTTATCTCGGAGTAATCCGATGAGCTATGCAGCTGTTTTCACATATGTCCAGTCGACTGCAGGAGGTAATGGAGGATGCTAGGGTGTCTTCCACCGTGGCGCAGGCTACAAACGAATGGATTTGGGGCAAACGTCGTTATGGCTGTTCAGGTATCTCTCGATTTACGACCATTCGGCTTATGAAATTTCCACGTAAACGAAATTTCTCATGGCACGCACTGTGAGATAATCAAACAAGAAGCCACCCGGGAGGCTGCGTCGTCATGCATCCACGACAGCGACAGCGTCACGGTGTCCCTGCCGTGCGACAGGAGCGCCTCCGCATCACCTTGCCAGTCATTTCAACATGTAGCAGATCTTTTGGTGAGTTCGCTGAAAATGTGATTTTTTTATTAGTTATAATTAATCGTTTTAATATTTATATTCTTTATTATTGTCTGCATTGTGAAAAGTAATATAGGTGTATATTTTAGGTTAGTCAGCGGAGTTGCAATGCCTGTCCGAAACACATCCCTATCTTTTTCTATTTCACGAAATTTCGTTTTACGTTCGTTTTTTGTTTTAACAACTACATCCCTTTTGTAAATCGCAGGATGCCTGAACTGTCCACAAGTACCAGTCAGCACATCGGCCAAATTGCATTAATCGTCGCCTGCCTCCAAGACATCAGCGACCTTGCCGGGCTCCGCGGTGTTGCCCATTGTGCATCTGTCTGCTGACCCTTCGAGTTCACCAAGGACGACTGGCGAGGAACCCGTTGCAGACCTCCTGTGGAGGAGAGTTTCAACCACTTGGCCGACTTACTTTGTTTTCTGTTTCCTAGATTGCAACGCACCCTAAAAGGAAATAGATTTGAGGATGTTGCCAACCGTCATCCAAAATGAAACTCGGGACCTGAAAGCCGTTCCTGAAAGAAGAGTACGGAAGATGCCTCGGACACATTGCTGGACCACTGGAATCACTATCGTGTTCGATAAGGAGCAGACTACTTTAAATGAGATGCATATTATTAGCTATGCCGCCCTTTAGCTTTGTCTGAATAAAAGTAGTTGCGGCACCTTTTGATCAACCCTCGTATGTTGAACTTCTTTTGCACCCTACGTAGCCAACCATGCTTATCGGAGGTGCGGTGCGGTGATGGACAACACATGGAGAGATTGATGTAAACCCACGGTGTGACGTGGGCGCTGGGCCTTGCTGAGGAGAGAGCTTCCTTTGATTGTGTTCATCGGGATTTTTAAACGATACGTTTCCTTACCAAGGACGACTCTTATGGTCACCCTTTCACTATCATACTCTATTTGAAAAATATTTTTGCTGGTTGGCTGGCTGGAGGGAGGAGGGAAGAAAAGGACGCATGGTTGCATGGACGGACGGTCATGTCCAAAGGACGTGACGGCTGCTCACACTATGATACTACCAGTTTAACACGCAGACTTTCGCGACCAATATCCATAATACAGGTTTTTTGGGTTAGATCACGTAAATGCATGCCTATACAGGTCACCATACTTAAATGTGATTACCTGTTTCACACAACAACCGCCATTCGCCACTAAGTGGTGGTGACGTCACTGCGACGCTTGTGCCAGGCCATGTGCACCTTAAGGCCACGTGAAGTGTCGAAAGCCCGCTGGCAGGAGGTCACGGGGCATACCCAGGTGCCACGGGTCGACTGACTGACATGACTGAGATGACTGGCTGATGCACCACCTGTGCCCCCTACCGTGCCAACTTGCTTTGCTTTAGCCACCCGGCGCTCCGCTCGTTGTTGTGAGCGTCGCTCCTGCGCCCTCCGTTGTTGTTGGAGGGCGACTGCCTCCAACTGCCCAGTAGCGTCCTTCATGAGCCTCCTCCACAGAGGCCGATTTTGACACCGCTGGTACCGGTCATCGGAAAGTCCACTCAGCTCCTCGTCCTCCTGTACCACATCACTCCATCTCTTCTCTAGCTCGTGCCGCGCCCGTTTAGCCCCCTCGATCCGGCCGAACAAAAGCTGTTTAGGCATGCGGTGATTGGGCATGCGGGCTACATGACCCAGCCATGTGCTTACATCCGTATGTGGAATTCCTTTCTAGCTCAGACCCCGCTTGCTTGCCCATCGCCACATATATATAACCTTGTTGTAACTGCTCTCTCGCTGGTTCAGCAGTTCCACTGCTGGATTATATTTTTTCCGCCTGAGGAAGACCGCTTGTGTTGCGATCGAAACGTCGTGATTTATTTTATTTTTAAATCCTTTATATTAAGTTCGCGTGCTTGCTTGCTTGCGTGCTTGCTTGCTTGCTTAGGATCGTGCAAATCTTTCGGTCGTTTTTTAACCCACTTCCCGTTATCCAATCGAGCTGACATTTTCCACACAGACTCGCTGTACCAGACAATTATTGTTCGTGAAAAAAAATTCCCAAAATTTTACACTTTTTAGGCAAAAAAATATTATTTTACATATATTGAAATAGAACGCATTCATGGCTTTGGCTGAACGTCAGAGTGTAAGAGCCCAGAGCGTAACCCCTCCACAGGCCGTGGCGGAGTAGCGCAGTTGGTAGCGCCCTCGCTTCCCATGCCAAAGGTCGCGGGATCGATCCCCGCGTCCTCCACAGGCGAATATATTTTTAAATCCTTTATATTAAGTTCGCTTGCTTGCTTGATTGCGTGCTTGCGTACTTACTTTCTTGCTTACGACCGTGCAAATCTTTCGGTCGTTTTTTAACCCACTTCCCGTGATCCAATCGAGCTGACATTTTCCACACAGACTCGTTGTGCGTGACAATTAATTTTAGTGACATTTTTTTAAAAATCCTTTATATTAAGTTCGCGTGCTTGCTTGCTTGCTTGCGTGCTTGCTTGCTTGCTTAGGACCGTGCAAATCTTTCGGTCGTTTTTTAACCCACTTCCCGTGATCCAATGGAGCTGACATTTTCCACACAGACTCGTTGTGCGTGACAATTAATTTTAGTGAAATTTTTTTTCCAAAATTTTACACTGTTTAGGGAATTTTTTTAAAAAATATTGAATTACCAATTGCTTAATGCTGGCAGACAATCATCTGACCCATAGGTGGCAGCCATCTCAAGCCAGAGGACGAGAGGACTCTAGCCGCCACGCATATAAAGGATTTAGAGTGAAAAACTTTGTTTTTACGGGTTAATTTTTTATACCTACGTGACTTTACCGAAAGAACCAAAGAGTATATATTCTTGGGTCTTTCACGTAGATAGGTTCAAAGAAATTAACAAAAAAAATACAAAAAACTACGACGTTTCGATCGCAAAACAAGCGGTCGTCTTCAGGAAAAAAAGTCACGAAAGCTTTAAGTCAAGATTAAAAACAAAGTTTTGCTGGCTGGCCATGCGGCACCCAGCGCGCGTTCTGATTGGCTGGAGAATATGCGCCGCCCAGCGCTCAGAGGGGAGAGGAGTCGCGGGGAGGGGGTGGCGGGTGGAGTGGGCTTGGAGGTTGTCACGTGCTAGAGGGGGGCACCCAGCGCCACGTGGGGACGTTGGGGGATGGCCGTCGTTCAACGATGGACACTCTCTACAGTACCGTACCGTATTAGAAACACGTTTGACTGGCTGGCTGGAGGGACAGTCACGTCCAAATGACGTGCGCGATGCTACTGTAAATAAATTAATTACTGCATATCACCTTCTACGTGTACGCTTGGAATGACATTGAGAGACAAGAGGAGGGACACGTGGATGAGAGGTTTGAGACAGTGTCCCAGCGTGCCCTCCACTCCCATTGGGGGCCATCCATTTAGTAGGTACGCAAACATCTGTCAAAGCTTGACCCCTCCCCCCCTCCCTGTACGCACGCGTACTTTTTACCCCCTCCCCTCTCACCTGCGAACGTACGCTTGACACCCCCCCCCCCCCCGAATTCTACAGAACGGCCGATATTTAGTCTACGCAAAAACGATCAAGGATTAATAATATTAACGTGTTTAAGCAAACAGATAGTTCACCGCAGAACTATCTAACTCATTTGAAGACCAATGTAGACATTATTATCGAGGCTTCATCCCCTCCCCCTCCATGCGTACGTACTAAATGGATGGCCCCTTGGGATATTGTCTCGGATTCAAATACAGCACACAGCACTGCACTTTATATCTGCACGTTCGACTCGGGCAAAAGGCGGGGCCAGCCGAGCAATAGGCGGGTCCACTCAAGCAGTGGGCGGGACTATTTGAATAATGGGCGGGGCTATCTGATAAGTGGGCGGAGATACATTTGCACGCGTGATGGGCGGGGCTAACTGGGTGGTGGGCGGGACTACTTGCGTGGTGGCCCGTGCAAGCCTGGTTAATAGGCAGGGATAATTGCGAAGTGGGTGGGGCGAATGGCTGTGGGAGGGGCTATTTGAAGGTGGGCGAGGGGGGAGGGAGGGGCCCCTTGGCAGATGGCGGCAGCTTGGGGAGGATGCCTTCATCCAGCATTGGATTGACGTTGGCCTTGACGATCATGACGTGGATCTGAAAGAGACACTCGCGGAGCGATTTGTATTGTTTTTTCTACATAATAGCGTACAATTTGCATGTCAAATGCTTGCATGTAAAAACATTTATTCATACGAATTCGAATGCGGTGCGTGTACCGTGAGCGACATGAGCCGATGTTAATCTAGGATCGAGGCATCGTTACACCGCTGCTGTGTGGAGCTCTGTGCAATGTATGCGTTATGATAGCAGCGAACGCCAACAACAGTGAATGTGTATACAGTGCACGGAATATTGCAATGCACGCAGCTCCTCCTCCTTCTGCCCCTCTTGTCTCACAGTGCGAGGCTCCCATGCGTGAAATCTATGACCCCCACAGAGCGATGGAGAACGCGGAGCCGGGTCGGGCGGATGACCTTGCCCCACTGCGCACCCGAGCCGGTGAAGGTCATTTCGCAGCCGCAAATTCTCGTCGGTCCGCGATAAATCCCAACGTGACGGCTTCGAGGAACGACGGCGCATCTCGGGGAACTGCAGGAGGCTGTGGCGATAATTGATAGCGGTTCTCCAGGCTCGCGATGCACACGTGGAGTCGCATGGACAAATAAATGCCTGCAAATGATATGCAAATGTTACAATTAGGTTAACGGGGTAAAACACAAGTGGACCAGAGACGGATTAAAAACGAGAAACGCAAACTGGAGGGTATATGGAATATAACCTAATTAATGCTGAGATCGAATCGCAGTGAGTGGAGTAACGAGGTGAATCGTCGACTGGCAGCTTCGGCAGCCTTGTCCCACAATTTTGCACGGGAAAGGCTCTATCGTCTTGCACCGCGTACCCCCAGGGTGTCGCTTTGCTTGTAATGGCCACTAAACAAGACGCAATGCTAATGGCCCACGTCACAATCTCCCCGCGACGTGCACATCCGCCCGCTGAGCTGTCACCACACACTGCCATTGCGTTACTACAGCTAACAATTAGCGGCTCTGAAGCAGGGTTGTGAACTCCACATTCCTATTGCCCAGAAGCATTCTATTGGATAACTGCTACTGATTTCCCACAGAGTGGGTACGCAGAGGAGTGATGCTGAGTCGATAGCAGCCACCTCCTGGTTGTGGGTACTGACCTACAACAGCAGTTTTACTGGGCTAGACTCCCCCTATTTAACGATGACGCTAAATCCTATTATAATACAGTGGGACTCAAAGGCAGGTTATTCATAATCAGGAGAATCCAATAGCGGTTTGGTTGGAGAATGTTAAATAATGTAACTGTAACTTTGTTGAGTATATAAATTATTGCAATGTTAATACAGTACACCGTGAAATGTAAATACATTTAGATCGGAAGACATTGGGAGAGCCAATATGCCTGCATGTCTCGTGTTTATGTGCAGGTCCACAGCAGCCAGCAGTTCATGTGCAGCCTTACAACGATACATGAACACTGTACCCGTGTCACCACTGCAGCGATTTTCAATACAGCGGAGCTGTTATCCTGCACGCCATCGTTGAAAGCATTAGCCGAATGCAGTGTTATTCTGCCACTGAACAGCGCACGTGATTCGTGTCGTACAATTATGTTCACTGCATGGCCCTTGTGTCATTTAGTGATGTGTGCATAGGTCGGGTGTGTGGTGTCTGTTGGCAGCTATTTTCGTGAATGCATGGTCTGGGAAGTGTGGAAGCACCTGGGCGATGTGTGTGGGTTCGTGCGTGGAACCGGACGTGTGGAATGAGGAGGGCTCTATGTTCTTGTGTGTAGGTGGGAGTTTGCAGATTGGGTGTATGTGGGGAGATGTTGTAGGTAAGCGGAAGCCTGCGTATGTCGATGAGTGTGTGTGTGTGTTGGTCAGGTTATGTGTCTGGATTCCTGTGTGTTGATTTATGTCTGTGATGCCCAGAGAATGTGCATGTATGTGGGGTTGTTGATGAAGGTGTGTTGGTTATAGTGTGTGCTTATGATGTGTGGGGAGCGGTAGTGTAGCGGTTAGCGCGCTGCGCTATGAACCCGGCGACACGAGTTCGATTCCCGCTCACGGCCAACACCAGTGACGATTATCTGAACCGATCCCAGGTCCTCCCCTAGGTCGACTCAGCCTCAAATGAGTACCCAGTGCGGTGTGTAAACATTGCCACTAGGGAGACAAAGGCGGTCGGGCGTGGTGCTGGCCACCCACCCCTCCTGTGCTGTTCCGGCCTTCATAGGTGCTCGCTAACAGCACTTGCCCCTAGAGTCTGTTAAGGCTATATGGGGGATCTTTGTCTTTGTTATGATGTGTGTTCGTTATTTTGTTTTATGAGGGTTTGTGTGTGTTGGTTAGTGTGTGTAGTCTGTGTGCGGTGTTTGTTGGTTAGTGTTTAGGTTAGGGTGTATTGGTAAGTGGGTGGTGTGTGTGTTGGTTACCGTGTGTTGGTTAGGGTGTATTGGTTAGTGTGTGGTGTGTGTGTGGGTTAGGTGTATTGGCTAGTGTATGGTGTGTGTGTAACCGTGTGTTGGTTAGGGTGCATTGGTTAGTGTGTGGTGTGTGTTGGTGGTGCTCGTCAACAGCACTTTGCCCCAACAGTCTTTGGGCTACGTGGATAGCTCCGCCGTGTGGGTGGTGCTGAATTGGACAGCTCCACGCCCGCAGTGCGCGTGCGCGTCGCCGCCGCTATAAGAGGCGCGGCGGCTGCGTGGAGGCGGCGGTGACGTCAGCGCCGCGGTCTGCTCCCCCTCCACTCGCTCGCGTCCCTCTCCTCCCGCTCCCAGCGTTCTCACCGCTCGCTGTGTTCTCGCCCTTCACGTTCAGCGTCTCCGAACACCGATAGCTCTGTACGCGCGCTACAATAATAACTGGCATTCATAGCTGTAGAATTTGTTACGTACAAATAAACGGCGGTCGCAGGAATTATTCGCATTTTTTTATTCCTATTCCGATTGTGTAATCGTGGAGGGAAAGATGTCCGGCCAGACCCTGACCGACCGCATTGCCGCGGCGCAGTACCACGTGGTGGGCTCGGCCGTGTCTCGCTCCGTGTGCAAGGCGAGCACGCACGAGCTCATGGCGCCCAAGAAGAAGCACCTCGACTGTGAGTAAAAACACCAAACACCATGACGCACTCCCCGCACGGGACGCGCCTAAACATCCTCCTCCTAGCCCGTGTCTGCATGCGAGCGACGGTGCGTGCACCTTGCATCTTTAGCCACACGGTCGTGTTGGGGAGGCGGGGCGCGGGGGGGGCGCATGCTGCAATTTCGGCAGCGTTGCTTCTACACGGGCAGAGTGGGCGGGCTCGCACGAAGCAATACTGGTGAACAATACACACACACGCCTCGCGCACACGCAAGGTTCCACACCTACACCACAGCCCACCCGCCCCCCACACGCCTGCACACAACCACACCTTCCCCGCGCCCCGCACACACGAAAGACAAAGATCCCCCTTGCAGCCACGGCCTTTAACAGGATGTCGGAGTACCTATAAAGACTGAGACGGCACACAAGGGCGTGGGTGGCCGGAACCACGCCCGATCGCCTTCGTCTCCCCAGGTCCGATGTTTACACACCGCACCAGATTCATCATTTGGGGCAGAGTCGATCTAGGGGAGCGCCCAGCACTGGTTCAGAGAGTCGCCTCGGATATTGGATGTGGAACTGATGGCCGGGTTCAGAGCGCAGTGCGCTAACCACTGCTCCACCGTTCCCCAGTCACACGTAGTACCCCGACACGCATACATACACGCCCAACAACAACAACATCCGCCATTCGCCACTAAGTGGTCGTGACTTGACAGCGCTTGTGTCGGGCCAGGCTAGGAGCTCATTGAGGCCACGTTAAGTGTCGAGGGCTCGTTACTGATAGGAGGTCGCGGGAAAGACCCAGCTGCTATGGGTTTACTGAGATGACTGGCAAATGCACCATCTGTGATCTCCACCGTGCCAACTTGCTGCGTTTTAGCCGCCCGGAGATCTGCTCGTTAGGGGCGTCGATCCTCTGCCCTCCATTGTTGGGTGGCGACTGCCTTCAACGCCCCAGTAGCGTCCTTCACGAACCTTCTTCACAGAGGCCGATCTTGAGACCACTGGTTCCGGCATCGGCAAGTCCAATCGTCTCCACATCATCCTTCCTGTACCACATCAGCCCATCTCTTCTCTAACCCGTACTCGTTTAGCCCACTCTCTCCGACCAAACAAAAGCTGCCTTGGCATGCGGTGGCTTGGCATCCGAGCTACATGACCCAACCAATGCAGCCTCGCTAGCCGGAGGAGCTCACTGATAGGACTGTCTCCTAGTCTTTCAAGGATATATCAGCTCCTCGCACAATGCTGCAGCCTGGTTAAACCCAGGATGGAGCGTAGACAGGCCAGCCTCGAACCGACGCAGATATTCATTTTAACGGAGTCCATGATTCGCAAGCATAACTGGCTAATGAGTAATATTTACGAATACTTTTTTTAAAAACACGCTTTAATGAAATGTAGCGTTACGAGTAATGGCAGAACTCCGCGACTTCAGGAAGTGGCCCCGAAGCTTGCCATAACGTAAGGGATCGTGGTGATTTACAGCCAACGTGAGTTGAGCGTGGACAATTAGACCCAAGCCGAAACATAACATATAAAAAAAGATTGTTTAAAAAAATATATATATATATATTTATGATAGAATATAGTATTTTCATCAGTATGACATACGTATACCAAGTTTACAGTCAATACGACATTGGGAAGTGGGTTAAAATTGAGTTACAATATTTGATGATACGACAACAACAGACAGTGAGTTTATAAAAAGCGTGTAAAAAGATGTCGTTCAACTGGTTCTGAGTGAGACTTGCTGCCAAACGGGATCCGATCATAAGCACATTGCCCATGTATGAGAAGTCCTTCCACGCTATCCACTTTGCCACACCACTTGTGTTGCCGTGTATACTGTACACCCCACACGCATACACACCCACATGTATACACGACCACACACATAAAGACAAAGACTCCCAGTATAGCCATAACAGACTGGGGCAAGTGCTGTTAGCGAGCATCTATAAAGGCCGATACGGCACATGAGGGGGTGGCCTGCACCACGCCCGGCCGCCTTTGTTTCCCTAGTGGCGATGCTCATACATCACACCAGGTACGCATTTGAGGCTGAGTCGACCTAGGGGATGCCCAACACCGGTTCAGATAATCGTCACCGGTGTTGGCCGTGAGCGGGAATCGAACCCAGGTAGCCAGGTTCGTAGCGCAGCTCTAACCGCTACACTACCGCTCTCCACTAGGACAAAGACCCCCATATAGCCTGACAGACTGTAGGGGCAAGTGCTGTTAGCGAGCACTAGGACACACACATCAATAGGCATATATCCCCACACACCAAAATACAAAAAAATCAACATGCACACACCCACACACACCAACACGCATACACACCCACCCACACACCATACCTATATATACCCACACACAAACGCATACACACACCAACATGCATACACACAAAAAGACAAAGATCCCCCGTATAGCCTAAACAGACTGGGGGCAAGTGCTGTTAGCGAGCACCTATGAAGACTAGCACGGCACACGATGGGGTGGGTGGCCAACACCACGCCCGGCCGCCTTTGTCTCCCCAGTGGCGATGTTTACACGCTGCCCCAGGCACTCATTTCAGGCCGAGTCGACCTTGGGGATGCCCAACACCGGTTCAGATAATCGTCACTGGTGTTGGCCGTGAGCGGGAATCGAACTCGGGAACCCAGGTTCGGAGCGCAGCACACTAACAACTACACTACCGCTCTCCACACACACACACCATACCCATATATCCTCACACACCAACATGCATACACACCGACACGTCAACGGCCAAACAGAAGCTGCTTGGGCATGCGGGCTACAGGTCCCAGCCAACGCAGGCTTGCCTGCCAGATGAGCTCACCGATGTGACTCTCGATATCTCTCAAGGATCTATCAGCCCCTCGCACAGTCCAGCCTGGTTAAACCCAAAATGGGTCGTAGGCAGGCCAGCCCGAATGTTTCGAACTGGCGCAGATGTTCCCTTTTTAAAGGGGGGCCACGTATCGCAAGCATAGACATTGGAGAGCATAATTGTGGCCGAGAAGACCTGGAGCTTCGTGTGGAACGACAGGCTAGGTAACTTCCACAGAGTTGTTATACACGGTTGATTAAAATATAATGCTGCTCAACTGATTTGGAGTTGATCCTGTCAAACCGGATGTGGTCATCATCACACTGCCCAGGTATGGGAGATCCTCCACTCTATCCATACTGCTCCATCACTCCTGTTTGGTGTGCATGCAAACCTACACGCGTACACACTTAACACGTATACAAAGACAAGACAAAGATGCCCATTGTAGTCTTCACCGACTTTTGGGGCAAGTGTTGTTGGCAAGAAGCTGCCGTAAATACCACACCCATACTCGCATACACACAACAAGGGAAATAAATAATCGTCACTGGTGTTGGCCGTGAGCGGCAATACACGGCAATACACCAATATGCACACACGCCAACGCGGGCGCACACACCAACACGCGCACACACCAACACGCGAACAAAGACAAAGATCCCCTGTATAGCCTTAACGGACTGTAGGGGCAAGTGCTTTTAGCGAGCACCTATAAAGGCCAGCACGGCACACGAGGGGGTGGGTGGCCAACACCACGTCCGGCTGCCTTTGTCTCCCTAGTGGCAATGTTTACACATCGCAACAGGTACTCATTTGAGGCTAAATCGACCTAGGGGAGGCCCAGGGCCGGTTCAGATTATCGTCACTAGTGTTTGCCGTGAGCGGGAATCGAACCTGGGTCGCCAGGTTCGTAGCGCAGCGTCCTAACCGCTACACTACCGCTACCAACACGCACGCACACACGCACCAACACGCGCACACACACAACAAAACGCGCGCACACGCTAACAAGCAAACACCAACACGTACACACGCCAACGCGCACACACACCAACACGCACGCTCACGGAAGCGTCGCCACGCCGGCGTGTGAAGTGGACTCGCTCTTGAGATGCATCACGATCGATCGTCTCGACTCCTCTTCACGAGCGTTCACACTCGCTCCACCCTACACGCACTAAGGCGCACTCGCATACACCAGCATTCGGTGCACTCATACACAAGAATTGAGTAAATAATGAATTCGTAGTAATGGTTGTGTTTTATATATATACAGTGTCGTGCGTGCACAACGCCTCTCAAAGCGCTGAACGTTGCGAACCACGTAAACATAAAACATGGTACGTGACACCAGAGACACAACAACACAATCACGGGTGCGGAGGGTGAACGCAGCACGAATCACGTGGTGCGGGCGGCAGTCGTAACCACTGAACTCGTGACGCCTGCGAGAGTCCAAAGAATAAGTGACGAGTCCGAACAGTATGATCCCACACATCGCTTTCCATGCAAACGGAATCCACCACAACTGTGTGAGCATTGCGACGGATGTGTAAAATACTAGCGGCGTAGACTGCACAATGAATTGTATGTACAGTATTTATATTGAGCTTCTTTCGCACCGTACGTAGCCAACCGTGCTTATCGGAGGTGCGGGGATTGCCAACATTGTGAATGTAGAGGTGTCTAGTGGCTAAAGGGGGCTACATTTGCAACCAAGCCGATGTAAAAAAAAGAATATAGACGCATCAATGCGTGTATGAGGCGCAACGAATTGACATTTTAATTAAATGAATACCGTGATTAATTTAATTAAAATAATTACGTGATTAATTTAATTGACATCGCTGGGTTTAATATCGAAGTCACCGTGGCGCAGTTAATAAATTGAAAGTAAAAAAACGAGTTGAGAGTTCGGTGCACCTGGTTTCTTTTCACGTAGAGCTTGCGATGATGAACACGAGGGGTGCGCAGATGCTCGGATTCCTCCAATGGCGTCGATTCTTGTGCTCACGAAACACGCGTTGGATCTTATAGTTAGTGCATGTCCGCCTATGCAGCCACTAGAGGCGCAATGTATGTTGAACTTCTTTCACACAGTACGTAGCCAATTGCGCGGGGAAGGACAACAAACGAAACACAAAAAAAACTGTTTTAAAAAAATGAGTTGAATCTAGATTTAAAAGTGCATAGCTCCAGTGGCGTCCAAATATCAGAAGATGGAAGCGCTTTCCAGACGGCCATAGAAGCGCATCTGAAAGCGCACGATGCGGTGACCTTCTTTGTTCTATGACGAGCCAAAATCTGCCGCTGCGAGGATAACCGGAGTTCGTGTGGTGGTTTATGCTCCTTGACGAGATGAGCAAGATATTGTTGTTCAAGCAAGGTATTGCAGTTTTTGTTTTATATTATGGTGTCTTAATATGAAAACAATAGATTATTGAGTGGAATCTGGACCCTGATCTGTAGCAATGGAACCACGAGGCGGATTGTTCGAGGCTTTTTGCCCAGCTGCTCGTGTGAATCCCTTTAAATGAACGCGGAGTAGAAATTCGATTTGTACTGCAGTAGAATCAATGCTCTGTTCAGTGTTAATCGTGTATGCTACAGTTCAGTGAGGTTACACTGGGGGTAATTGTGGTAAACCGTGAGCGGTGTGCGATTTAGCATCAGGAAAGGTAACATGGCAAGTGCAGTGACGCAGAACCTCACATCTCAAAATAACCATTTGCGTGATTGTGAAGAATGCAAATAACAAAATAACCAAGCTATTTGCCTTCACATAGCTGTCTCTGCATACAAAACACCTTATGAGAGTGGGTAATTTCAGCAGCGTTGGTTCAACGCTCGCAAACTGTAATAGTTTTTATATTCGTGATGTCAGCACCCAGGAACCCGGCTCAATGCTGTGGGATGCGCGTGACGTCATCATACAGATATGCATTGTGACGTCACCACTGCACCTGTGTGCGTACCAGCCAGGCAGCTAGCACCATTTTTTTAATGTGGTATACAGTATATAAACACTCGTCTTTTGCCTGTCAAAGGACGGGTGTATTGCAGTAAATCTGAAACTTGCAAGCGAAAAGCAGACCGCGACGTGATATTCATTGCATCCATTCGTGTGCATTTTGTAAGGCCGCAGTGACACAGACTTATTGAATTTAAAGGTAATCATCCCTACTCTTTGGTTTTTTCGGTAAAGTCACGTAGATATAAAATAAACCACGACGTTTCGGGTGCAACACAAGCGTCCGTCATCAGGTGGGAAAGCATGGTCTGCTGCTGAGGCAGACTGTTGTTCATCATGACGGCCTTTTTTACGTCTGTCTCAATATCGTTACGTAGATCGCGTGACGTGCGGGTTCTGCCTTTGTAGTGAGGGTTTAAGTTGACGCGGAGGAGGGGGGAGGAGGCGCCTCGCCCCCCATGTGGAGTGACGTCACCCACTAATTATTATTAATGGGGGGGGTGGGGGCGTCCATTTGGAGGACGTAACCTGTTCATGATTATCAATGAGGAGGGCTGGGTCCTGGACCGCGTGGCTGGAGGCTTCTTCAAGCTTGACGTGGATCCCCTGCCTCTCCAACAGTAAGAACCCTGAGCCCCTCACAGGGTCCCCCTTTATATCGGGCCGGGCTGGGGCTGGCTCTGCCTCTCGCCCCACCCACCTTCTTGAACTCTCTCGCCCTTGCCCGAAAGCTCTCAAGAGTTATTTCCGGACCATGTGACCACCCATTGGCCCCCTCCACCGGTGGCCCCCCTCCAGTATCATCCGGTCACATGTCCCCAGGTCAGCCAGAGTATCATGCCCCCAACGTAACCCCAGCGGGCTGTGACACTCTCTCGCTCTCTCAACGGGAGCCCGCACCGCATGCTGTGCGTGGTGCCCATCGCGCTTAACCCATGGCTCACCCAAGCCCCCACTAGGGTTGGTACTACACCCCGTGTCCGGGGTGTACACACAACAGGAGACATCCCGCCGTGGCCTCGCAGGCTTGGCACCACAGTGACATTCCCAGTTACTACAGTAGTCAATGGCATGCTACTAATTTATAATCTTATGTCAGTCCAGTGGGGCACTTGGACCTTCACCGTGCCGGTCGGTGCAAACTGGTGGAAGGGGTGGTGGTCCATTCAGATTGTAATCGCCATTGCCAACAGCTGGATATGACTTTGTGCCCCATCATCTCTATTGTGAATATACGCAGTCCGGAACGCTCTCCTGGGAATTATTGTCACTTTGCATCCGCCTGGCCTTATTTTGGTCCTCACGATGCTGCGATGCCGCGTTGCTGTGCACAACACGTGTGCGTTTATATCTTGAAAGGGGCTACCCAGATGTCTTTAACGACAGGCCCCATTGTCTGTCTCTTTAGGCTCTGCGCCTTTCCTTTTTAGGACCCCACACCTTGTATCGGGCCCGCCTGTTCATGTCTAGGCCCTGCCCCTTACCGCCGCACACAGGGTGGGTGGGGCTGGTCTGGGTGGTGGTGGTGGTGGTGGAAGTTTTGGGCGTGGATAGGCACAAAAAAGTGAGAAATTATGCCCTGCCTTTACACGTACTGTACATCGTATTCATTCAAATGTGCTTCCACGGCCGTCTGGAATGCTCTACCTTCCGGTATTAGGAAGCCACTGGAGCTATGCACTTCTTTTAAATCTTGATTCAAAACTCTATTCTTTACAACTGTATGTTCCCATTCTTGATTGCATCATTCCGATCCCAGTCTGCCTTCAACAGCTTTACAGGTATCTGTTACAGCAGGTAGTTGTGCTGTTTGTTTGCTGACCACTCGGCATTTTGGGCATTTGGACCGTGTGTTCATCATGCATGGTAATACAAAAAACATCCTCCGCTGCGTTTTCCAGAAGTGTCCCTCTGACAGATATCGCTGTCGGTTTTTGTTGACAGAATTTTTTGGTACATTTTATCCTGAGCCCAACTGTGCAAACCTTCTCTACAAAGTTCATACAGCGTTTCCCGCAGTTCATTCTCATTGGACATCACAATGCCGTCGGCAAATCTTCCGATGTCCTGCTGCGATGTTAATATTTACTACGCCTTTATGCCTCCAATCCAATTATTTAAAAAATATGAGCCAATGTTGCTGTGAATAACTTTGGGGAAAGTGCGTCGTGTTGTCTGACTTTATAACGGGCAATTTGTCACTTTGTTCATGTACTCGTAGTGCGACTGTTCCGACTTTAGTAAACATTTTATTTCTGAATATTATTTAGGCCCCTGTTTGCGAGCGCATTAAATCAGGTTGTGCTAATTTTTCGACAGCGTACCGACGAGCTGAAACGATGATCATTAACACACCAAACGCTTGTACGCGTGACGATTCAATTTATTTGGCTGTGTTGGGGTAAGTGGAGAGTTACGACAGAAACTTGGCCAAATTGTTGCGTGACCTCGCCCAAAAAAAAATCTTTTGCAAATTGGAGGCTATTGGGTTTTGTTCTTAGTCGGTGGCATCACCCTTTCTGGAGAAAAACAAAATAAGCAAGAACTTTTGAAAATAAACCAATAAAGTGTTTCAATTACAAACTCTCTGCCCAATTTATCCGAAAATTGCACCCATGAAAACGTCTCGGAGGAAACATTTGGAAAACGAAAGTAAAACTTGAGGTGATAGGAATTAAAAAAGGGTAAAATGGTTGAAAACACCCTATTAATAACACTATTGAGGCAGCGCCCAAACTAAAGCGGCCGTTGCTAATGAGGGGCTGAGTCTGGCTGCGAAACGTGGCGAGGTTGGGGGACAGAGCCCCATGCTTGGCAGTGGTTGCAGGAGAGGGATTTTTGTCTCCGTGGAGTCGAGAGGCTCTCGGGTCTAGTGGCAGGTGACACTGCTGGAGGGCGCGCGAGAGAGCTTGGCTCGCTTGGGAGTGTTGCGGTTTGCGTTGAGCATGACCCCCGATCCGATGCTTATCTGATCCACGAATCCCCAGGTCCGATTCGTCGATCTGGATCGTTTCATTTAATTGCTTGGTTGAGGTCAGACTCTTTTCGATTATAATTATTTGCATTATTATTATTTTGCAATAATGTAGTATGCAATTCTCAATTGGACCATACAAAATAAAAGGGTATGAAGCTATTGTTTTATGTTTTTAAGTTAAAAAGAGAATATAAGTTTACTGATCAAATGTGTTTAAAACATTCTTGTGCTGCAGATGTATATGTCAGATTGTGAGTTTGAGAACAAATCCCACTTGTCGTGCATGGCACACCAGGTAGTTCACCACAACCCCTGCAGCCCCACACCGTTCTCCATGCTCCGTAACATCAAACAGAATTTATTATCGACTTGAACAGTGATCCTGCACCATGACGGTTATGGGAAACTTGGAGACGGTGCGGGATCGCACGTCCACCCCCCTTTGAACTACAGAGAGGAATTGTCACAATTAGATTCCAGCACCAATTAAACAAATGTCTCGTTTGTATTGTTTTCTCGGGTTGTATATCATGTCCCATTTACTCCAGTAACCGAAAAGGTAGTGTTTTCATATAATTAGCATTAAACTTGCAAACTGTGAATAATTTTTTGCATGCCTAATAAATTCCATGGATGTAGGTCTGTCGTTTTGTGCAATGATCATTTACTTAAAATGAACTAAAATGCTTCGTATGTGACCTGTTCAGGGGTGATCCAATGTTAGTCGGGTTACACTTTGAGCCACACTTGGTCATTTTGATTCGCTGCTCCAATTCAGATTTTATTGGCAAACATAGTATACGCAGTAATCCAATTCCAGACAGATGCTAAACCACTTATGCTCTCCATACAGTACAAAGCGATTTCCTGCACAATCGAGCACTGGGGTGGTGCTTTTTTCCCGTTTATAGCTTTGAGCCAGTGGTGGATATTCCACATTGCTATGGTGAGGGCGAGTTTATCCATAGGACAACTGCTCTTGGCATTAGAGTATTTGACTGCTGTACACTTCCACGTGATGAGAAGCCGCTTCGTTAGGCTATCATTTATGGCCAGGTCGCGTCGTAAGAAGAGCTACGTAGCTCAGTGGGCCTTACCTTGTGGTAAAAAAATAAGATTATTTAGTTTAGACTTCCCTGCTGATTTGATCTGAACATAGAATGTGGGAAGCCACGAATCAATTAGTACACAACGGTGGTTACACAGCGCGTGTCGATGGCTGCACACAGGTGCGCAGTTGCTGTCTGAGAGCTGAAGTCGCTGCGCAGCGCTGGGATGCACTGTTCGCATCCCGCGCTGAGATTGCCAGTGGCCAAGGCCTCGGCAACGAGCCGAAATTGCGAGGATTGGCGCCGCTTGGCTATGATGGACGACACGGCCATCGCTTGTCGCGCCTTGCGAGGTGCAGTGACGACTGCACGGGATTATGCCAACACTGCAGTGCCCCGCACCAAGCAGTACCTGGGTTCGATTCCTGGCTTCGGGTGCCTTGCTGTGTAGAGTTTGTTCTCTTCTTGTTCTGCGTGGGTTTCCTCTGGGTTATCCGCTTCCCCTCTCAAACCAAAAAACACATACAATGTAACCGGTATAAACCAAACATCCTAATACAGAAAAATTGCCTGCTATTTGCTGAATTGAGAGCACACTCGGCAGCAACTTTTCATGCCAACTGCATTAACTTGTCAGAACCCTCCTGAAACTGAGTGTTGCGACTCTGTGAGGCTTTCCTGGGTAAACCAGTGGAATCGTAATGATGATCATAATAATAAAAACCCTGTGACGACTCTATTTTTCAGGAGCGGGCTGGAATATTTTCCCCAAGAGCTCATTTGAAATGTTTGTTCCCAACTCTTCGATTTAAAATTATAACCCATAAATTATATAAGCATTCGTATTTCTCTGTTGATTTAGCTTCAATGTCTCTCCTGGTGTAGTGGACTGTTTAAGATTTAGGCTAATCACCCACACCGTCTCTGCATGTAGGGAGCTCTTTAGCAGGAAACCATAGTTGGTGTTTGGAAATTCTGTACCTAAATGATATTGTGCAGTACTGTGGTGTATACACGCCTTTGTCACTCCACTGCTGGAAGTGGGCTTCCCCACGCTGTGCGGTGTCGTGAAGGTTATTTGACCATACATCACCATGCTGGTCGGTGCAGGTTGGTGAAGCATAGGTGTGGGAGCATAGAAATGCAGTACAACTGTTGATTTTTCTGCACTGCCCTCGGCTGTCCACCTCGTAGCCCTACAACTTCTAACAGCCTGTGATGCATTATGGTCTCCTATCTAAGCACTATCCAGGCCGAAACCTGCTTGACTTCTGAGTTCTAAGGACTGGGTGTATTCTGGGTGACTTGCTCATAGGCATCAGCTCTGCATTGGCTGTGAAACCTGACCGATGGAGAAGTTTCCTTGGAGTGAGATGCACGTACAGTTTGTTCTCGTATTACCAGGTAGTTGCGTTCCTGTACCGCATTATAATGAATAATAAAGGTTCAAGCACAGTCCGCGATAACACGTGAAATGCATACGCAGGCTGAACAAAGACTCAGGCGCGTAGGTAGCATCCAGCAGCATCCCGCTGCCTTGTGTGATGCTACACCGAGGCAGCCGTATGACCGCTCATTCCTGCTCGCGCAACGTGGTTATTTTCACTCGATCGCGTTGTATCTTATTCATATCTGCGTTAGAAAAAAAAGTGTTCCGAATACATTCATCGCGTTTACATCCGAGTCGCATTATGAAAACACACGGCGTTATAGGAGAAACAGACTGTATTAATTTTAATTTAAAGCTGCAGGGATTCATATTCTTGGTTCTTTCGGTAAAGTCACGTAGAAGGGGAATGATAAATAAGAAACATTTTTTTTTTATTTCCATTCTACGTGACTTTACCGAAAGAACCAAGAATATACGACTGTAATAATGTTTGGCCTACCGTACATATCATCTGGATGGAGCGGTCATGCAGTAATTTGCGCACTGCGCAATGAGCCCAGTGGCCCGCGTTTGAGTCCCTGGCGATGGCAAACATCAGTGGCGAGTGATATCTGCACTGATCTTGGACCCCCTCCACCTTCATCAACCTGCACTGACCACCATGGGGAAGAATGGTGTGAGGAAGGCATGTGAGTTAATATTATTGTTTATATTATTGTTTATATACCAACCTTTGTAATTGCAACAACAATGATGTTGTGGACATTGATTAGGTCACCTGTAAGTAGCAACCTAGAGCTGCAAGGTGCCGGAGCCGTCAGGAAAAGCTTGTGTGGCAGTATTCACTCGGCATTGCTCGAGCGATTGCCTTTGTGATAACATGCCACCACTCGCACATGTGGGACATTAGACGCCGTGGTGGCGAGATGTTAACTACCTTGCCTGGTATATTTGGAGTTTGCGTGTTCTCCCCATGGTCGTGTGGATTTTTCTCAGTTCTTCGGTTTTTCCTTCCGCATTTAGAATCGTGTGTTTTTAGAGTATTAGGCTGGTATAAATTTCCACTTGATGAGCCACTTCGTTAAGCTATCATTTGTGGCCAGGTGTCTTCTGAAAAGATTCATATAGCTCAGTGGGCCTTAACTGGTGAAATAAAATAAAAATAGTTTTTATTGTATTTTTAAATAGACTGATGAAATCATAGGTACTATGCTCAAAATAATCATGACAAAAATGCTTAGTAGTATGTGGTTGTGCGGGGGCGCCTGCAGCGTCCCTGCACAACCACAGCCTGCGGCACCTCCCAACAACCATAGCGTGCGGCGGCCCCCAACAGACTGGTCAAGTAAATCCTTACGATCCACTCGCACAGCGTGTGGTTGGCCTTCATCCAGCAGTGGATTTAAGCACCAAAAAAACTCGTACTAATGTAATGGACAGAGCACGGGGGTCCCTCAGGGCAGCAGTGGAAGGAGCACGGCTCTGCCTCACTCTCACTCAGCCGTCTCCTCACTGCCACTCACCCTTCTCACTGCCACTCACCCTTCTCACTCTCACTCACCCTTCTCACTCTCACTCACCCTTCTCACTCTCACTCACCCGTCTTCTCACTCTCACTCGCCCGTCTCCTCACTCTCACTCGCCCGTCTCCTCACTCTCACTCACCCTTCTCCTCACTCTCACTCACCCGTCTCCTCACTCTCACTCACCCGTCTCCTCACACTCACTCGCCCGTCTCCTCACACTCACTCGCCCTTCTCCTCACTCTCACTCGCCCTTCTCCTCACTCTCACTCGCCCCTCTCCTCACTCTCACTCACCCCTCTCCTCACTCTCACTCACCCGTCTCCTCACTCTCACTCACCCTTCTCCTCACTCTCACTCACCCCTCTCCTCACTCTCACTCACCCTTCTCCTCACTCTCACTCACCCGTCTCCTCACACTCACCCCTCTCCTCACACTCACCCCTCTCCTCACTCTCACTCACCCCTCTCCTCACACTCACTCACCCCTCTCCTCACTCTCACTCACCCCTCTCCTCACTCTCACTCACCCCTCTCCTCACTCTCACTCACCCCTCTCCTCACTCTCACTCACCCCTCTCCTCACTCTCATTCACCCCTCTCCTCACTCTCACTCACCCGTCTCCTCACTCTCACTCACCCGTCTCCTCACTCTCACTCACCCGTCTCCTCACTCTCACTCACCCGTCTCCTCACACTCACTCACCCCTCTCCTCACACTCACTCACCCCTCTCCTCACTCTCACTCACCCCTCTCCTCACACTCACTCACCCCTCTCCTCACTCTCACTCACCCGTCTCCTCACACTCACTCACCCGTCTCACTCTCACTCGCCCTTCTCCTCACTCTCACTCGCCCTTCTCCTCACTCTCACTCACCCCTCTCCTCACACTCACTCACCCGTCTCCTCACTCTCACTCACCCCTCTCCTCACTCTCACTCACCCCTCTCCTCACTCTCACTCACCCTTCTCCTCACTCACCCTTCTCACTCACCCTTCTCCTCACTCTCACTCACCCGTCTCCTCACACTCACTCACCCTTCTCCTCACTCTCACTCACCCGTCTCCTCACACTCACTCACCCTTCTCCTCACTCACTCGCCCTTCTCACTCACACTCACTCACCCTTCTCCTCACTCACCCTTCTCCTCACTCACCCTTCTCCTCACTCACTCGCCCTTCTCACTCTCACTCACCCGTCTCCTCACTCTCACTCACCCGTCTCCTCACACTCACTCACCCTTCTCCTCACTCACCCGTCTCCTCACTCTCACTCACCCTTCTCACTCTCACTCACCCTTCACTTCACTCTCACTCACTTCTCTCCTCACTCTCACTCACCCGTCTCCTCACTCTCACTCACCCGTCTCCTCGCTCTCACTCACCCTTCTCCTCACTCTCACTCACCCTTCTCCTCACTCTCACTCACCCTTCTCCTCACTCTCACTCACCCTTCTCCTCACTCTCACTCACCCCTTCTCCTCACTCTCACTCACCCCTTTCCTCACTCTCACTCACCCTTCTCACTCTCACTCACCCTTCACTTCACTCTCACTCACTTCTCTCCTCACCCTCACTCACCCGTCTCCTCACACTCACCCTTCACTCTCACTCACCCGTCTCCTCACTCTCACTCACCCGTCTCCTCACTCTCACTCACCCGTCTCCTCACTCTCACTCACCCGTCTCCTCACTCTCACTCACCCGTCTCCTCACTCTCACTCACCCGTCTCCTCACTCTCACTCACCCGTCTCCTCACTCTCACTCACCCGTCTCCTCACTCTCACTCACCCGTCTCCTCACTCTCACTCACCCGTCTCCTCACTCTCACTCACCCGTCTCCTCACTCTCACTCACCCGTCTCCTCACTCTCACTCACCCGTCTCCTCACTCTCACTCACCCGTCTCCTCACTCTCACTCACCCGTCTCCTCACTCTCACTCACCCGTCTCCTCACTCTCACTCACCCGTCTCCTCACTCTCACTCACCCGTCTCCTCACTCTCACTCACCCGTCTCCTCACTCTCACTCACCCGTCTCCTCACTCTCACTCACCCGTCTCCTCACTCTCACTCACCCGTCTCCTCACTCTCACTCACCCGTCTCCTCACTCTCACTCACCCGTCTCCTCACTCTCACTCACCCGTCTCCTCACTCTCACTCACCCGTCTCCTCACACTCACTCACCCTTCTCCTCACTCACCCGTCTCCTCACTCTCACTCGCCCGTCTCCTCACTCTCACTCACCCGTCTCCTCACTCTCACTCACCCCTCTCCTCACTCTCACTCACCCGTCTCCTCACTCTCACTCACCCCTCTCCTCACTCTCACTCACCCGTCTCCTCACACTCACTCACCCTTCTCCTCACTCACCCGTCTCCTCACTCTCACTCGCCCTTCTCCTCACTCTCACTCACCCGTCTCCTCACACTCACTCGCCCTTCTCCTCACACTCACTCACCCTTCTCCTCACTCTCACTCGCCCTTCTCCTCACCCTCACTCACCCTTCTCACTTTCACTCGCCCTTCTCCTCACTCTCACTCACCCGTCTCCTCACACTCACTCGCCCTTCTCCTCACACTCACTCACCCCTCTCCTCACTCTCACTCACCCTTCTCCTCACTCACCCCTCTCCTCACTCTCACTCACCCTTCTCTTCACTCACCCCTCTCCTCACTCTCACTCGCCCGTCTCCTCACTCTCACTCACCCGTCTCCTCACACTCACTCACCCTTCTCCTCACTCACCCGTCTCCTCACTCTCACTCGCCCTTCTCCTCACTCTCACTCGCCCTTCTCCTCACTCTCACTCGCCCTTCTCCTCACTCTCACTCACCCGTCTCCTCACACTCACTCACCCTTCTCCTCACACTCACTCACCCTTCTCCTCACACTCACTCACCCCTCTCCTCACTCTCACTCACCCTTCTCCTCACTCACCCCTCTCCTCACTCTCACTCACCCTTCTCCTCACTCACCCCTCTCCTCACTCTCACTCGCCCGTCTCCTCACTCTCACTCACCCGTCTCCTCACACTCAATCACCCTTCTCCTCACTCACCCGTCTCCTCACTCTCACTCGCCCTTCTCACTCTCACTCACCCGTCTCCTCACTCACTCACCCCTTTCCTCACTCTCACTCACCCTTCTCACTCTCACTCACCCTTCACTTCACTCTCACTCACTTCTCTCCTCGCTCTCACTCACCCGTCTCCTCGCTCTCACTCACCCGTCTCCTCGCTCTCACTCACCCGTCTCCTCACTCTCACTCACCCGTCTCCTCACTCTCACTCACCCGTCTCCTCACTCTCACTCACCTGTCTCCTCACTCTCACTCACCCGTCTCCTCACACTCACTCACCCTTCTCCTCACTCGCCCTTCTCCTCACTCTCACTCACCCGTCTCCTCACACTCACTCACCCCTCTCCTCACTCTCACTCACCCTTCTCCTCACTCACCGTTCTCTTCACTCTCACTCACCCTTCTCCTCACACTCACTCACCCGTCTCCTCGCTCTCACTCACCCGTCTCCTCACTCTCACTCAACCGTCTCCTCACTCTCACTCACCTTTCTCCTCAACCTCACTCACCCGTCTCCTCACACTCACTCACCCGTCTCCTCACTCTCACTCACCCGTCTACTCACTCGCCCTTCTCACTCTCACTCGCCCTTCTCCTCACACTCACTTGCCCTTCTCCTCACTCTCACTCGCCCTTCTCCTCACTCTCACTCACCCGTCTCCTCACTCTCACTCACCCGTCTCCTCACTCTCACTCACCCCTCTCCTCACTCTCACTCACCCTTCTCCTCACTCTCACTCGCCCTTCTCCTCACTCTCACTCGCCCGTCTCCTCACTCTCACTCGCCCTTCTCCTCACTCTCACTCACCCGTCTCCTCACACTCACTCACCCTTCTCCTCACTCTCACTCACCCTTCTCCTCACTCTCACTCACCCTTCTCCTCACTCTCACTCACCCGTCTCCTCACACTCACTCACCTTCCTCACTCTCACTCACCCCTTTCCTCACTCTCACTCACCCCTTTCCTCACACTCACTCACCCTTTTCCTCGCTCTCAATCACCCGTCTCCTCACTCTCACTCGCCCTTCTCACTCTCACTCGCCCTTCTCCTCACCCTCACTCGCCCTTCTCCTCACCCTCACTCGCCCGTGTCCTCACCCGTCTCCTCACCCGTCTCCCTCGGGGCAGCAGCGGCCCGAGCACGGCTCTGCCTCAGGGCAGCATCGGGGGACGTACATGTTTGGGAGGGTCTCATCTCTGCTTGGATGGTTGCTCGCGGTCACGTGACGCACTTAAACCAATCCGTGGCGCATTAATCACAGAATGAAATAAACAATGACAGAAGGACGGATCTGGGCTATTATATATTTATGTAATAATCCGTATTCCTAACAGGCCACATTTTCTCGCGTGCAGTTTTTCCTGTGAGAAAGTGAGCTTTTGAATCTTCAGCAGCAAGCCTCGCTGGCGCCAACAGCATTACTCGAGGGCACGAGCGTTGTTCAACAATCTTTTTTTAAATAAAGAAAATACATATAAATATAAAAAAAAATTATTTTTAAAAAGATATTTCAATCGGAGCCTAGCACAGAGCACAAACCACGACGCGAAGGAGGGGTGGTACAGAAACTCCATAGGCCCTGAACGCTGTGCACCTGGGTTGAAAGTAAAGGAAGCGGGAGGGGGGGGAAAATCTCTGTGCATGAGCGGGGTGTATATACTTTTATATGGGGGATGGGGGAAATGGTGCGGGAATGGAAATAAAGTGGAGGGAGTGGGGGGAAGGGAAGAGGGGAAGGGGGGGTCGCTGCTGAACGAGTGGCTGCCTGGTAGCAGCGGGGGTTTTCGCCGCCCATGGTCACTCGTCTTGACAAACACGTGTGTGTTTGCATCTTCACCACGAGTACGTGTGGTTAATGCAGACTTGATTCCTTGCAAAAGGTTTCTATTTGGTGTTTGAACATCTTAACACCTCCTGTTTTATTCCCAGAAAGGGTAAACGTATTCTTATTTTTCATTTTTCATACACGTCTGTGTCCTCTCTTTAACTAGGTGATTTAAATAAACATCCTGCCTTTTTTGCAAGTGAGACTTGGGGTGAGTGAGACTGCGTGTGTGGGAAGGTACCAGTGGTGGACACCACCTTGGGGATGCAGAATATCCACCACCTGTCTGGCTCGAGGCTCCCAAGTGGATATGAGCACTGCTCTATGTTCGCTTGAGCAGGGAGAGACGCTCTCAGTCTATGAACGTATCGGCGGTACACCGGTGGTGCGTGGTGTAATTTTTTTTTATAATTCACAATTATTTATTTTCCCACTATTCGCAAATCTTGCGGGGTGAGCATCAAAATCAGTTCTCATAATGTCGAAGTAGTCGGAAGACAAATGTCAGTTGAAATTTAAATTGTATTACTTTTATGAGGACCAGCATGTTATGCTTCACCGGTGTACCGCCAATGCGTCAAATATTCTGGACAAAATCTGATGTTCTGGCTCTGCCTCTGAAGACACGCGCCCACACAATGAACCGCCAGTTGAGTTGGGAAAGGCCCTGATCCAAGG
Source organism: Lampetra planeri (assembly GCF_965212315.1). Classification (NCBI taxonomy): domain Eukaryota; kingdom Metazoa; phylum Chordata; class Hyperoartia; order Petromyzontiformes; family Petromyzontidae; genus Lampetra; species Lampetra planeri. Next base: position 8,895,945 of record NC_136156.1, read on the forward strand.
TGCTTGGGGAAAACTAAATTTATTTTGAAATAAGTATAAGGTGTAGATGCGATTGTTATTTAATTTAAGAAAGATAGAAAAATCTTAAGTATTGAGTCTCTGCGTGCCACTGAAACTACCCTTTTCGTTTTTTCTAAATCGCATTGCCTCTGGGTCACTTAATGGGGCCAATTCTGTGGCAAGTCGGTGGTGGCCATTATGTGTGAAGTGGCCCAGGCTAAATAAATATGGAATTTCCACCGCTGGCTCAGTTGCCACCGGATGAGTTGCTCGTGTTCGCCGGAGGGCAGACACAGACTTGACGGAGTAAATTTTTTTTTGTCTTTAACAGATGTCACCATTAAGCCCACGCGACCTCATTTGGCTAATTATGTAACCATCTAACACAATGTAACATCTCCAGCCAATTATATATTGGCTTTGGAGAGAATACGTTTTTTTTCCTGGTAAGATTATTAGACTGTATTTCATGTAATGCCCATTGTATGATAACAGTGCACGTCTAGATGTTTTGCATAGACCACAATATACATATAACAACCATAATCGAGTTAAATTACCCGTCCTTTAAAAATGCAAGCAAGAACATTGGGATTCCATTGCCTCTTGCAAAAGAGACTAGAGGAGGGAACTGTAATATAATTAATGCTTTTTTTATTTAACAGTGATTCCTATAGCTAGTGAATGTATGAACTTTTTCTGCACCGTACGTAGCCAATTGTGCAAATCGGTGGTGTTTATCATCCTATTTACAGTTATGAATAATACTGCCCTGAAAAAACCGAGTGACTAGAGTGGAACTCTGGGTTTGTATGTAAACGGAGCTCGGTGTCAAATGTGCGAGAGGCGCTGACACTTTGTGTTTGTCCATGTATGTTGAACGTCTTTCGCACCATACTTAGCTTTGCGTTTCGGTCTTACTTTTGCAGTCTTGATCCAGTGCACCAACGAGACCAACGTCAACATCCCGCAGCTGGCCGACACGCTGTTCGAGAGAGCCATGAACAGCAGCTGGATTGTTGTGTTCAAAGCACTCGTCGCCACGGATCACCTCATGTGCAATGGAAATGAGGTGAGTGTGGTGTAAACTATAAATGATAAAAAAAACTGACCTATTTTTTTTTATTTTACGTGGTAAGGACTAGTGAGGTTATATACAGAGGGAAAAAAGTATTTGATCCCCTGCTGATTTTGTACGTTTGCCCACTGACAAAGAAATGATCAGTCTATAATTTTAATGGTAGGTGTATTTGAACAGTGAGAGACAGAATAACAACAATAAAATCCAGAAAAACTCATGTCAAAAATGTTATAAATTGATTTGCATTTTAATGAGGGAAATAAGTATTTAACCCCTCTGCAAAACATTACTTGGTACTTGGTGGCAAAACCCTTGTTGGCAATCACAGAGGTCAGACGTTTTCTTGTAGTTGGCAAACCAGGTTTGCACACATTTCAGGAGGGATTTTGTCCCACTCCTCTTTGCAGATCTTCTCCAAGTCATTAAGGTTTCGAGGCTGACGTTTGGCAACTCGAACCTTCAGCTCCCTCCACAGATTTTTTTATGGGATTAAGGTCTGGAGACTGGCTAGGCCACTCCAGGACCTTAATGTGCTTCTTCTTGAGCCACTCCTTTGTTGCCTTGGCCATGTGTTTTGGGTCATTGTCATGCTGGAATACCCATCCACGACCCATTTTCAATGCCCTGGCTGAGGGAAGGAGGTTCTCACCCAAGATTTGACGGTACATGGCCCTGTCCATCGTCCCTTTGATGCGGTGAAGTTGTCCTGTCCCCTTAGCAGAAAAACACCCCCAAAGCATAATGTTTCCACCTCCATGTTTGACGGTGGGGATGGTGTTCTTGGGGTCATAGGCAGCATTCCTCCTCCTCTAAACACGGCGAGTTGAGTTGATGCCAAAGAGCTCCATTTTGGTCTCATCTGACCACAACACTTTCACCCAGTTGTCCTCTGAATCATTCAGATGTTCATTGGCAAACTTCAGACAGGCATGTATATGTGCTTTCTTGAGCAGGGGGACCTTGCGGGCGCTGCAGGATTTTAGTCCTTCACGGCGAAGTGTGTTACCAACTGTTTTCTTGGTGACTATGGTCCCAGCTACCTTGAGATCATTGACAAGATCCTCCCGTGTAGTTCTGGGCTGATTCCTCAACGTTCTCATGATCATTGCAACTCCACGAGGTGAGATCTTGCATGGAGCACCTGGCCGAGGGAGATTGACAGTTCTTTTGTGTTTCTTCCCTTTGCAAATAATTGCACCAACTGTTGTCGCCTTCTCACCAAGCTTCTTGGCGATGGTCTTGTAGCCCATTCCAGCCTTGTGTAGATCTACAATCTTGTCCCTGACATCCTTGGAGAGCTCTTTGGTCTTGGCCATGGTGGAAGGTTTGTAATCTGATTGATTGATTGCTTCTGTGAACAGGTGTCTTTTATACAGTTAACAAGCTGAGATTAGGAGCACTCCCTTTAAGAGTGTGCTCCTAATCTCAGCTCGTTACCTGTATAAAAGACACCTGGGAGCCAAAAATCTTTCTGATTGAGAGGGGGTCAAATACTTATTTCCCTCATTAAAATTCAAATCAATTTATAACATTTTTGACATGCGTTTTTCTGGATTCTTTTGTTGTTATTCTGTCTCTCATTGTTCAAATAAACCTACCATTAAAATTATAGACTGATCATTACTTTGTCAGTGGGCAAACGTACAAAATCAGCAGGGGATAAAAATACTTTTTTCCCTCACTGTAGCTCTTTTTCAGAAGCGACCTGGCTATCTCAAATGATAGCTCAACGAAGTGGCTAATTGCGTGGAAATTGATAACAGCCATATACTCTGAACGCGTGATATTGATTCTAAATGTGGAAGGAAAAAACCATAGGTCTGGGAGAAAAATCCACGCGACCACGGGGAGAGACACGCACACTCCAAATATACAGTAGGCATCATGGGACTTCTTTTGCCAGTACCAAAATATACTAATAGGTTTTGTCAGTTTTGTTGCCAGAAAAAAGCGGAAAAACCCTATTAGTATACAGTAGGTGTCAGGGACTGGATCGAACCCACGACTTCCTGTATACCAGGCGAGGTAGTTAACATCTCGCCACTGTGGCACCCGTGACGTAAATATGCCGTGTTTACGTTACGACATGTGTTGCACCCCCATGCCCGAGATGGGTTTGAGACTCCCTCCCTCAACATGGCTGAGCCTCTGAAAGCTTAATACCTCTGTTGCAGAGGTTCGCGATTCAGCCCGACAGCTGTCCTGGTTACAACTGCGCATCAAGCGTCACGTACGCGACATTTGCTTCACAGTGGGTGTCAAAGGTCTCCCCCCACCCTGATGTCAGTCAGAAGAGAGAAGAGTAGGCCATTGTGCCCCGGTGTCATGGTTCCAAATTGGCAAGATGAAATGTTACCCCCTATATTACTTGGTAGTCGTCGCCCCCCACTGACCAATCGATGGCCACGTGCAGGCCAGGTGTGCAGTCGCCTTGTGGCCCACAGGAACAGCTGCCACTGGGGGGTGGGGATGGGGTGGCCTTTTCACATGTGTGAGATGAGATGAGATGCAAGTCGATTATCGCAGGTAAAGGTGAGACGCCCCGGCATTAAGAGTGCTGTGTCCACCACGTCTCATTCTCACAACTATTATTAATGCTGCCGAGCTAATGTATAAAGTATCTAAGCAGCCACTTTTCATTGAAAGCGCGTTCCCGTGTGTAGCGGGTTGGGTTGTTTAGTCTGGTTACCAAGGACTGGTCCAACACACAATACAATTATTAGATTGTTTACTTCCTGTATGCCAGCACTGATGACACTTGTGCGTTTTGATTTGTTTTGGAATGAGCCTTCTACCGAGCATGAGGCTTTTCTGTCTTAACTCCTCATGTGGATGAACTCTCTAAGTGTAATACAAACTAGTTGTGTAACACTCTAATCTCCGTGTCATCCCCTCGCACGACGTGATGCACTGATCACTGTGGGGAGTTTGGGATAATGATGACTGCAGTCTCCCTGCCTAGATAGCTCTCACTTGTTGAACAACAGGCTGGTAATACCTCCTCATGACTGTTTATCTGCCAGTCGCCTTGTGCGTATTAATAGATGGCAGATTGTCTTAGCTCGTGTTCATGGGTGCATCTTATGTTGTGCAGACTGATCTCTCTCTAAGATGCAGCACCTATTGATAATTTTAATACAAACATGTTTGGAAGTAATACACTTACAATTGTGTAAGGGTTTGTCTGGTACTCTATCTACTAATAGGTACTGTTCACATGTCAAAATAAGACTATTTATTTGCAAAAATTCTGAACAACAACTTTATACCAGAGCCTGACGGTGGTGTACAGAGCAGTCTCCACCTGTTATTTACTCCATCTCACTGGCCTCTCTGACCTCCATTTTTTGAGCATCTATTATGCAATCGCATCTCAGGACCCTTACAGTAAAAGATGAAACCGTGTTAGCGGTGTGGGGGGGGGTTCGGAGCAGGGAAACGCGGGGGAGGGAGCGAGGGAGCAACACCATGGTGCACTGCCCGACCGGACGTGGCCCAGGGGCAGCCGAGGGGGCAGCACCACCGCCTGCAGGGCATCCCCATGGGCTCTACCCCAAGCGAGTCTCCGCAGCGCCTTCTGGTCACTGCACTGAGTCCACGCGTGCTGTAAATCAATGTGGTCCCTAATAGCGGTGTACGTGCCACCTCCCACGTTAATCTCACACACTCGCCGAATCTGGCAATTGGTGCTCCTGCACTGTGCTGGTGGTGCTTCTGGTGGAGGTGGTGGTGCTGCTGGTGGAGGTGGTGCTGCTGGTGGAGCAGGGAAACGCGGGGGAGGGAGCGAGGGAGCAACACCATGGTGCACTGCCCGACCGGACGTGGCCCAGGGGCAGCCGAGGGGGCAGCACCACCGCCTGCAGGGCATCCCCATGGGCTCTGCCCCAAGCGAGTCTCCGCAGCGCCTTCTGGTCACTGCACTGAGTCCACGCGTGCTGTAAATCAATGTGGTCCCTAATAGCGGTGTACGTGCCACCTCCCACGTTAATCTCACACACTCGCCGAATCTGGCAATTGGTGCTCCTGCACTGTGCTGGTGGTGCTGCTGGTGGAGGTGGTGGTGGTGCTGCTGGTGGAGGTGGTGCTGCTGGTGGAGGTGGTGCTGCTGGTGGAGGTGGTGCTGCTGCTGGTGGTGGTGCTGCTGGTGGAAGTGGAGTTGGGGGTGCTGGTGGTGGAGGGGGTGGTGGTGCTGGTGTAACAAATAACCGACAGCGAGATGTCAACTTAGGTTCCATAATATGCCCCTCAAGGGTTAGCCACAAATAAAGAAGTGTCTGCTTATTTATGTTATCATATCTATTCTCCACAACAACACGAATGGTTATTTAGTTTTATGTATTTTAGAGTTTTGCATCCATGTAGGAGTCCTTTTTAACAAAGTTGTCCTTGCCTGATTAACAACTGGCAGTTCACCAGCATTGACTGTTAATGGGACATCATATCAAAATCGGTCCAGAGAAGGGCCCCGTGGCCGATGAGATGTGTAAAGATACCTGTTTGTTTTTTTTCTTCTTGGTTCTTTCGGTAAAGTCACGTAGAAGGGAAGTAATAAAATAATAAAAATAAAACATAATAAAACAATTCTCACGACGTTTCGGCCACAACGCAAGCAGCCGTCCTCAGGCGCCTGAGGACGGCTGCTTGCGTTGTGGCCGAAACGTCGTGAGAATTGTTTTATTATGTTTTATTTTTATTATTTTATTACTTCCCTTCTACGTGACTTTACCGAAAGAACCAAGAAGATGAATCCCTGCAGTCACGAAAGCTTTAAATCGAAATACCTGTTTGTATTATGCGTAGGGACAGAAGTGTGAAGTGTGTATTCGATGGCCCCAGTGTAAAGAATTGTCTGTGCCTGGCGACTCCCGCTCGACTGTGCCTGTGTGGGCTTGTTCACGTCTCTGATCGTGCGCGCGTGCTGTCCTTGCGCAAGGGGTTCACACGTGCACGCGTCTATCGCTCGCGCCTGCGTCTTATCGATCTCCGGTGCGCGAGCCTGCACTGCCTTTGCGGCCATGTTGCCGTAAAATCGATTGCCGAACGTTCGCGTGGCCTGCCGCTCTGCATACAAGGCGGCACATTTAGACGAGAGTGGTTTTTAGAGCAACGAGATTAAGTTGTTGCCGGTGCATGGGATATTTGAAACTCAAGCTGCCATGAATAATGCACGAGACGTGCGGGAACACTGCAAGTGTGCACCCCCCACGGAGGACTGCTCACCCCGGGGTACAGTAATCGCAGCGCGCCGTGAAGTCCACGCGCTGCGGTCCTGATAAGGCTGCCTCCTCTGTGGAGATTTCTCCAGAATGATTGAATATGCTGATTCCGATTTTGTGTTTCTTCCCCCACCTCTGTTTTTCATTGCTTTGCTTTGGTTTCCCCAGTTTGCTTCCATTGCTTAATTTTTGTCATGTATAATGTAACGATTGTCATGTATACTGTAACTGGCATTGGCCAAACATCCCAATGCTGCAAAAAACAACCTGCAAGTTACCCAGTTGTGATTATGCAGCGGCGACGGCGGCATCATCACCCACGATTACGGCAAACATGACAGGACCCTGCTGAGAACGAGTCGTGTGTAGAAATGTCCAGACTAAACGAGCGCAAATAACGATGTTCATAATTCACGAGCCACATGATGGCTTCTCCAGAGCAGCAGGGCTTTGGATTAAACTCGCTGGCCAGGGTTGGCGCTGACCCATTATTAGAATAATAAGAAGAAGAATTGAAATGTTTAGGAAAGGGTAAAACCTATTATTTTTCATACTTTGATACTGGCAAAACGGTCTCATAGATATAACTACTCAACCTTAGCTATAAATGCTCTGATAGTGCCTTGTCTTTATACTTTTTGCCTTTTGGCGTTCTGGTCTGACACTGGTGAGACTAGGCTCTAAAGAAGGCTGTCTCTGGTGTAGGTGAATCAGTTTCAAAGACAATGCCCATATATTATCATAGCATGTTTCACTACAAGTACATGTATTTTAATGCAGACTTGATTCCTTGGAAAAGGTTTCTATTTTGTGTTTGAACATCTTAAAACCCAGAAAGGATAAAGCCTGTTCTTACTTTTCATACTTTGATACTGGCAAAAAAGGTCCTGTAGATAATTAATGTACTGCCCTTTTCCCAGTCCTCCGCTGGATGACGGAATCCCAATGCTGACGCTTATGAGAGTTATTTGACCATACTTCACCTCGCTGGCCAGTACATCGTGGTTGAAAGAGGGGCCCAGTGCTGATTCGGATCAAATTTGCCACTGATGTCTGCAGTGAGCAGGACTCAAAGTCCGGTTGTGAGTTGCTTATGTAGTGACATCGTGGGATGTCACTGCAGTGCCGGTCCTAGAGAGGCACGGCGTGCGGTGTAATGATTTTGCAGATACCACAGTGGTGTGGGTGTAGTACCGGCCCTAGAGGGGCCCGGTGAGCGCTGATTGATAGCGCTGGATGGCACCACGCTTGGCATGCAGTGCCAGCCCTACAGGACAGGGTGTGGGAGCGCCGGCCGTAGGAATGAGGTTACTAAAGGCCATGGCACTCTGGTTGACCCGAGAGGACACGTGACCAGTTAAGCCTACAAAGGGGCCCCAAGTGGGGGCTAGGGGTGGTCACGGTCCAGATTCTGCTGGAGGATTCTGGAAGGTGGTCGTGGCCAAGGGCAGAGCCAGCCACACCGCAGAGAATATAAGCCGGGTCCCCCAGAGGGACCGGCGTTGTTGTTCATCCTGAAGAAACCTTCGTCTACGTTCTGCGTCCTACAGAGTCTCCAACACGTCGACCTGGATCCGAGCTGTGGTCCCGGTCCGTTGTAGCTAGTTACATTGTAATTGGTGTAGTTAGCCTGGTGGTGACCACCGTAGGTTGTTATTATGTTAAGGGGCAGTTGCCCCATGTGTTGGTGTTAAATAAATGTGTTTCCTCCAAATGTATGTCTGCGACTCAATTTAACTCGCTTCACATAGGTGGTGTGCTAACTGTTGTACCACGACCACAATTTTTAACATTGCATTTAAATACTGCAAGTATCTGCAAGATGCTATCCAGTGCGAGTATGCAAACATACATGGCACATCCAAACACTGAAACAATTAAAATAAGTTGGGTAGATTGAGCAGTGCAGCAACACCGCGCACGGGCGTCTCGATCACCGTAACCCCACACGGACGGGAAGTGCAAGGATTCGGACGTCAAAAACGTCTCTAGTTCACCAACTCCGGAGAGGAACTCTGAGTAACAATTTGGATGGAGGCAGAGGGCTGAGAAGCATTCGGACGGTGGATATGTAGATTTTTCCAACAGTGAACATAAGTGCCAACTCGTGCCCCTTTTGAGCATTGGGTCACTGACTTGTGAATACAACTATTTCATTATAAGCCACGACAACAACTTAAATACAGGAATGCATGTTTGGATCTATATCTTATGAGGATCTTTGACCTCTAGGAACACAAGTCATTTCGAGGCTTAAAACTTCATACCAGGAGACAAAGTCCTGGGTCAATTAGTGGCTTTAACAAGCCAATTAGAAATGAGGCAATCTACATTTTAATCACGTATCTGTTATTCATGCTCGCACTGCTCCAGCCTGACCCACAGCCTCCATTCCAATATAGTTCGTTGTCTGAGATGAATCTACATTTCACATCGAAGGATTTTTATGGTCTCAGCCCGATCACTGAAGACGATATGCAAAACACAAATATGTTTTTTCTCCATTTAATTCGACCTCGTCCGTTTCCTTAGTGTCGGCATGGATAATTATATCAGATGAGTGACGGTGCATGTTGGGTTAAAGAGGCCAATTTAAAGAAGACAAACCTTGTGTGGTATCAGCCGCTTCCCTAGGCCAGCTGTGAGGCTGTAATAGGCGTGTGGTTTTTGGGTTGTACCGCGTATTAGGCGTGATGTCCACAAACACGATGTACAGCACAACCACAGGAAACCCTTGCAGTCGGTAATGCACTAGCGACCGGCAACAGCCCCTGTGCAGTTTCTATCAGCTTTGGTATCAAACTCCATGAGAGGTGAATTACTTTGGTTTCCTCATGGTGGGGATCAATCTCCAGGCTCTAATTTTTGGAGACGAAATTATAATAATACGTCTTTCTATATTTTTGGTTACAAAATACATAGACTCCATTTTTATATTTGTGTGGAATTGAGCTTTGTAGTCCTTTCGAGAGCATCGCTTACATGTCGACGAGTGGCCCCGGTCACGAGACGCAGCGTAAAGTGCTGGGGAGTGGTGGCGTTGAGGTTGGTTGAGCACACTGCAGCACTCCCAGCCACCGCTGTTCTATTTGTGGCTGTGTTGTATCTGTTATTAAACCTCGGCTCTGCCTCCTCTCGGAAAAAACTGTCTAACACCAATTAGCATTGAGCTCACGGTTTTGAAACATTGACCCATGTAAACATCTGAAAAAAGTGTGTGCGGTCATCTTGAAGCGCGGGATTCCTTGTTGCCACGGTGGCTGTGGCCGCTCGCACTCCGTGAGGTTGCAGCTCCATGCATCATTTATGACAGTGACTGCACTGGGCACGGTGCATCGGTGTGCTCTCTTGGGGGCATGCGTATTGTATTACCAGCGACTCGATTCATAAAAAAATTAAATTAACTTATAAAAGCAATGCGTTGAGGTGTAGAGGCTACCGAAGAGCCTTGCAAAAGAAGTAACTCGAGGACAGATGCAAATGGCATAAAAGCACCCGACACCCACAGGGGCAACAGGAGTGTGTGGTGTTGTTGCTGCATTGTTGAAAGACAAGCAAAGGTTAAGTTGCATGTAAGAGGGAACCATTTCCACAGGACTAGGAAAAGGATATGAAACGCACATTGCGTAATCGTCGGAGGAAAAGAGCGTGATAACCAAAGGGTTAAGGTTACTGAGCATTCCAAGTTTTGGGCTCACTGGAGTGTTGCAGCATACAGCTAAACATTTAGAAGTGCATTTAAGGGGAAACGAGTGCAAGCGCTGGGCAGGGAGCAGATGTTAGTGGCCAGCGTGTGCAGTCGTAAGTAAGGTGAGTGGAATTTTTCAAAATTCGTAAAATGACATTCGATGGGCAGTGAGAGCAAAGCGCTGCCGGATTGGGCTGAGGTGAGATCTGGTGTTTAGCTGCGGTGTATTTTAATTATCTGTCTCTTTATTGCTGCGCTCGACAATTTGGTTACTAAGCCATGGCTTGGACAGGGACTGAAAGGGGGGCGTATGAATCTAAATTTCTCATTTGCACTGGAAAGATGATTTTAATTTGTGGATGTTGCACACTTGTTGTCTTTGTGGGCGCCATGGTTGCGAGATATTAACTACCTTGCCTGGTGTACAGGAAATCGTGGGTTCTATCCCGACCTCAACGCTTGTATATTTGGAGTTTGCATGTTCTTCCCATGGTCGTGTGGATTTTTCTCTGGGTCCTCCATTTTGTTTTTCCCTCCACATTTATATTCTACATCACTTGTTTATAGTAGTTGGCTATAATACATTTCCACTTGATGATATTAGCCACTTCATTGAGCTATCATTTGTGATAGCCAGGTCGCTTCTGAAAAAGATCTGTGTAGCTCTTTGAGCCTTACCTGGTAAAAAAAATACAGTCGTGGCCCTTGGCTCTGGCATTTCGGCCGTGGGCAGTTTAACGTGATTTAGACATGGAGGCTGCGGTGATGAGTGGGACCCGTGTACAGGGTGGAGAGTGGCAGGGGTACGGAGAAGGGCACTGATGTGGAATCCCCCAGGGACTGGTGACCGTGTGGTTGTAATGTGAGACCCGACCGTTTTTTTTCTTATTTTAGGTTGGGGACAATCTTGACTTTTCACAGCCTGAAGCATGTGTAGTCTCACCTCCCGGCTCCTCTTATCCTTTACTCCTCGTATGGCAGGTTTCACCACCGTTCAGTTTTTGTGTATATCATGGCTAGGGTAGGTAGTTTGAATTTTATATTTATATTTTTTGCCAGTAACATTTTTTTAATGTACATATTTGTTCATAATCAGGGGATAATTGTGCTTCATTTCATCAATAGATATATAGATACTCTTAGCTAATGGTATGGGCATTTTGAATTGCGCGTGTAAGAATAAATGTTTTTATTTGTTAGTCGTCCCTAAATAGGTTCACGTGATCCCTCCAGCTGCTCGGGGCCGAATTGCAATGATCCACAAGGGAGGGAGGTGCACACCACCACGAGTCTTGTTTGCCAACGTCGACGTAGCAATACGAGTGACGACAGCACAGCGACGACCCAAACGCAACAGGGCAAATAAAGAGATGTACAACTAGGAACTACTCGCCAAGATCAACTGGAGAATCTATTGAAATTGAGAGAAATAAACATTTATTTTAACCGTTCTGATTGCCACAGTCTTAATGCCGCTTGGAAGTGTATTACATTATCAAGTAATACACTCTTTAATTGCATGCCTAAATACAGGTCACCATACATCGATGGTGATTAACTGTGAGCGGTCCATAATAGGTTTTGCAATTTTTTTTTTTTGGACCTAGAAATGCCAGAATGTACATGTGTAGTGGTGGTGTTGACGCGCGCCGACTGTGACAGTGATGGATCACGGGGCGGCACGGGGTGCGGGGTTGGGCACGCGTTGTGGGCGTGGTATGGACGCGCGCGCCGGGAGTGACGGATGACGGGGCGGCGCGGCGTGGGTGGTGAGGCACGCTGAGATGTGGGAAAACAGGATCGTAGCCAGCGCCCACCGATTGGTCAAATAGGATGGGTGCTCTCAGCGACGTCCGCAGGTGGGGTATAAAGGGGGACGCGCGAGAGCACTCGGGGTGGTTAACCAGTTGAAGATCGAAGACGGAGTTGAAGACATAGTGCCCCGAGACCCCTAGTCCCGCTGTCCTTGTAGGGACCGGGGCCCTGTGTGGCTCGGAGGCGAGACTGTGGGACCCGTGGTTCGACGCCCACGTGGGTCGGGACTGGGGGACCCACAGTCGAGACGGACACCCCGGCAGGGTGTGTCCCGAGTAGCTCAGTGGGCGTTAGTCGCCAGAGTAGCTCAGTGGGCGTTAGTCGCCAGAGTAGCTCAGTGGGTGTTAGTCACCCGAGTAGCTAAGTGGGTGTTAGTCACCCGAGTAACCAAGTGGGTGTTAGTCACCCGAGTAGCTAAGTGGGTGTTAGTCACCCGGGTAACCAAGTGGGTGTTAGTCACCCGAGTAACCAAGTGGGTGTTAGTCACCCGAGATACTACAGTGGGTGTTAGTCGCCTGTGAACCGAAGTTGGTGAAATAAAGAGTGTGCTACCCGTGAAGTCGTCTCCCGCCGAGTTACTACATTACAACTGGCGTCAGAAGTAAACCTGTCTTCAAGAAGAATGGATACTAGGAAGACTACCCGTACCCACGCGCGAGATCGGGAAGACAACGGCGTACCGGAGACACCAACCTCGGGAGGAGAGGACGAGGAGTTGCCGCCGATGCAGCACTTCGCGGCGATGGCCGACGCTCAGCTCGCCTCCGACACCAGCCTACAGGACGCGCACTCCCGCCTGGCGGAGTTGCTGCTCGCCGCCGCTGCAGTTTTGGCGGAGATCTCCGTTCCAGCGGGCGGAGGGACGGCTGCGGGGTTGGAGGAGGCGGCGCGGCTGGAGGGTTCCCGCCAGAAGGCGCTTCGCGCCAAAAGTTTTGAGGTTGGCGCCGTTTTTGAGGGACCGCCATTGTTTGGCGGGAAGCGGGGACACCACGTGGCCGGAGATCTCCACTCAGCGCGGCCCGCGTCATCGGCGCGCGCCGGAGCTCTCCAGGGTGCGACTGCTGACAGAGCCGACATTTTGTACAACCACAGTGGCGCGGGGGGAAATCGTGACGACGACGACGACCGAGTCCTCCAGCAACGATTACCCGCGCTGTCGGCGTTCAAGGCAGATGAAGGCGACTGGGGAGCCTTCCACCGAAGGTTCTCGCACATCAAGAAATGTCGGGGTGGTCCGACACCACTGCCCTGCGCGCTCTGCCAGCGATGCTCGACGACGACGCGCTTGCAGCCTTCACATCGGCCCCAAGGTCGTCTCGCTCAACGCTACAGGCCGCGCTACACCTGATGGCTAGGGTGTTCGGCCCGCCCTCGACCTGCCGCCACCAATTCTACGATCGGCGGAAGGTGGCTGGGGAAACGACGCTCGCCTATCGCACGGCGCTGCTCGCCTTGGCGGACGCAGCTTTTCCCCGCATGGACAAGGAGGGGAAGGACGCCATGGTGACGGAGCAGCTGCTGGCGTTGGCCCACGAGTTGGGAGTCCCCATCAATGTGGCAGACGAAATGGATATCTGCTCCCTGGCGATCGCCACGAGTATTTACGCGTACGAGGTCCTCAAGCGCAAGCCGACGGTCGTCTGCAAATTGGCGGAGAACGCGGCACTGGCCGCCACGATCGCCGAGCCTCAGCCAGCTGCGGATCGGGAGCAGGCCTTCGCTGTATCGCGTCCGGGGGAGTGGAGAACGGGAGGTCGTTCACCCACACGTTCATCCCGCAAGCTGGAGCAACCGAAACCTACGACGTCCCTCGTCGTCTGCTACAACTGCGGCCTTCGGGGTCACGTCGCAGCCGGGTGCTGGGCCCCGCGTCAGCGCGCCACGGGACCACGTCGGGACGACGACCAGGCCCACAAGTCATCCCAACTAAACCCGGCAAGTCGCGGCACCTCACACGCCCGGTCCACATACGCGGCACGTTCGGGTCGCCGCTTGGCGGTGGGGGGTCAGCGGCTGGGTGCCGGGGGTTCACTTCGGCGGGGGGGGTCCGTACACGGCCCGCAAGCAGTCGAATGGTCCGAATTGGCCCACAGGATAGTGGCTGCGTCGGCCGGGTCGTCCGTGGTAACGGGGTTTATTGACGGGGTTGAGGTCCGGGTGCTTGTGGACACGGGTGCGTCGGCCACTATAATTTCGGACCTTATTTATAACATTCTTCCCGTCCAAAGTCGACCCCTTCTGCCTGTGGACGTGCCATTTTATGCGGCGAATGGGGGATCCCTGGGGATCATCGGCCAGATTCGGGCGACTATTTGCATTGGTGACATCAAATTGGCGGGCCCTATTTTTGTATCATCATCGCTGGCCGTTCCTTGTTTGCTAGGTACGGACTTTTTGTCCAAAATGCCCATCAAAATTCTCATAGATCAGGCCTGCATTGAGCTTCCGTCGGGACGGCGGGTTGCGTTCTTGACAAGCCCTACCAAAATACGCACGGTTTGTGCGACGGTGCAGGCGCTGGCAACTCAGACTGTACGGGTGCCCCCGGGATCGTAAATGTTGGTACCCCTTCGGTTGAGGAAACCACTCGGGGTGGGTGCGGGGGCACAGGGAGTACTGTTGGGGCTGTCTAACAGGGCCAAAAGGGGCCTCGACTTGGCGGTAGCTCAAACCATGGTGAGAGGGGACAGTGAGCCGTTCGTAATGGTCCTGAATACGGGGTCGCGGCCGGCCATAATTACGCAGGGAACGGTGCTGGCTCACGCCGCGCCGCTACCCGTTGAGGAACAGCTCGTTGCTCACGCCGATTTCAGTGTCGAGTCGCATCCTCCAAGTGATGAGGGGACAGAGTGGTTGGACTCGTTGTGTGCCGGGTCTGCTAACTTGTCCAAGGTGCAATTGGGAGCATTGAGGGGTTTGCTACTCGAGTTTGCTGATGTGTTCAGCAGACATAAGTACGATATCGGCTGCACAGACCTGTTGCGCCACCACATAGCTACGGGGGACGCGGCCCCTATTCGACAGAATCCCTTCCGGCTCAGCCCAGCCGAGAAGGAGCATGTGCAGTCGGCGGTTAATGATATGTTGGCGGCCGACATTATTTCGCCCTCTTCCAGTCCGTGGGGTGCTCCTATTGTCCTAGTTAAAAAACAGGACGGGTCTTTGCGGTTCTGTGTCGATTTCCGCCGCTTAAATAAAATCTCGATGGCGGATGCGTATCCGCTCCCCAGAATGGATGAGTCGCTGGATGCCTTGGCGGGAGCACAGTTTTTTTCCCACACTCGATCTGCTTTCCGGATTTTGGCAATTGCCCCTCGATAACGAATCTAAACCTAAAACCGCTTTCCGGACACCTGGTGGCCTATTTGAATTCAACCGTTTGCCCATGGGCTTACATTCCGCTCCCGCCACGTTCCAGAGGCTCATGGAATTGGTTTTGTCGGGCCTCCAATGGGACACCTGTTTGATTTATCTCGACGATATCATCGTTTTCAGCCGGACTTTTGAGGAGCACCTCCAGCGACTGAGAGCGGTGTTCCTCAGGATGCGTTCCGCTAAGCTTAAATTTAAGCCGACTAAATGTTTTCTGCTTCGGGAATCGGTCAGGTATTTGGGCCATATCGTGAGTCGTTCAGGGATCTCGACAGACCCTGCTAAGACGCACTGCGTCAGCTCATGGCCAACGCCAACCTCGGTCACGGAGGTTCGCAGCTTTATTGGATTCGCCTCCTATTACCGTCGTTTTGTCAAGCAGTTTGCCACCGTAGCCAGGCCCCTGCACGCTTTGACGGCTAAGGGTGTGCGGTTTCACTGGGGGGCGGAAGAGGAGGCTGCGTTCTGCTCCCTTCGTGACGCCTTGGTGCAGGCTCCCCCCTTGTGTTACCCCGATTTCACACAACCGTTTTTGCTTGACACGGATGCCAGCAACACGGGTATCGGGGGAGTGCTCTCACAGGTGGTCGGGGGGGTCGAACGGGTGGTCGCCTACGGTAGTAGAGTTCTTTCCCCCGCCGAACAACGCTATTGCGTGACTCGCCGTGAATTGTTAGCGATTGTGTTTTTTACACAGCAATTCAGGCCGTATCTTTACGGCCGTCATTTTACGGTTCGTACGGACCATGCGGCTCTCCAATACGCTATGCGGGTGGCGCAGCCATCGGGCCAATTGTCCCGATGGTTGGAGGTCCTTCAGGACTACCAATTCACGACGATTTACCGCAAGGGATTACGACACTCAAATGCGGACGCCTTGTCGCGGTTGCCACCGCGCACGGACTGCGCATGTTTGCTGGGATCGGCGCGGTGTAAACCCCCGGTCGCCGACACCGCGGGAGTTGCGCTCGCCGCCACTGACACCCCGGGTGTCGACGCTCCCACGGGGAGGGACTCGCTGTTATCGTTGCCCCTCATTGAGTGGGGCCGTCTCCAAATGTCCGACAGCTCCCTGCTTACGCTACGTCGAAAAGTTGACGCTCCCGAGGTAGGGGATGCGCGGGTCGGTTCCTGGGTGTGCAGACAGGGCCTCTTGATGAAGTGGGACAACATGTCCCGGCGTCACGTGCTTGTTGTGCCTTTTGCTATGCGGGGTAGGGTCGTTCTGGCTGCTCATGAACGACTCGTGCATCTGGGTTTTCACAAAACGCTCGCCCTAATCCAGCGAGACTATTATTGGCCGGGGATGGGTAACGACGTGGCGAACATTCTTAAGGGATGCGTAGGGTGCGCCCGAAGAAAACCGCCACCATTGGCGGCTAATCCACCGCTGCAATCCATTCAAGTTTCGCGCACAAACGAATTGGTTGCGTTAGACATCTTGGGGCCCTTTCCTGCTACGCCGAGGGGAAATAGGTTCCTGCTGGTTGGCGTAGAGTACTTCACCCGATGGCCCATGGCATGGCCACTCGCCAACCAGTCGGCTGCAGCGGTTGCGGACGCCTTCGTCCAGGGTTATGTTTTGGACAAGGGCGCCCCCGAACGCTTGCTGACAGATCAAGGAAAGAATTTTTCGAGCGTTTTGTTGCGCGAGGTGTGCGACCTGTTGGGTACAAAGAAAGTGCGGACTTCCCCGTACCACCCGCAGACTGACGGGATGGTTGAGCGTCTGAACAGGACGATTACGTCTATGCTGTGCCAACAGGTCTGCGACGATCAGGTTGATTGGGACTTACAGGTGCCGGGGGTAATCGCGGCCTATCGAATGGCCCCTCATGCGGCGACGGGGTTTTCCCCATTTTTGTCTTATGTATGGGCGGGAGGCCGATCCGGCCATGGACGTCCAACTGGGGATTTCCCAGCCACGTGCAAAATCAAAATTGGCAGACCACATCAAATTTAATATCGCCAAATTGGCTGAAGCGCGGGAGGCGGCGAGATTGAATTCGCGGTCTCGGCAAATCGCGAACGAGAGATTGCATGGACGGAGGGTGCATACGCACGATTGGAAACCAGGCGATAAGGCCTGGCTGCATTGTCCACATGCACCGTTGGCTACGTCCCCCAAATTGTTGAGACCTTGGAGGGGACCGGTGGAAATTGTGCGGGTTGCACGACCCCAGAGTATACAGATTAAATGGGGAAAACGCCGTTGGTACGTGCACCCCTCCCGACTGAAGCCCTATGCGGCACCGTGTGACCCCGTTCTGTGCCGTAACGACCGGGCGTGTGATGTGACCGTCGACTGGTGGAGTGATGTGTCGCAGGCTGATCCTCACGTGTCTCCACCTGACCCTCCCCCAGGTGTCTCGGGCCTGACGGCTGCTGACCGTCGGGAACCGGAACCCCGCGGCACGCGCGGGTCCCCGATGCCTGGCCCGTGCCTTCCTGAACTGCCGGCACCGCCGGACGGTCAACCGCATCTGGTGCCGTACGACGGACCGGCAAGGCGGACTCGGGCTAGGGCACAACACTTTTCATGAAGTCATTTTTCAACACCGAGCTCGCCCGGTGTTCCCCCTCTGCCGGGGTAATGTCCCGTTCTAGGGACGCTCGGAAAGAATGGGACGCTGCACGAGTCGGTAGAGAAGAAATTTTTTTTTTTTTTTTTCTGCATACACATTTGGTATTGTCACTCGCCGGATTGTATATATTGTTCTGTTCTTGTGTAGTGGCATTGGTTGATGGTTGCGGATGGCAGTGTTCGCGTTGTGTTGTGTTGTTACGTTGGTTGTTGTTCTTGTTGTTGTGTTACGGGGCACACTGTATATTTTTATAGCAGCCGGGTCGGCTGCGAGCTATGTGGTAGGGGGTGATGTAGTGGTGGTGTTGACGCGCGCCGACTGTGACAGTGATGGATCACGGGGCGGCATGGGGTGCGGGGTTGGGCACGCATTGTGGGCGTGGTATGGACGCGCGCGCCGGGAGTGACGGATGACGGGGCGGCGCGGCGTGGGTGGTGAGGCACGCTGAGATGTGGGAAAACAGGATCGTAGCCAGCGCCCACCGATTGGTCAAATAGGATGGGTGCTCTCAGCGACGTCCGCAGGTGGGGTATAAAGGGGGACGCGCGAGAGCACTCGGGGTGGTTAACCAGTTGAAGATCGAAGACGGAGTTGAAGACATAGTGCCCCGAGACCCCTAGTCCCGCTGTCCTTGTAGGGACCGGGGCCCTGTGTGGCTCGGAGGCGAGACTGTGGGACCCGTGGTTCGACGCCCACGTGGGTCGGGACTGGGGGACCCACAGTCGAGACGGACATCCCGGCAGGGTGTGTCCCGAGTAGCTCAGTGGGTGTTTGTCACCCGAGTAGCTCAGTGGGTGTTTGTCACCCGAGTAGCTCAGTGGGCGTTAGTCGCCAGAGTAGCTCAGTGGGCGTTAGTCGCCAGAGTAGCTAAGTGGGTGTTGGTCACCCGAGTAGCTCAGTGGGTGTTGGTCACCCGAGTAGCTCAGTGGGCGTTAGTCGCCAGAGTAGCTAAGTGGGTGTTGGTCACCCGAGTAACCAAGTGGGTGTTGGTCACCCGAGTAGCTAAGTGGGTGTTAGTCACCCGAGTAGCTAAGTGGGTGTTAGTCACCCGGGTAACCAAGTGGGTGTTAGTCACCCGAGTAACCAAGTGGGTGTTAGTCACCCGAGATACTACAGTGGGTGTTAGTCGCCTGTGAACCGAAGTTGGTGAAATAAAGAGTGTGCTACCCGTGAAGTCGTCTCCCGCCGAGTTACTACATTACACATGCATGACGTACATAATCTATGTTGATGAACTGTGAATAACCCAACTAATAATGGATATCCATTGTATTATTACATGAATACATTAACCCCTTTCTCTGGTCTTCGCACCTGATTGGCTCGGTGACAACATTACATTTATTCCTTTTTAAGAGCAAAAGAGGAGGAAGATTTATCCGCAACTCTGGCTTTCGCCTGGTGAGGCTAGTTGTAATTACCAGCAAAATGTTGTACTCAAATTCTAAGGTTTGTGGGTTTACTTGAACGCACCGGTGTGCTGAACTAGTAACTAATTGGCACGTTTTGTTCGTGACAAACCTTGCTAATTAACTGTCGGGTGGAGGCGGGTTTAACGACACATTTATCTTTACGCAAATCTAACGTATTATATGGAGTTCAGTTGCTCCTCGGAATGGAACCACAGATTGTCCAAAGCGAGCACAAACATTGCAATGCCTAGTCTCATCATACTGGATGGCTCAGGGATGCGAGTTAATTTCATGCGTGTACCATGCCAAATTCTAATGTGTATGTTGAACTTTCTTTTGCACCGTACGCAGCCATAGTCTTAAACTAAGACCAAAGAGCTCCGTGTTTATATGTTGACTACGTGAATCGGTTTCTATCTGTGTGCGTGCGTGCATCCCTAGCGTTTCATCCAGTACCTGGCATCGAGGAATACCCTCTTCAACCTGAGCAATTTCCTGGATAAAAGTGGGGTTCAAGGTGAGAGAGATGGATGCTTCTGTGCACGTGTGTTGGTGTGTTGTGTGTGTGAAGCCCATTTTGGTGATTTTGTACAGACCGCAACACGATGCTCTCTTCGTGCAATGCAGATGGAAAGTGATATTTGGGATATAAATCGTCCACAGAACGTGAAACAAATACATTTTAAAGACTTGAAAATATTTTCCGAAGTTGGCCAGACACTCTCCAAAGCACCGAGCCAGCCCCACTCAGATCTTGATTTAAACTTTGACCATCCACATCTTATTCTCTTCCACCTCTGATTTTTTATTGTACTTTACATACATATGTTGAACCTGTTCACACCATATGTACCACAACCGTGCTCATCGGAGGTGCGTGATATTGAACGTATTGCCATACCCCATAATAGAACCTGCGATTTAAAACATTCTCGATTTTTTTTTTAAAAGTGGTGATTTCATACCAGTTGGCAATAAGCACACGCAAAACCCTAGCCCAGCTCTTAAGTGTGTCCTCAAACCTTTCCTTATAAAGCCTGAAGGCACCTGTCTGCTGTTGGGTAGGAGAGCCGAGACCCCCAAAGGTGATTACATACGATGCGTTAACACGCGGTAACACTGCGTTAATGTTTTTTTTTTTCTTTTCAGGATACGACATGTCAACCTTTGTTCGCCGGTACAGCAAATACCTGAATGAAAAGGCTTATTCCTACAGACAGATGGCCTTTGACTTCACACGTGTTAAACGGGGGTAAGTGAGGTAACAGAGGGCTACTGTCCTCTCCCATCTGTTCCAGATAGTGCATCTACGAGTATTTCTCTCTTCTCGTGCCTCTTCCCTGGTTGCATCATTCATGATTAAAGTTGCTCTTCACCTTGTCATACAAAATAAGAAAACATCGCTCATCACTCGGGATGCATAATGTTGATAGCAATATAACTATAGCATGAATGTTGTATAACAAATACTACATGCTGTATACCATATGTATAATGATTAGAATTCATTATATCTGTGGCCCATGGCTCTCAGATTCTTCATCAATCTGTCTCTCAACGTAAAAAGTTTCGACAACCTTGATTTTTGGTCTTACCTTGGTCACCAAAGAATAAGTACAAATGACCCATTGTATAAATTACACATTTTCTTCATTTGGCCATGAGCTCCTCCGAAGGCCTTTCTCAATATTCAGTCCTCATCGTCGGCGATGATCCGACCACTGCGGGATGAAGGCCCCTCACCACACCGTCTCACGCCTCATGGTCCTGCGGGGCCGCATCCCATGTTGCTCTTGTAAGGGCACGACCCCACCCCTAGCTACCATTCCGTCACCAGTCTGGTCCATCGCACACCAACACTTCTTGCGATGTCTCCTGTCCAAACTCACTTCCCTATATCAACTAACTCCATATGCGTTGTTGTGTAGTGTTTCAGCACGTTGAATCATTATGCGAAGTGCGCTATAGACGAGTTAATGATTATTTTAAATAAAATGTATAACCAGACTTCCACCACAATGCATAATTAGTTTTTATACAATACAGTGGTACCTCTGTATACGTCGTTAATTCGTATACCAAACGAATTTTTCCCATAAGAAATAAAGGGAAAGGAAATAATCCCTTCCAGAGTATAAGAAATTATATTTTATATGGCATATACATTAATGGGGTTGTATAAAATAATTTAGACACTACCTATTACTAAAAATCATACATAAATTCAAATAAATGCATGAATAAATTAAAATAAATTTAAATTAAAAATATAATTTTACATCACTTTACCTTGCTGAGAGGAGTTGATATCCTACGAGGATGGTGGTGAGGAAGGGGAGGAGGAGGAGATGTTACTTTTTGGAAGGAGAGTCCCCTTCCATTAAAACTTCAGGAAGCTGAAATTCCATGGGTTTTTTTTATCTTTCTCTTTTCTGTCTTTTTTTTTCTTGACTTAGACCTGGTTGAGGCTCACCAGGTTTGAGTTTTACTAAAAACTTGTCCATTGAAGTTTGTTTTTGCCTTCTAAGCATGTTCCTGAAGTGTGACATTGTCTGATCATTCCACACAATACTGTTACGGCTTGTTAGAGCCGAAACAGTATTGTGTACGCGGGTACTGTATGCGGTGACTCATCCCGACCCATACAAGTTGTAGCAAGCGCGTCGTATCCCAAGCAAGACGTCGTATCCCAATACATTTTTTTCTCGTCAAAACACGACGTATACCAAATTCGACGTATTCCAAAGCGGTCGTATACCGAGGTATGACTGGATTACTTTTTTGCATTGAACAGCGCCCCATCGTTGGGATGGAAGTGCTCTTGGCCCAAGCTGCCTAATGGAAACTCGGTATCTTGGGGTGTGCTGTGCAAAACCCTTACTGGTAAAAAATTAACACCTTAATTGCTCTTTCAGACAGGGAGGCAATGCAGCGTCACCAGTATGTTGGAATAAAGTTCATGCTGTAATAATAATTGTTTCGGCTAGTTGAAATTTGCATACATGGCAAACTCCAGCCCCCGCCCATAAACGATGGCAGCCATGTTAGGAGATGAACCATGAGTGCAGCATATCTGACTTCAAGGAAAACCTCACGCAAGTGATATTACAAAGGGCAAACGTTATTCAGAATGAGCGTTGAGGTTATTTTAGCTTGTATTTCAGGGTTTGATCCAAAAATGGGCCCCAGGCTCAATCTGGGAAGTCTCCATAGGAGAAGCGCTCACAGCGGGTGGTTCTGTGTGATCTTCGTTTGTAACCCTCGCACCCATCAACATACACGCAGCCAGTGCTTGCTGTATAATAGTGCCTGGAACATAATAATTAAACAAAGGAGCGTATATGTTATTTATATATTTAGCCCTGATTTTATTTACCAGGCAGACCTCGCTTAGTGCAACCCTGTAGAATGCCAATTCGTTACGGTGGTTTTTGTCCTGGAGAAAATTTTTACGAAAAATTAAAATCAAAACCTAAGTAATGCGATTTAAGAGTGAAAACACGCAGCAGTGGTGGCTTAGGAAACGTACCCGCCCACATTATTCGCTCGGCCAATGAGAGCGACGCACGCTCTCAGCCAAGGATTACTTTCAAAGAAACTTTTTTTTACGTAAAAATTGTATATTTTTGTTCTCAATGCTAGCCAGGTGAGACCTCAATGAGACCAAGATCGAGTATCGGGCTCCACCTTAAAGAAACCTCACCACAGAAATTTAGACTGAGGGTATTGCTAAGATCATGGAGGTTCTGAAGCTATTCTCTGAGTGACCCAGACTGGGAGCAGCTCCTACAGCCTCGTCTAGCACCGCTGCTATGTAGGAGTACAGTAGAACACACTTGAGTACAGTGCATTATAAGTTGTAATGTTTATTATTTAATTAATATTTACCATCTGCATTATTAATCGCGCTGTTATCGATACCCTAATCAAGCCCTTGTATATTGCTCATACGATAGAAATAAGTCTGTCAGGAACTTAACCCATATATACAATGCAGTGCTGATTCTATTCGGGTTCACTTCTTCAGGGAAACGCACCTCGAGCGCTGAACCGAGGTCTGCCTGCATTCCCAATATGTTGGGATATGTGTCGCACAAATAACCCCGGCACGCTCTTTTCGGAATACGGGCGCCCTGGGTAATGCTATAACTGGTGAGAGGTGCTGCCTTCCGGTGTTACTGCGACATCTTCCGTTACAATGCTTCCCTCTAACCCAATGCGCGCGTTTCTTCTCTCCAATAGCAACGAAGGTCTCATGAGAAGTATGAATGTGGAAAAGCTTCTCAAGGCTCTGCCTGTCTTGCAAGGACAAGTGGATGCTCTGCTCGACTTTGATGTAATGTCTCAATTCCTCTGGTCATAATATTAACCGGAATTACTATGACACGTGTTGTGAGTGTCTTAAAAGTGTGCAGTGTAGTTTTGTTAGGAACTCAAACAATTACAATTTAGATTCGATCTGCTTTGCAGCCAGTGACCAATACAGTTAAGATCTGAATGGGCTCAAGCTATTGCACTTGATGAGATTTTTTTGGAACTTCCGTAAGTCTTTCTCGAGTTCCGTTTTGGAAGCATTGATCGCGGAAATGTTGATATTGTGGAGTCGGATGAACATTGCGAGTGGGTTGGCAATTTGAGGAGCTCTGTTTAAGTAATGGCTGTGTTTAAACTCGGTGTCGTTTTTGTAATTTAAATTGTATTTTTTTTAATTTGTTTTACCTTAAACATCTTTATTTTGTTATGCCTACCACCACTTGTCAATCAATCAAACTTTATTTTATGTTCCAATATCGGCCTCAATAAAGTAGGCACATTACTGCAGAACAGGAACAGGGAGTAATATACATTATTACTTTTACAATTACATGCAATATATGAATTACTTTACCCCAGCATCAAGCATAAAGGTGTATGTTGGGTGCCCAAAGTCTTACATTTAAAATGTTCTGGTTATGTGCATTATCTTGACTCTTTGTGCCAAATTTCAGCTTTCTAGCTTCTCTATAAATGCACATTAACTCGCCCCCTCCCCTCGCTTTGGGGTGCCAAAATGGGTGACATTTTGTTTCTAGACGGCAGATTTTGCTGCCCACAAAAGTGATAGTCTCTGCAGCCTGACAAGCATCATATTGGTTCTCGTCCCATCAAGGACGGTTGACAATTGCAGCCAATAGAATTCTGATGGAAATTGTGAGTCAAATAGCTGTATTACTCTTTATATAACAACATGAATAATTTCTCATGAGTAAAATCGATGCTCGCATGCTGGGCACTCCTTTCTGTAATACAGCACATTGTGGGCATCATCGGCGAGTTGTTTCGACACTGAGATACATCCACATGCAGGATCGGCGATGCACCGGGTAAACTAAATTAAAACTAAACTCTTTTTATTTTACCAGGGCAGGCCCACTGAGCTATATAACTCTTTTTCAAAAGCGACATGGCCATAAATGATTGTTCTCAAGGAAGTGGCTTATCACGTGGAAATGTATAGCAGCCAAATACTCTAAATGCTTATAGATTCTAAGTGTGGAGGAAAAAACCAGAGGACCCAGAGAAAAATCCATGTGACCTCCGGGAGGAGAGAGGAGAGCGAGACATGAACACTCCATATATACAGGCGGTGAGGGTCGGGATCGAACCCACGATCTCCTGCATACCAGGCGAGGGAGTTAACATCTCGCTACCTTAAAGAATAGTACAGCATGTAGGTTTTCCGACCTAATTCTATGATATTTTAGGTTTTAGCTCTTACGATTATCTGGGTAAAATACATATATTCTGAATTAACAAGAATCATCACCATTAAACATCAATTGTATGTATGTTGAACTTCTTTTATACCATACATAGCCAACTGCGCAAATCGGATGGTGCACGTTTGCGTCATGTGTAATTGGGTGGGCTTGCGTTTTGTGTATGGAAACATAACCCGAACTCACTCGCCAATTGTTAATGCAGTGCTTCTCTGTCTACCCGTGTCGCGTGTCGCTGACAGGCAAGCCCCAGTGACCTCAGCAACGGAGTGATTAACGCTGCTTTCTCACTGCTCTTCAAGGACATGATCCGTCTCTTTGCCTGCTACAACGACGGGGTCATTAACCTGCTGGGTGAGAGGTGGCAGCCCCGATGCTGCCTGTGGCTGCGTCTCCCCATTGCTCCGCTGCCTCCATCTTTGCTCGTCCCTCTGGTCCTTCTCCGCATGTCTTGGTCTCCCTTTGTTTTTTATGCGTCCGTCTCGTCTTGGCCTACCAGTCTTTTCCCCTCTGTCTCCATCTCCGTGTCTTTGTACGTGTTTGTGGGTCTTGTGTTGGTTTCTCTCTGCCTCCTTTCTTCATGCCCCTCTTTCTGCCTATGTACCTCAACGTGCCTTGCTCTTCCTCTTCACACACCCTGTTTATGAAACTTCTACATCAAAACTCGTCCATGGTTTACTTATTTAACAAGAGTGCGTAGGCTTCCCTCGAAGGCTCGTTATTACCAACCTCTCATTTTTTTCTTAGTGGTGAGATGGATGCTTGTAAGTGTTTTTGTTATTTATTGCTCACAATCCACCAGTACATTTTGGATATGGACTCTCTGATTTATATCATCTTCTGAGTTATTTAAGTGAATGTTTGTAGGCCCACAGACTGGGATAATGTCATAAATAAGGAAAAGGTTTTAATTGCAGGTTAATATGTTGCAGAAAAATGAATGTATATAATTGTCCAAAATGTATTGAAATGTATCGTACTAATTTAATTAAGCGGAGATGGTCACGTCTTATTAGTCGGTAAGACAAAGATCCCCCCTATAGCCTCTAACAGACTGTTGGCGCAAGTACTGTTAGCGAGCACCAATGAAGGACAGCACGGCACACGAGGGGGTGGGTGGCCAGCAACGCCCGACCGCCTTTGCCTCCCGAGTGCCGATGTTGAAAAACTGCACCAGGTACTCAGATATGAGACAAAGTCGACCTCGGGAGGCCCAGGACCAGTTCAGATAATTGTCACATGGTGTTGGTTGCGAGTGGGAATCGAACTTGGGTAATCGGGTTCTTGGCGAGCGCAGCGCTAACCGCTACACTACCACTTCCCACATTTAAGTAAGAGGGCACAACGACACGCGGGTCCCCATACAATCCACACAGCAGCCACACGCGGGTACCCATCCAGACGGCAACCACATGCGGGTCTCCATCCACGCAGCCACACACGGGTCCCCATCTCCACTGCCCATTCCTCCACCATGCCCTCGCAGCCCCCAAGCTTTGGCATATTTCGACATAAGTTCCTGGCGACAAACAAAATTCATGATGGGATCCAGCAAACCAGGCTCCCGGATTCAGCGGACCATAAATATGCCGTAGATCTGATTATGGGCACCACGGTGCCGAGATGTTAACTACCTCGCCGGGTATACGGGAGGTCGTGGGTTCGATCCCGACCCTGACGCCTATATATTTGGAGTTTGCATTTTCTCCCCATGGTCGCGTGGCTTTTTTTGCGGGTCCTCTGGTGTCTCTATCCACATTTAGAATCAGCGATAAGTTTCCACGTGATAAGCCGCCACTGTTGTTGAGCTATAATTTCTGGTCAAGTCACTTCTGAAAAAGAGCTATATAGCTCAGCGGGCCTTAGCTGGTAAAATAAAAAATAGTTTAGTTTAGATTTAGTTGATTATTAATATCAATTGATATAGTCCTGTTCTCATTACAATCTTGAAAATAAAAATGTGTTCCATTCCTCCTTCCATTCCTTGAGTGTAATTGTATTTCAAATGACAATGGCTATTTAAAATAACTGAAACAACATGTTTTGGGTATTTTCATGCTTATCTGTGTTATGTGTGTGTCACATGACACCGAGCGCCCTAGCCAATGAGTTTCTTTCATTTCGACTGGTTAATTATCCATGTACACTTTTAATTGCTTAATACATAAAAAAAATAGCGTTTTCATAATGCTGTCCTTAACTGGGTAATTAAGCTAATACTTGTTCTGAATGTGCAGGCTATTCAACTCGTTAATCACTGCATTTAATAAAATGCAGAGGCTCAATTGTTTTGCTGCAATCAGTAATGAGTAAATTAGGTGCTATTATTCTGTTAGTAAATGGGCAGGATCCTCTGTTACCCAACTCAGCCCAATTCTAAAGCGATTCATCATCATCGTAAAAAAAGATAAAGCATCACCTGACGAGCTTGTGGATTGTGACCTGTTGTCTGTGAGAACAGAAAAGTTCTTTGAGCTGAAGAAAACGCAAAGCAAGGATGCCCTGGAACTTTACAAGAAATTTCTCACTCGGATGACGCGTGTCGCTGAATTTTTCAAGATTGCCGAGGTAAGGAGCAACACTATTATATAAAAATTACAAAAAAAATCTCATCATATTAACAGTTGGTGTGTAGCAATGGGTGTTGAGATGACACGCAGGACTGTATCAGCTTCAAGGTGTCCTCCGACAATGGAGCAAGAGTTCAGACTCTGGGTGTTCTCCTAACGGGGTAATACAGGGGCGCAACTCCTTATTTCAATGGATGTTTTGAATCTCGTATACAATAATATGTAGGCTATAACGATATATTATTTTAGTTGCACCGTGTATTGGGTTAACAAGAATATAGTCTCAGTGACAGTACTTTAAAGGTACATTAATTACAATTAGTTATTCTGCGTCTTGCTTCATGTCCATCGGTCTAGGATTTCCTCAGAGGGGGTGGAACTAAGCTCTACTGATTCGATAGCCAGATGTGTTTTATTGGGCTTGGTTCATTGTAGACCGCAGGTATACCCCCCTCCCCCCCCCATCGTTGTGCCCCTGGGGTAATGCCTCGTTAACGCCATCGCCGCCACTGCCAGGGTCCGCACTGTGCCGGCCAAGGAGCGGCACCAGGGCTAGGGTGCCCACAGAGCTGCTCTGAGCCGATGGGCTCTGTGAGATTTGGCCCCCTGATGTGTCATCCCCATTGGCCTGGCCCACTGCTTCCCTCCCCAGCTCTCTCTGCCGGCAGTCCAAGCTCTGAAGTGATCTTAAACGTAAAAAAAACATTACGTTTTGTGTTGCTGTGCGCTAAATCAGGGTCATGAGACTTATTTTTATCTGGAGGCAGGATTATCATGCTTACAGCTGTAGGCCATGCACATATATTACATACGATGCACATATATGGCTTTCCTGGGTCAACAAGCATAAATGAGTGATTGAACTAAATATTTATTTCACGAGCAAAATGTGCAGTAAGACCTCTGGTGGGCATAATGGGGGAACAGACTTTCCAGTTATGGTGATGTGTAAACATACTTCAATAATGAATAAATAGGACAGAATATCCTTAATTAAAAACCTTTGACTTATATTTAAACAAAATTAATATCTATGTAACAATAACTTTGTTGAAATAATGAACGAAATATTGAAAGTGTAATGGTGCAAAAAAACTATTTGTAGCTACTGGTTCATCGGATTCACTTACCATGGCCAAGAAGCAGAGGTGCAAGGCCGATGTATAAGGCTGGAGAGCGATGAGCCAGAATGTGTTTTTTGATGGGCACGAAGGATTAATTGTTTTTATTTAGAAAATGTCTGTAAAATAATCGTCAAATGTAAAAAATGTTAACCCAGAATGCACCAGGCAGAACACGTAGTGTCAAAAGTTGCATGGGTTCACCTATTTACACACAACAGATAAGTACAGTACACGTTTACGGCTTTAGAATTGCATTGCACATAGATGTAGAGGTGTAATTGTGTATGGGCACGGATGGCTAACAACCACAAGGGGCGTGGTTAGGGCCATACACAGAGGAGGTGCTCACACCGACGTCCGCACCTGCATCCCCCACGGGCCCCTCCTGGGGGCCGAGTACTATAAAAGGTGGTGAGCCGGAGGGCTCGAGGTCGAGTATTAGCTTAAACCAGCGAAGACTGAAGACCAGCTAGAATAGGCCCCGGAGCTCCCCTGGCTCGCTGTCCTTGTCAGTGCCGACCAGGGCAAGCCGGTGGCGTGGCCCCGAGAGCCCAGACTGACGTTCTAATAAGAGCCGGTCTGGAGACTCAAGGTGCCGGGATCCCAGCTTGACCAGGGCTGGGATAGGTAGCCTCCCCTAGCTCCGTAGTGGAGGACTTAGGCGTAGGTTAGCGGGGTTAGATGTTGTGTCTCCCTGTTAGCCGAGTGAAGGGGATGATACCCCTTTAAGTACTGTGTGTACCCGTTACTGTGCACAAGTTGGTGTTAATAAATAAGTGTGCCTCCGACCCCGTCGTCAAAGCCTCCTGAATACTTACTACATAGACACCACCTTCTGTGCACAGATAATTTTGAATTTATTTCAAATTTACATTTTTAAGTTTTAATCCTTACAAAAAGGAATTTCTTTCTTAACTTTCCACTTTGTGATTTGACACTGGCAAGACTCAAAATGTCACGGCATGCATCTCGCTTCCGTGTTGACCCACGGCATCGTATCTGATTCTGGGGTTGGCCTGCCTCTGAAACGTCTGACTCTGCTCAAACGGTGAATCCCAACTCCAGAGTCTGGCATCTCCTGGGATCTGTCGGGTTGGGTTGCCACAGCAATGCAGACTCTACTCCCAACGCCCATGGATACAAGGCAGTGTGGTTATCTATGCCTCTGATGGCTCTATGGACAATGGAGTTCATATTGAACAGTTTAGTGTAAAGTATTGTATTTATTTGAATAATTATTTGAATATAACATAACATTGGGGAAAAAAATCCATCTGTTTTAGACGTTCATTGTTGCAAAACTCCAAGCAGCCATAAGATGTTCCACTATCATAAAATATGAATTGGGAAATTCTAGCTCAAATATAAACAATCGTATAAAAATCTTGACTTAAAGCTTTCGTGACTGCAGGAATTCATATTCTTTGGGTTTTTCAGTATAGTCACGTAGATAGGCTCCTGATGACGATCGCTTGTGTTGTGATCGAAGCGTCGTAGATTTTGTGTATTTTTATTAATTTAACCTATCTACCTGACTTTACCGAAAGACCCAAAGAATAATCGTATAAACAGTCTAAAAACGTAACACAATGTATTGTTATCAGATAACTATTTTTGTCTTCTGCTATGCTGTTGACATCTTTAATAACGTGTAAAATGTTCTTCATAATGTTTTACAGCAAATTGGAATTGACAAGGGAGACATTCCAGACATTGCACAGGTGCGTACACATTGCTTTGCTACAGAGAAAGGATTATCACGTGGCACGGATACTGACATTTTTTTTTCTTCTCAGAGCTGACAATTATCCAAATTAAATGGAAACCAAATTTCGCGTTTTAGATTTTTTTGTGCACTAATTTGTGACTAAACGACACTTGAGAACTTTGCCAAGATCCTTAAGCAGGCTGCGATTTCAGTACGATCCTAAACCTCCTAAGAGAAAATATATCGTAAGTCAAAGTAAATATGGATGTTGCAGTGAGATCATAACTCTCACTCGCGGAAGAGCTGTTGCTATGGATTACATCATCGCTCCCACTCCACCGGCCAATCGGCTGCTAGAAAGACAACCCAACGCCCATACAACGTCATACCTGCCAACCGATACGGTGTACCATATTCTTGTAAAGGGAAAGTGAGTTTTAAGGTCCATACAGCGTACAGCCGTTTCAATACGGACAAAGAAAAAAAAGTGTTTGTTTCTCCCTTGTGATGGGACTTTCTAGGATGAATGTTGAGATTTACAAGGGCATGGGGTGACCAATATGGTCTTAATTGGTCGGTAATAAGGTCGGCACTGATAAGGGGTTGACAGGTATGCAACATGGCTGACATGACATCATCGGCACTTCTGCCAGCCTGTGACCGAGGTGTTTATATTATTCACAGTGTTAATGTTGGTAATATTAATTATTACCCCTGCCACCCCAACTCGAAACTTTTGGATGACAAATTATAGGGAAACATGCCTTGGGGTGTTTGTGTGAAACTGCTCACTGCGGGTTTCCATTGTCAGTTGGAAGTTCTCATCTAAGCCACGTTCCCAACTAATACGGCTCACGCCTGCAGGGCTGTGTATAACGAGAACATTGTGAATAAAGCGAAGGAGGAGGCGTGCCGGGAGATGGTCAGCAAAATATGTATTACCTAACGTCAAATACCGTCATCGTCGATATTTTTGAAAGCTATTTTAAAAGGTACGTTTTGGTTAGCTGCCAAAACATGTTCCGCATGAGGTGACCGTGAACTGCCGTGCAAAGTTTGTAGCGCCACACAAGTTATATTCCAGCCCTTTATCCAACTGTTTAAGTCCAACGTGGCAGCAAGGCTGCCCAGTGGTAGTAGTAGTGCATAGTCTTGGTTCTTGAGGTAAAGTCACGTAGATATAAAAATTGTATGTATATATATATATAAATAAGTTAAAATTAAAAATAAAAGCAAAAGACCACGACGTTTCGATCGCCACACCAGCGGTCTTCATCAGGCGGAGAGAAAAGAGGGGGCAAGCCTTCAAATGCAACTGCTTATAAGGGTTTTCAAAGTGAGCAAAGCTGTGTGGCGTAAACGGCATGGGCTGGGCAGCCAGTGCTAATGTAGGAGTAAAGCACTAGGAGTAAAGCGAGTGTGTTAGACAATGGGGGGAGGGAGGGGGTAGAGATGGGGGGAGAGATATGGGGGGGTAGAGATAGAGATGGAGCTGAAGGCGAGGGCACAGTCCAAGTGTGTTAGACAATGGGGGGAGGAAGAGGGTAGAGATAGGGGGGAGGGAGAGAGATGGGAGGTGGGTAGAGATAGGGGGAGAGAGGGGGGTAGAGATGGGGGGGGGCATTGCACCTCGCTACACCCATCCACACTGCTGACGGTAGAAGTTGCCAATAAAACACAAATCAAGTCATGACCCAAAGTGGTTGATGACATCTTAACAATGATTGAGTTTAAAACCGTCTTGTCGGTTCAAATTGTGTCTGTCTGTATATATGGATGGCTTCGTGAACGAATCTTTGTTGATAGCCAGTCGGCTTGCAAAGTACCATCGTCTTGGAGAAATCGATTTCATGTGAGCCAGCCGCATTAAAGTAATAATCAGCCACGGCACCAGTATTGGTTCTGCCGTTTTTCACGAACACGGTCCGAGACATGTCGTTTTCCCCAATGCAACGTATTTTTATCAACGGTACATCCTGCTCTTTTGATAAAACTTCTAGCATCGGTCCTTGGAAGTAACAGCCAAGGAAGAATTGTCACTTACTGCAGGCTTGTGAAGTGAAGGAGGCCACCGATGTGTGGGTGTGTGTGCTGGCCTAGAGGTGGTGTCACGAGTCTGTATTATCATATCCTAGCCATGCAATTATTTTGCATTTAGATATTTTAAACATTTTATTGCCATTTTTGTCACTAAATTAGGACGGAGGGGCAGCAGTGGTTAACACCGGCGCCTCGCATCAAGAGATCCCTGGGTTTGATTCGCCACTCTGTGTGGCGTTTGTATGTCCATCTCCCCCTGTTCTGCAGGGGTTTCCTCCCAGGTTCTCTGATTTCCTCCCATAGCTAAAATTGAAAAAAACTAAAGAGCCGTACATTGTTAACTGGTATTGGCCAATAAATCCCAATGCTGAAGTTATCAGCAAAATTACTCAATTGGGGATTATGCACAGCAGCAACATCGCCCTCTTCTGCAATAACGTGGCAGGATCCTACAAAAAAGTCTTGATGCACGGTTGAGGCGTTTTTGGGTAAACACATGGAACAATGATAATGACTAAACATGAGATTCATTCTTTAGGAGACTCCTTTTAGGAGGCAGCATCAATCTCAGAATGGCTCTGGAAGAGTTTATCATTGCACTGCTTCTCTAGGAATCGGTTCAAATGGCCACACTTACCCCTCCTCTGCATGGCCGTCCTACTTGCTCCGCAAAGGGCGGGTTGGTTTGTGTCAATCTGCAAATGTGTTAACCCACGAATGAGCTATTTTTGTGCCGAAGTGTTTATAGTCGCAAGTGACTGAGCGGAGGCTATCAAACTTGTGGCACTTGAAGCTCGTTCGCTCCCAGTTTCCCTACATTTTAAGTGCAGGATGTCGGTGAAGGTGATTCCAACGTGTGCGACATGGCCATTTCAAGCCCTCCAAGGCGCCCAACAACTTTACAAAAAAATGTATATCCAAAGGGATTAGAAGAGACTGTCTATGAATGTGCACGCTGTATAAAGATATCTTATTGCCTTACTTTGTAAAAGCACTTTTTTTTAAAGGACCAATTAAAGGTATGTAAGCTAATTGATACATTTACCCGATTTGTGCTCGTGTTGTATCGGTGTAGATAAAAATCAGTGCATGGATTAATGCGAGTGGATGTGTTCCATGCAAAGGTATTGTCCACACAAGTCCTGCATGATCTGAAACTCCATGGGGAAAAGGAGTCCCCCTTTAAAGAGCTGACCTTTGAAACGGTAATATTAGTGGCACTTGTGCCAACCCGCTGTAGATTTCTGATGCTTTGCTTCTTTTGCTGGCTGTGCATATAAATAGGTGGCCCTTCAAACTCTCCCCCACCCCCTGCCTCCCCCCGCATTCCCATACATATGCTTGGTGTTGGCAGCAATCTTGCCTGCGGTGAGTGGTCCGCAGTGGCGTGGCCGAGTCGCCCACCTGCCGTTGGGTCCGCCCACTGCCGAACCATTTACATCCTGAGATTTCAAAATTTTCATTTCCCACGTGCCTCCAAATGCCAGTGCCTTGGAGGCTGCGTTGCACCATCTTGCCAGAAACATTTCCCTTGTTATTAGAAAAAAAGCCGTATGGGTAACTGTTTAACCATTCAGAAAGTGACGTAAGCAACAAAATAAAGGGAGATGACTCAAGGGGGTGTGTGACAAGCTTCTAAATTAATGTCCCATGTCTGATTCTCTCTCCGTGTCTCTCTCCATCTCTTTTTCACCCCCTCTCCTTGTTTCCATCTGTGTTTATCTATTTCCCTGTTCAAGGCTCTCTCCACGTCCCTTCATCTGTATTTCTCTTTCCTTTTATGACATCGCCACCACTTGCGCCAAGCCCAAACTCTGTGTAGCTCTTCCTGTTTATGTGGATCACGCGTAGAGGCACTCGGACTCCCCGTCGGGATCCCAACTTCTCGATAAATCCCAGAGGACGAGTACAGCCAGGATTTTTGAGAATCACTGTCGCCCTTCACCAGTCAGGGCATGAAAGCAGCCCCAAATCCTGAGACCTTGTCACAGGAGTTGGTAAGCTGGCGCGGTGCTCGGGGTCCGGGTTGTAATGTGTCATCACAACAGGTGCTGTGTGCTCCTCACAGTATTTAATTTAATGATTCATTGTTTTTTATTGATATTTACATCCATTATTGTGGGTACTTTTAGCGTGAGTGTATGAGATGGGAATAGGTTCTGGCTGTATAGATTTGGCGATGGTGGCAGTGATGTCTACAAAAAACGAGTTTTGTATAAGGCTTCTGAAACGTTACATTTCTCTGTCTCCTTGTCCATGTTCCGCTCGTGTTTCTGTTGGTTTCCGTGAAAGTTTGCGTTTTCCATGTCCTCTGTTTCTCCTATCTTTGTCTCTCCTAGCTCTTTGTATCTGTGTGCCTGTCTCAGGTTTTTGTTTTCCCCTATGTCATCCTTTCCACTCCATGCATCGCTCCCCTGCTCATTATCCTGCCTATACACAGCATGCTGTAACAAAACCAGACAGAAGCTCTACAGCAACCCTTCCTGGCTTTGATGATGATGATGCAGGCTTCTACTCCTTGTCACAATGCAGTGCCTCCATCTCGTCTTAAACCAAAGCAATTCGTGTGTCTCCTGGCAGCATCCTGGCAGCCCGCTCTGCAATCTTACTGTGACCCCTGCCCGGTGCTACACACAGGATGAGGATTATTATCACCCTTAGTCGGTGCCAAACTTTGCCCACAGTTATCAGCGGAGGGCCTGTTCACACACAGCCCTCGAGGCCTAATGCAGCAGTCTGCAATGATGGCTACATTGTGCTGATGAATCCTAACAAGGACGAAACTGGCATACAGTAGTCTCATGGTGCTGCTGCTGTTTCAATTAGTATTCTCACAGTTTTTATACTTTCGAATTGGTGTCTAAAAAAAATACTCTGTATTTTTACATGCAGTATGGTGATGTCATGTGGCATGTAAGCCATGACGAGAGGACCGATCTAATGGTGACACTCGTGCTTTTGCATCCAGCCTGCACGCAGCTTTTGGCCTGATGAATACCTCATTTACATAAAGAGGGAGAATTTTGTGCTACAGTGGACCAATTGATATATTTTATTTCCTATACTGCCCTACATACTTAAACAGGTTTTGTGTAACTTTGAGGGAGATTTTGCCCTATGTTGCTCCTGCCATGATAACGTAGAATTTTATATATCTGGTTGAAGGCTACCAATGGAAATTACTATAACCCTATTTATCATTTGACCAGGGGAGACGCTTTGACTTGAACGTAGGGAATACTCAAGTCGGGTCTAGATACCACTTGCCATTGGGGGATATAAATAGCTTGGGGAGAAAACATAATCTGCTTCTGGGATCACGCGACTACTCCCCGTATGGATACACGCATGTGCATGTACGCGCGCACACAGGCGCGCACCGACAATTCAGTCTGCAGCTCTCAGAACGGCAGCTCTGCTTATGGGCCGTTGCACTGAGCTTGTAAGAAAAAAACACTTTTATTGTTACATATGTGATAAATGCAGTGATTACGAAGACACTTTTTTTTACCCAGGAGAGCCTCACTGAGTCTCAATTTTTTTACAAATGTCTTGCCTGCTTGGATAATTGGCTCAAGCTTATAAGCATTTTCATTGCGTTTTAGAGAGATTCAAAGAATGCATCGATACAACTCAGGTGTACAAGGTGGGGGGGGGGGAATGCAAACTCCATACAGATCAGAAAACTACTTGCTGTACTACCTCCGACATAGGTGCTGCAGTGCCCTGTCTTATGCTCATGATCTCAACACAATGTGCAAACTCCTGCCTCCAAACCAGAGGATCCAAAGGTGCTCTCCACCACACCCAGCTGCGTCACCAGTTCTCCTTTTGGAGCTGTGCGATTTTAGAGCAAATCAGACAATAATTATTTAGCCAAAAATAAATCAATAAATGGATGTTAATTATCATAAGTTTGGCAAATTTTACAATATTCTCAGACAGATATATGGAACTGAGAGCTGAGAATGTTGAGGTCCTAGTTTTTTTATCATGAACATGGCACTGGGGTTGAATGCAAGACGTCCACTGAAGATTGAACCCTGATCCTCAAGCGGTGAATTTGATTACACTATGTAACACGATTTTTATTCCTGGGTAATACGTGTTATTTCCTAATTGCTTATGCCCCAAAAGTATAGAAGTTTACAACGAAGCACGGAGATGCACAAGCTTGGAATTACATGGAGGTGTGAGCATATGCATCGTGGAACAAATACACCTCGATCAATGTTTTGATTGCCAAGAAAAACCTATGGCTTGGGTGGAAACAGGTGGCCGAAGGAAGGGAGTAATGGTCAATGCATGAGGGCAGTGACAGAATTGGCAGCCGAAGAAAGAAAACACTGCCCTTAAGTGGACGACCAGCAGAGCAATGGAGAGGTGACCTCGCCTCGTGTGCAGGAGCGAGATGCTCTGTGGGATTTGCGGAGCTGGGGGGGGGGTGATGGCACGGGGAGGCCTCCATTTAGCAAAGGAAGGGATAGATGAGAGCTGATTAATGCTGATGACGCAGAGAGCTAACATTCGCCTAAGTGGCCCAGAGGAGCACCATCTCGATGCTGTGGCTAGTGGCTGCTGCTGCTGTTTGCGAGGCGACTGATGAGCGTCACCCCGTGATCTTTGCAGTGTCTCTGGAAGTTCGGACTGTGCACTATATAAATACGACAAGAGGCACAGTGTGATGGGGGTGGAGGGGGGAAGCTTCTCTACACTTTTTTATTCTCGTGTGGATTTTACCGCTGAGAGGTCGGATACAATAATCGATTTCCATTTTAATAGTTAAATTGATTATTTTTAGAGTTGTCTATTTTCTAGGATGCTAGAATCACGATAAAGCCATGTGTGGAAGGGAAGACGCTAAAACGCAACGCGCACACCGACTGTCCACGTGACACTTGCTCCGTTTCCTTTTGCTTCGTTGCCTGCGGGTGCTTTTGTAACAGACAGGGGATGGCTCCATCTCTACACGATGTATCAACTCTACTTGTCGTTTGACTCCATTACAGACATTGTGACCGCACAGGGCAACAGCCTTGACTTGAGCTCTCCATGCTTGTGTTGTTGCCTGTGCTCGTGTGGCTGGGACGTGCCCACGGTCTGTGTGTGTGTGCTTAGGCGCCCAGCTCTCTCTTAGAAGCCATGGAGCAACACGTCGCCATCCAGGAGGCTAAGAAAGGGAAGGAGGGATCCACAGGCAGGTAGGAAAGCCGCCTGTGTGTTTCTAACGTCGCACGCTGTGCACACCTTGACAAACGCGTCTTGATGATGTACGTATGCATTTTTAACTTCTTTCGCACCGCACGTAGCCAACCGTGCTAATTGGAGGTGCGGGGGAAGGACAACAAACTAAACACAAATGAGCAGTTCTAAAGAAATGAGTTTTCAATCTAGATTTAAAAGTGCATAGCTCCGGTGGCTTCCTAATATCGGAAGGAAGAGTTCCAGACGACTGCAGAAACGCATCCAAAAGTGCCGCGCGATAATGCAGTGACTGTCAGATTAGGCCGGGTCACTCGAGGTCGTGTTTCTCAAGTCAATGTGGTCCAGAATAAGTTGCGAAAGTACAATGAGTTGAGTATCTCAGCCTGTTTGCGAATGTGCAAACCATTCGTTAGAGTAATTCCACTTCATTTTGGTATACCCCAACTCGGCGGTTACAATGTATAATTAGTGTTGTGGCGTGTAACACGCACGTGAAGGATTGTCAGCGATCATTGATTGTGGACTCGTGGATTATTCCTTGCTCACATATGAGGTGAGGTGGGAAGGGGGTGCCGCTGTGGCGAAATGTTAAATACCTTGCCTGGTTTACAGGAGGTCGTGGGTTTGATCCCGACCCTAACGCTTGTTATATATTTGGATTTACCTGTTTCTCTCCTCGGGGTCACGTGGGTTTTTTTTCCTGATTCTCCGGTTTTTCCCTCAAAATTTAGAATCGAAATGTGTTTGGAGTATTTGGGTGCTATAAGTTTCCACGTGCTCAGCTACTTCGTTGAGCGATCATTTGTAGCCAGGTCGCTTCTGAAAAAGAGATCTATAGCTCAGTGGGCCTTACCTGGTAAAGTAAAAAATAGATTCGTTTGTAGAGTGGGGCCCTGAATATTCATCCTCCACATCAGAAAGAACTGCGAAATATGGAGGATGTAGAGCACTTTATGTACTGGGGTAGTCGTGCAATTCACGCAAGGGATTGTGAAAATACGGTGAAGAAATAGCTCTGTGTAGTGTTTGTGGGCCAGGAATTGTATACTTGTAACCTACTTGTAGATATGAAACTCCCATGATGTGTGTCTTACCATTTACGAATACTGGTAATACACAGACTATACCCACGTTGTCGTTTCCTGTCTGATTGACTGTGATCCTGTAAAATTTCGATTTAAAGCTTTCGTGACTGCAGGTATTCATCTTCTTGGTTCTTTCGGTAAAGTCACGTCGAAGGGAAATAATAAAATAATAAAATACAATTCTCACGATGTTTTGGCCACAACGCAAGCAGCCGTCCTCAGGTGAAGAACAGGTCTGTTGGAAAGACAGCGTCTGAATGAACACCACCAAGCTTGGCAGCGTATATTTAAGCTGGGTTAGAGGAGGAGGGCGCCTTGACAAAGGAATTTGCATATCAACAGAGGGATTTGGCATATTTATGGAAAATGCAGATAAGGGATTAGTCACTACTTGTGGAATGTGTAGGAGGTGGGGGGGGTCTCAAAGTCATTATGCTCGTGTATTACGTAGGATTAGCAGTAATAAAGGGAGGACGTAGGATTAGCAGTGGTTTGGCTGCTGCAGCTCCTTACTATTAAAATTCCTTCCCTTTATTACTGCTAATCCTACATAATACACGAGCATAATATGACTTTGAGACCCCCCCACCACCTCCTACACATACCACAAGTAGTGACTAATCCCATATCAGCATTTTCCATAAATATGCTAAATTCATCTGTTGATATGCAAATTCCTTTGTCAAGGCGCCCTCCTCCTCTAATCCAGCTTAAATATACGCTGCCAAGCTTGGTGGTGTTCATTCAGACGCTGTCTTTCCGACAGACCTGTTCTTCACCTGAGGCCGGCTGCTTGCATTGTGGCCGAAACGTCGTGAGAATTGTATTGTATTATGTTTTATTTTTATTATTGTATTAGTTCCCTTCTACGTGACTTTACCGAAAGAACCAAGAAGATGTGATCCTGTAGTCTCATAACTCACTTTGAAGTAAATGTGTATGGCCTGATGGTAGTGTTCACTTAAGGCAGTTGAAGGCTCTTTAGTTATCTAATTACCAGTCAAAATGCAGCCTACCAACCTTATGTGTCCGTGTTTGTGTGTAATTTGTGCTGCGTATGGCCATTGGTGGGATTACAGCATTGAAGGGTAAGCCACAGCACTATAACGATGCATTCATATTGTCTGTGGGACATGATGCACGGCTGGAGCTGTCATTCAAATGTAACCAGTCTGCAGCAATACATTTCACAAGGAACTGTTTGGATCGTGGTTAAGCTAATTTGCATTGCTTATAAATCACCGCCACTTCTCCTGCACACTATCACCAGAAGCATCCTGTCGTATTACTGGCTATACAGCACACGAGGGCAGCTTGCATCTGTACTTAGTCTTGATTGATTCTGCTAAATGTTGACAGTACGGATGGTGTCTCCATCAAGGTCGGTGCCGAATTCGACTCGGACTGCCACCATTGAAAGCATTTTTGTTCACCGTAGCCAGGCCTTGACTTCAATCACGCTGGCCTCGGTAGTTGCCCCGTAGCGCATGTCCCACTGTGCTGTTGTGGTTGCTCATCTTTCAAGTGTGCGTAGCCCATTTTTAATCTGTTGACGTGTATGGCTGTGTGCTGAGGACCTCTCTTGTTATTCACTCCAGGGTGGCCAGTGGGGGCACAGGCGCCGCGGTGAGTGACATAAATTCGTTAAACATTATACAATATGTTGCTTAAATACCGTCCTTTGTCCACACTGTTCAGCCACCAACATTGCAGGCCATACGACTTCTCTCTGCCCTCGCACGGCTCCACTTGGGAATTTCCTCCCGTCGTCTGTTTTTCCTGAACCCTTTAATAACCCTTGCTCAAGTCGAGAGATGCGTTTATAATTCTTCTCCATCACATATTTCAATGCTGCTGTTTTCTGCTGATAGCCCCTTGACATTCGGAGCCTTTAGGATTGATCACGTCAACCGTGGTTTAAAAAAAAATAAACTAAGGTTGTTCTTTGAATTATTCTTTCACGATAGGCTCCAACTACATCATCTTCTCCGGTGAGCACCCCTGCCCAGAGCATCGATACGACCGCAGGGGGAGATGTCTTCTTGGCGAGCAGTGCACCACAAGTGACCAGGTGCGTTTGCGCACACGCGGCGACACCCGGGTAACTCGGCGTGCTCGGACGACGATTCGGGCGGCAGGGTGGCACATTGCTAACGCTTGCCCCCCTCACGGGGCAGAAGAACCTGGGTTCAATTCCCAATTGTGGTGGGTGCCTTTACTGTGTAGAGTGTGTATGTTCATCCCCTGCTCTGCATGGTGTTTCTTCCCAGAGTCTCCAGTTTCCTTCCATACCTAAACAAAAGACATTGTAGCTGATATTGGCCAAACATCCTGATGCTGGAAGTTTTTCTGCAAATGACTGTTTGGTTTAAACATGGCGACATTGCCTCCTACTGTGGAAACATGGCAGGAATCGAGTTTAAGACTCGGTGGAGGGTTTTCTGGGTAAACGAGCAAAGTATTAAGTTAAAATCCAGGCATGCACAATTGAGTCTGAAGAGTAAAAGTTTGTTGAAGGTTACCAGTTTGCCGAGGGATGTGAACCATGGATGAATGCGGTGAACGCGTATTCACACCCGCACAAGTGGGCAGCCGGCTCATACCACTGCTGCCTGCATGTGGAAGCATCGCGTACTGGGCAGCTCCTACTTCAGTGCACGACCTATGCACCGTGGTGGCTAGGAGATGTTAACTACCTTGCCTGGTATACAGGAGTTGGAGTTCGATTCCAACCTTGATGCCTGCTGTATATTTGGAGTTTGTCTTGCTCCCCGTGGTCGTGTGTATTTTCCTTCGGGTCCTCTGGTTTTTCTCTCCACATTTTAGAAACGTGTATTTGGCTGCTATAAATTCATAAGGCACTTAATTTGGCTATCATTTGTGGGCAGGTCGCTTCTGAAAAAGAGCTACAGGCATTCCCCGGGTTATAGAAGGGCCAGACTTACGGAAATCCGACTTTATGGAAATGCTCCCATGAATAATGTTATAAAAAATTCAATACTGTTTGCGGAAATGTTTAAGTTTAGTTACGTAAGAGCAGATAGTGCAGTGAGGTTGCGGACAAATACTGCGAAGCGAGGCGTAAGTCGACCTGCCTTACGCCTCGCTCCACCAAAACGCTGCCATCACCGAGCCCGAGCTTCACTGGGATTAAGGTAAATAAAAAGTGTTGTTAGTGTTACTTAATACTTTTCCTTTTGTAGCATTACATAATTGTTCGTTTCCTATGCTTAAAACTATCTTTCATTTCCCATGCATCTATTGCTAGTTTTCTTAATTTTAAGTTTATGTCGTCAGTTACATACTGTATCTGCTATGCGTGAGTGTGCGGAGCGGTGGCGTAGCGGTTAGCTTGCTGCGCTATGAACTCGGAGACTCTGGTTCGGTTCCTGCTCATGGCAAACACCGGTGACAATTATTTGAAACGGTCCTGGGCCTCCCCTAGGTCGACTCGGACTCAAATGCGTGCCTGGTGCAATGTGTAAAATATCAGCACTGGGGATACAAAGGCGGCCGGGCGTGGTGCTGGCCACCCCCCCCCCCCCCTCGTATGCCGTTCCAGCTTTCATAGGTGCTTGCTAACAGCACTTGCCCCAACAGTCTGTGAAGGCTACACGGGGGATATTTTTCTGTGTGTGTGTGTGTAGACGAGCCTACTCCACTTGTGCCCTTCTGTGTGTGTGTACGTGAAGTCTAGGCCTAGGCCTAGCCTAGACTTCACGTACACACAGTAGTATACATTCCATTAGTTTAATTTATGGGTCGTGTTAGGGGAGATTTTCGATTAACGTGAAAGACTCACAGGTAGTGCAAAGCGGATGTACATCGATACAATGCAGGTCGCGATAGAAAATGGATGACAGCGCGATACAGTACTGAGAGAAAACGGTGGTGGAGGCACAACTATTTTCAGCTATGGGATTGTATCTTTATTTTGGGGCAAAATTATTCAGTTTTTGACATACGAAAAATTCGGGTTACGCATCGTTCTCAGGAACCTAACTCGGGACTGCTTGTATTCGCTCAGTTGGCCTTGCCTGGTAAAATAAAAAATCAACTTAACTTGAAAAATGTATGCACTTCAGATGGTCGCAGTTGGCTACGTATGGTACGAAAGAAGTTCAACATAAATACATACGTATGTACATGCGACTGCTGCGAGTGGGGCCTGCATGGACCATCACAAACAGTCGTGATTATTTGAGCTAACGGGGCCACTTGATGAATGTCTGACATTACATGTGATTGGACTCCCGGAAACTCATCTGGGCATGATGTGCACGGTATAAATGACTCTGCACATGTCCCGTCGTACTGCGATTTACTTCTCGAACACGCCCTCACTTTATTATTAACACCGCTACCAGATTTGCGTCGCTTTGACTCCACACACACACACACGTCGCTGACAGCATCGTCAGTCCTTTCTCGTTATCCGTCACCTCTCAGCCTTCATTCCACCTACCATGTACATGAACTATTTTGCGTCGCGCGTAAAGAAATACTATACTG
Source organism: Lampetra planeri (assembly GCF_965212315.1). Classification (NCBI taxonomy): domain Eukaryota; kingdom Metazoa; phylum Chordata; class Hyperoartia; order Petromyzontiformes; family Petromyzontidae; genus Lampetra; species Lampetra planeri. Next base: position 8,939,117 of record NC_136156.1, read on the forward strand.
GAGAGTACAATAGATTTTTTTACGTACGGTATTTTGTTGATTTTTTTTATAGTGTACCGATCTTATTGTGCCCTGTATAATTTGTGTTAAAGTTTACTGTCGTACACTAGTGTTGATTTACAATATTTTAGTAATATAATGTAACGTTGTGGGTACATCTAGCATGAAGATGCGCGCATTAACGCACAGCGTCACCGTACAACCTCCGTTGTCTTTAGCTGCCGTGTAAAAATCACTTTGATTGACGTCGTTTCTATAATCGTCGTCGCGCCTTTCATGAAGGCATCCCCCGACGTAAACCGGGGTATTACTGGAGATGAAAAATGCTGAAATGTTGATCGTGCAGCTATTGATAAGTATAATACTTTAATACATTTGGTATTTGAGCTTTGTACATAGGTCAGGGCTATCATCGAGGCATTGTTTCACAGATGGATATAGTCCGCCAGTAGGCAGCGATGTTTATTTGTATAATTCCAAATGAATAATTTGTGGGTCGTTTTAGGAATATGGTAAACTTGGACTGATGCCAGCACACCCAATGGCCTCCCCGTTTCGGATTGCGTCACAGGATCCTTCATGTCCACTGCAAAGCAGACTGTGCATATTTAACGGTTTAATTTGCCCGCAGTTTAAACCAGGGCGCGACCTGCACCATTTTACCATAAACCTCCGCAACAAGCGGAGAACATGTTACCCCGCCCGGCCCTGTTATTGATCATGTAACTAAAAACATTTTGCAGTGCATCGAATGACCTTTTGGGTCTACAGACGGACTTCCTGTCAGCAGCAGAGCCGCTCGTCCAGCCCGCGTCTCCCTCCATGGGCAGCTGGGCGGGTGAGTACCCGTCAGGGTGGGGGGGGTCGCTCCACCCCCCCTCCCCCCTCCTTCTTGGATAAGCACATTTATTTGTGGGTAAGATCAGTTTGCCTCTTACCTGCGGTCATCTTATCCACGGTATGGCAGACAGGATAGTTTTAATTTTTTTCACACACGACTCGTGTTCAGCCTGGCCTGGCCAGTCCCTTTTTGTGGTTGTTTTTACTCTTCCTGCTGAAATCAAACTCATTTGCCCTTCTTTTTTCACCACTTTATCCTTCACCTTGCGCTTTCCTGGAATAAGCTGATCTACTTGGCGGAGGTAAGCTATACGCTGTATTTCTCTTACGCATGCTAAATACCCTTCCCTTACAAGCACAGGCCTTCCAATGCGCGCACATGTATGTATGTACGTTTAACTTTTTTCGGACCGTACGTAGCCAATCGTGATAATCAGAGGTGTGAGGGAAGGACAATAAACTAAACACAAACCAGTTCTAAAGAAATTAGTTTTAAAACTAGATTATGTAAAATTGCATAGCTACAGTGGCTTCCTAATATCGGAAGGAAGAGTGATCCAGACGGCCGCAGAAGCGCATCTGAAAGTACGCGATGCAGTGACCGTCTTTGCTCTGACTAGCCAAAAGCTGCTGTGAAACAACCGGATATGAGACGTCTGCATTTCGTGCGTCTCATCTTCCCATTGAAGCGTCAACCGCAATCTAATCATGAACCGCAGGAACATCAACTGAGTTGACTTTACTCCATAGTGCCCCCCCTCTATTGACAGCGATTGCAACTTCCCACGGTGCCTTATTGAGAATTTGCCTTCGGCGCCGTTGGCAATATTTACATCTTGCCGATGGCTCCTTTTACCTGTCGTGTAAACGCGGATCTGTGGCCTCCTCCCCTCATGCCCCCACCCACCAAGTCCACTTTTGGTCCACCTCCTGCTGCGATGTGGACTGGGAGTGCGCTGTGATAACCTCGGCGACGAGTTGTGCGTTTTTATAAACTGACCTGTCCTGGGCAGCTGGTTTAGTTAATTGTGAGGTGTGGATGGTGACATTCATGAATTCAGTAGATTTTGTTTTATGCGGTTGTTTGAAACTCAGGACATTTTAGTGCCGTGATGAAGTATACATTATTCACACTGACGCACTCCTGTAATCCGTGAAGGTTTGTGGATGACATAACTTTAAAACTCTTCCTGTGGGCAATAGAGGTGCCTTACCTTGGCTGATCAGGAGGTGGTGCAGTAGGTATGGCCTAATCTCCATCTCTTCCATTTGTATGATTCAGAGCAGTTAGGTCTAAAAAATTTACTGCACAGCACACTTTTGCGTTTTCTCAATCTTCATGATTTATTTACTTATTAGTATTAGGGATGCTGCCATGGTGTAATGGTTTAGCATGCTGGACTATGGTCGCCAGTTCCATTCCGTCTCCCAGTGCGGCAGTTCAAATGACGGGAGTCCATCAAAGTATCCTGCATACCCTCCTGTCCACCCAACAGACGTGTGCACACCACAGTGCATCGGCAGGTCGTAAAGTGTGGGTACTCCCACCCATTCCAAGACATGGAAGAGTAGGCAGATGCCCTCCACTAGAGGGAGCTCTTCAGAGATGCCTCCTAGTGGAGGCCCTTCTTCCGACAGTGGCGGAAGCGGGAACTTGCAGAGCTGCACTTTTTTCGCCTGACCCCTGCGCATGCGCGACCAATGGTAAGGGGGAAGGTGGGCCGGCCACTGAACACTTGGTATTGGCAGCGAGGCTCTTTTCTGGGATTCCGACCAACGTGGCGACACGCCTGCTGGGGACTTTGCCGCAGCAGAACGCCAGTTGCGAAGCACCAGGTTGGAGTGTTAGACTTCTTGCTCTCGCTTGGGCTTTCTCTGGGTTAACTCGAGGTTTCCTCACATATATGAACACTCATTAATTGGCTGACAATCTTAACATCTTGAGGACTGCAGAGCTTGGGTAATGTTGGTGCTTGCTCACTGCCTGGCTGACTTGCATGCGGTTCCTCGCGCCTCCGAATTCGTGTTTGTCTTTGAGCGCTAAGAAACGACTGTGCGTGTTATAGGTTGAAACAAATATCTGGGTTTCCGTAAGGTTTTTAGCCAATTTTGCGAGCAGCGTGAGTAACGTTGGTTTTGGAGGTGTGGAGAGCAGTAGAGGGGGGATGATCTATCAGGCTAGCAGCAGCAATTAGGAGTGACTGCTCACTGCACATTGAGATCAACGGTGAGTATTTCAGACTCTAGGTTTAACATCGGTGAGCGTGAGCCAGCGCCCGTTACCTAGAAAACAATGCTGGGCGGTAGCGAGGGAAGGCAGTGCTTGGAATAACATCAGAGGTGTTTGTATTATTATTGTTATTCATAATTTATTCATATGTCATCTGTAACACCTGGAGATGGAACATCCCTTTTTGAAATGGTATCTAGAGTATCGATTGACACACACGGCAAAACGTGTAATGACGCGTGTACACACATTTAAAATATACAACTTCCACAGCGTGTGCATTCTGTATATAAACATCACATCCCCATTGTGAGCTCGGGTTAACTTCTTTCATTCAACTGTCATCCCTTAAAAAAAAAGTCAGTTTCTCGGTCTAACCTCCTCCTCGGTCTTTCCTAGACATGCTGTCTGCTCCAGCAGCTCCTCCTAGCCCCCACCCGTCCCGCACCCCGACCCCCACCCTCACGGCCACCACCTCCGCCGCCGCGCAACCACCCGTGGGTGTCCCCCCCGTAAGCGAGGGTGAGGCCTCCTCTCCTCCAGCTGAGGCCTCGGCGGCAGGGGGCGCGGCTGCCGCTTCGCCTCCGAGCGGCGGCAGCGCCGTCGCTCCTTCCAGTGTGCAGCCCTCGGACGTGGACCTCTTCGGAGGTCAGTCCGACTTGCGTCGATTCGAGAGAACCCCATCTGTGTTTGGCTGGGTGGCTCGGGGCGCGCTTGCATTTAATCGCCACGGTGGCTAGGAGATGTTAACTACCTCGCCTGGTATATAGGAGGTCGTGGGTTCGATCCCAACCCAGTGATGCCTATTGTATGTTTGGATGTTTTCCCCGTAGTCGTGTGGATTTTTCTCCGGGTCCTCCGGTTTTTCTCTCCACATTTAGGATTAACGTGCATTTCAGAGTATTTGGCTGCTATAATTTCCACATGATGATACGCCGCTTCTTTGAGCTGTCATTTGTGGCCAGGTTGCTTCTGAAAAAAAGCTATATGGCTCCTTGGGCCTTGGCGGGTAAAATAAAAGTTAAGTTTCGTGAAATTCCTTATGTCAACATTAATCGAGCACTATCCTGTGTTCACATCTGTGATTCTACCCGCACGGGATGAAAGCATCATTTATATGTATAATTTCTGATTAGCCTGGTCAACAGTGACCAGCACAAGAATACCAATCAAACAAAATATTTTTTTCCACTTTTTTTGCAGCTACCAGGGCCTCCGTTGGATTATGTTAAAATTTAAAAAGCCCTTGAATAATGGTAGGCCTGTATTAAAATGTAAGATATTTTATTTATTCATAATAATAATTCGTGAAGAGAGCTATCAAGAGGTAACTGCGTGTCACAGGGGACTCAGCCAGCCTAGTGGCTCAACAGGAGAGAAAGCGACTCGCAACTCGAAGGTTGTGATTTCAAACCCTGGTTGTGGGTTGACTCGGCCCAGGGCTCCAAGCTGGAGGTGATGACTGCATCACTGCTCATTGGAGCAGGAAATCAGTTGGACTTGTTTTTCTTATGAAGGAGTTGGGATGGGCAGGTCAATGTTTTTAAGAACTATGCCATTTCTTACCCAGTGTTCGTGTTTCATTTAGAAATGCGCAGCAATTATACTATGTAACACAATTTTTGTTCCTGGGTAGTTAGTGTTATTTCGTAATTGCGTATACCTAAAAAGTATAGAAAATGGCTATTATTCCTCACAAACTTTGTTTTTCTGACCAGGACAGTGATATTTTAAAATTTACCTATTTTCAATGAGAAAACGGGCAAATTTGTGTCTTTTCCTTAACAAAGTCCGGAAAAAAACACATGAATCAAAAGTAACATGTATTTATAATAAAGTAATACAAAAATGAGTACAAAAGATTTAGAAGTGATTAGTTTTTAGAGATTTACAATTGTACTGTAAATCGCTTTCACGAATCAGCCCCCAAATGTAGTCTCCCATGTTCTCATTATACTGTCCTTGGTAGCGGCGTCCAGTATATCCTGGTGGAAGCGCTCGCCTTGCTCCTCCGAGTACGCTCCCATGTTCTCCTTGATTTTATCAAGATGAGCATCAAGGATATGGACTTTGAGGGACATCCTACAGCCCATTGTGCCATAGTTCTTCACCAGAGTCTCAACCAGCTCCACATAGTTTTCGACTTTGTGATTTGCCCGGGAAGCCACGAACCACTGCGACAAAGCTGTTCCAAGCCGCTTTCTCTTTACTAGTGAGCTTCTTGGGGAATTAATTGCACTCCAGGATCTTTATCTGTGGTCCGACAAAGACACCGGCTTTGACCTTTGCCTCGGACAGCTTAGGGAAGAAGTCTTGAAGGTAGTTGAAGGCTGCCGACTCCTTATCTACAGCTCTAACAAATTGTTTCATAAGGCCCAATTTGATGTGCAGTGGCGGCATTAGCACCTTCCGGGGGTCCACCAGTGGCTCCTATTTGACGTTGTTCCTCCCCACGGATAACTCCTTCCGCTGTGGCCAGTCCCACCTGTGGTAGTGCGTCTTGGTGTCCCAGCTGTCCCAACGGCAAAGATAGCAGGGTAACTTGGTTAAACTGCCTTGGAGACCAATCAGGAGTGCCACCATTTTTAAGTCTCCCATGACCTCCCAGCCATACTCATCATACTTCAAGGCGTCCAGCAAGGTCTTGATGATGTTGTAATTCTCTTTGAGGTGCACTGAGTGAGAACAGACTGGTCACATGGTGGCAGAAGCAGAGAGCCCATCTTGATGGGTGGAGAAGCTGCAAAAAAATTGGTGATGCTTCCTCTGATCTGCGACTTGTACACTTTCATCCAACAAGTTCCACTGCTTGAGCCTAGACATCAAAAGCTTGGCATTGGACTTGGTGAGACCAAGATCTCTGATCAAGTCGTTGAGGTATTTTTGGTTGGTAGTATGGGATTCTCTCCTCAGCTCCACCTCTGAAATTGTCATCTGGATTTACAACGTCTTCCTCGCTCTCTGACTTGCTGCTCTCTTCTAAAGACGGCTGCTCTCTCTCCGGAGGAGTGTGCACGGGGAACTCATGGCAGTGAGGCACCGGGGCGATGGATGAAGGAAGGTCCGGATACATGATAGCAGGTGCATTCTTGCCAGTCCGAAGTTTGGAAGCGTCCATCATGCAGAAGTAGCAGTTGCTTGAGTGGTGAGTAGGTTCCCGCCAAATACTTGGGATAGCGAACTTCATGTCTTTCTTTTCCCCTCTACCATCCTACAAAAATAAATTTATTTCACCCATGACTAATGTGTAGGAGATTCTCGCAACATTTTTTATATATGATATAGTTTTTCAATAACATTTAGAGTTGTAAAACTTTTTAAAATAAAAAAAACTTTCACATTTTTTATAACATCAAATTCCGAGCAACAATTGTACATCTTATCATCCAGAGTTTGCATTTTGCATTGCTCGTAGGTGAAATGAGGTGCCCAGGGTTTGTCTTGATCCCCGACAGGCATGCTGAAATATGCCTTGTAGGCCTCACACATCTTAGCAGATGCTTCCACAGAGTACTTTTTCGCTCTTGTCTTGATAAATTAATAATTGGCCGCAGAAATGGCAAAATGCGTCTGCCGGATGCTTGCAGCCTCTTGATGCCATCTCAGAAAAGTGCAGATATGTATCCACTTAGGCAGCTGGAACTAAACTGAACTGGTGTGCTTAAGGCCCCTGTATTTATACTACTTTATTACTGGATAGTTTGAGAATATTAGTGTTCCTCCAAGTATATTTAGGACTGAATCCATCTGGAATGTTCTGGAAAATAGGTAAATTTCAAAATCACTGTCCTGGTCACAAAAGCAAAGTTTGTGGGGAATAATAGCCATTTTCTGTACTTTTGAAGCATAAGCAATTCGGAAATAACACCTACTATTCAGGAACACAAAATAAAGAAAAAAATGTGCAATTAATTTTCATGCTGAAATTTGGACGAAGTTTTGGGTATAATTGTTTCTTGTTTTCCTAATGAAAGTCTAGGTCCTCTGAGGCCCTTACTCTGGAATTTTCGGCCTTAAGCGGTTTTATAATGATAACCCGTGGAGGGTATACTTGGAATATTTAGACTTTTATTTTGTTTGATTATTTGCAACATAACATCAAGATCATTGTATTGTGATCTTTAGTCGTATGAATGTAATACGTTATTTTTTTATGTTTTGGAAAACATTTTCAGGAGTCTATTTTGCAAGAGATTCTTCAGTGGGCTCTCACAGGATTTTGATTAAAGGATTTTCTGTTTCCTGCACCTAAGAGTCCATATTCAATAAAGTGGGAACATTAAACAGTAAGTGTTCACAAAGCCCTGCGAGCCACCCAGCCAAACTCAATGTTGGGGAACATCTGTGTTAGAGTGGCATAAACTTTCCTCTGTGTACCTGTCTTTTACGTGATCTTCATCCTTCCTGCTTTCCTGCCTATCTACCTGCCTCACTGGAAATCGGGGATTGCATCGGAGCAGATGTGTTTGCCTCAACCCTGAGCGAGCCTGCCACCACCACTGCCGCCTCCTCCTCCGCTGCTGCCGCCGCTGCTGCGAAACCGGGAGACGGAGCCGAAGCGGCTGTCGACCTCTTTTCTGGTGCGGGCTACGAGCTGCTACCGCTGTGTCTGTCACAAAACAACAACGAACTCCAGAGGCGGAGTGTCCCCCCCCCCCCCCCCTGTTATGCCTCTCCAGTTGTATTGTTGATGGCACGGGCGTGCACCGCGCAGTCCCTTGCAGGCAAAGAGGTGGTGGGGAGGGTGGGTGAGGGAGGCCTGGGCAAACTGAAATATGATGCTGTTTAAACGGGGCCCTTCGTTAATAATAACAAAAACACATTAAATGTACAGTAGTCCCTCAGTTGACCGTGACATCGGTTAACGATTTTTCGGTTCATGTTTTGCCTAACCATAGGGTCTTCATGGTTTCGACTCGTGTAAAAACGTTGATTAACGGTACGTTTACGTGATTGAACGGATTCATGCTTTTAACATGGAATTCGTATAGTCGGTTAACAGTTATTTCGGTTAACAGTAGTTTTTTGTGGAACTGATTAAAATGATAACTGAGGCACTACTGTATTTATAATTATTTTAATATCTTGAGTAGGGAGATCACCCCCATTGCTGTCTCACCCCTCCTACTACCCCCCCCCCTGCCTTCCACAATCATGCTGCAGGAATGACTAAAACGTTACTAAACATTAGGCACTAGCCTGCCAATGTGGTATAGACTGAGCTTGGTATATTATACATTGCTGTGAAGAGGTTTTTCGCTGGAGTGTTTTTTTTCTCTTACCCATTCACCTCCAGGACCAAGGATGGATGAGTTATCTCTGTCTGTATGTATGTCTGTCTGTGGGAAGCAGGGGGTCACAATAATAATCATAAAGGTTATCATATATAGACTAGGGGGGGGGGGGAACTCCCACTTGTAAATAGCGTGTCTGTAAAAGTGTAAAATAGGTGACGCTTTGGGCAATAGCCGTCTTCTAAGTGCACAATTATAGGCCAGATAAATAGTGACAAGTTTAAAAATGTCCTTTATATGATGGGCCACCATCAAAATAAAAAAAAGTCTTACTAAATAAACTAATTTGTATATAAATTTTAATTTCTGGCACAATGCAGTATTGGCAAAACTGCTGTTGTGACGTCAATAAAACCATAATACTTATGGATTCCCAGACACAATTCTAGTTTTGTTTTGTGTTCAGGAATGCACCACGAAGTGGATAATGCTAATTATTCCTATCATTAACCCTGTTCTACCCATACGCAATGTGTGTGCAACATTTTATAAATTGACCTTCAATACAAATTCGTTTATTTCTTGAACATGTTTGATTGTTGAAGGATTTGTGTGGTACCCAATAGCTACGAATAAGTAACTATTCATATGCCAATTTAGAAACCGTTCATAAGTCAACCAAAATGTCATTCTCATCAGGCCTCGTAGTCGACACAAGTGCAGTCTCAAACACTAATCCCCTCGGTCTCTCTGGGCTCTTCTATTTTCTAATTAAGAAGGATCCATTGCTTGACATGTGACACACTACATATAAAAAAAAATAGGGTCGCGCTTTTTATTGTTGAAGAGTGAGTCTTTTTTGTTGTTTCTCGTAAACTGTTTTTGTTACTATGAAGGGCCTTTGCCTTCATTAATATGATCAGGCAAATTCATCAACTGTGCTGTATTAGTGATGAATTGGCATGTTCTGTTTACGTGACAACCCTTACTAGTTGGCTGTGTCGGGTGGTGGCGAGTTTTAACGACACATTTATATATTTACGCGATCTAACCCAAAAAAAACAGCTGGATGATATTGGTCGCAAAAGCCTATCTGTTAAACAAACAAGGTGATGTTATTACATGTGATTGCCATAGCATTGTGTTTTATGGAAAGTCATTCATAATCATCTTATTAAGTTTAAACATTAATAAGTTAAATTATAGTGCCCCTAGGGCTAAGCCTGCATCGCCTGGTTTCCTTGCCCGGGTCCCCGCTTCTTTCTAGTCAATATCATCTTGGAGAAACCGTGGAAGGCCCAAGTTGCTCATCATCAGCCATGATTTATCCACTGCTGGATGATGACCGATATCATGTCTCTGATGTGTTTGCCTGATCCTAGTGTCCCTCTGTGTGCCTGTTAGTAATTCCAAGCTTTCTTCTGATCTTGCTTTTATCATATTCATTATGTTATATCCACTCCTGCATTAAGCATCAATAATATAAACTAGATTTGAAGCTTTCGTGACTGCGGGAATTACTCTTTGGTTCTTTCAGTAAAGTCGCGTAGAAAATCAAATCAAATAATAATAGAATATGACGTTTCGGTTGCAACACAAGCAACCATTATCAGGTAAGAATGAATGATCATTTATTTTCTACGTGACTTTACCAAAAGAACCAAATAGTCATTAATAATATAGCTCTAACTTTCATATGTTCTATAATTCACTTGTTCCGTTGTTGTCGGTCGTTACAAGCATGCATATGCCCATGCTTTAAGTACATTTGTAACCTGGCTGAAATGATCACCACACTTGACAACCCAGATTAATCTTGGCTGCCACTTAGAGTTGAACTCGTGAATTCAGCAGTGCTGGTTCCGTTGTCATAATAGAAGATGCACCTGCCACTCGATAAAATGTCTTATCACATAACTTGACATAGTGCAGCTCTGAGGGCCTTCATATGATAACAAAAACATCTCAAAAACTGACCTTCATAACATCATTAGTGCTGTTTTGTGACTGGGTAAGACATCCTCCAGGGAACGTGTGACATCATTAGATGATATTTGATATCGTTTGATCTGTAATTTTGTCATATCTGCTGCAGTGGGGAGTCATTGATTGGGTGCCACGATGGCGAGATGTTAACTACCTTGCCCGGTATACAGGAGGTTCTTGGGTGCGATCCTGACCCTGACACATGCTGTATATTTGGAGTTTGCATGTTCTCTCCCCGTGATCGTGTGGATTTTGATCTGTGCCCTCCGGTTTTTCCCTCCATTTTTAATCGACGTGTTTAGAGTATTTGGCTGCTATACATTTCCACATGATAAGGCACTTTGTTGAGTTGTCATTTGTGGCAAGGTCGCATCTGAAAATGAGCTAAATAGCTCGATGGGCCAAACCTTGTAAAAGAAATAAAAAATAGTTTTAATTTAGTTTATTGTGTAATTTTCTGTGTCATCTGACTCGCTAGCACATCTCATAATTTGTGATTCAATTGCAAGCTAACAAGGGAAAAAATGCCGAGACTTATGGAATGTAAGCGTTAATATTTGTCTTCTGGTTCTTTCGGTAAAGTCACGTAGAAGGGAAATAATAAATAATAAAAATAAAACATAATACAATTAAATTATCACGACGTTTCGGCCACAACACAAGCAGCCGTCCTCAGGTGAAGAACAGAGCTGTCTGTAAAACAGCGTCGTAATGAACACTGCTAAGCTTGGCAGCGTATTTAAGCTGGGTGGGAGGAGAAGAGCGCCTTGACAAAGGAGTTTACATATCAACAGAGGAATTTAGCATATTGACGCTAAAGAACTGCAACTACCCTACTTCCATGCAATAAACCGATGTGAAAAAACTAAATATAAAATACATCAATATAATCAATGTACTCAATAATACTCTCCAATAAGCTGAGCTATTAACATTAAGTTACTGGATATACACTACACTATATAATGACTACCATATAGTGAACCGATAAAAAACTAAAATATAAAATACATCAATATACTCGATATACTCTCCAATAAGCTTGTAAACTAAGCTTATTGGAGAGTATATTGAGTATATTGATGTAATAGTTTAAATTTTTGTTTTTTATTGGTTCACTATATGGTAGTCATTATATAGTGTAGTGTATACCCAGTTACTTAATGCTAATAGCTCAGCTTATTGGAGAGTATATTGAGCACATTGATTATGTTGATGTATTTTATATTTATTTTTTTCACCGGTTTATTGTATGGTAGTTGGGTAGTTGCAGTTCTTTAGCGTCAATATGCTAAATTCCTCTGTTGATATGTAAACTCCCTTGTCAAGGCACTCTTCTCCTCCCACCCAGCTTAAATATACGCTGCCAAGCTCAGCAGTGTTCATTACGACGCTGTTTTTCAGACAGCTCTGTTCTTCACCTGAGGACAGCTGCTTGTGTTGTGGCCGAAACGTCGTGAGAATTTTATTTTATTGTTTAATTGTTATTATTTTATTATTTCCCTTCTATGTGACTTCATCGAAAGAACCAAGAAGATGAATCCCTGCAGTCATGAAAGCTTTAAATCGAAAGTTAATATTTGTATTCGTTCTCATACGAAATGCCCACAATTTCACGAACCTTAGCCAATCCGAACATTTCTGTTGGTCTCATCCAGCTTTTGTATCCTTTCAACATTATCCCATTCAATCCACGCGTGTAACCCTATACAGCAGGGCACAGCGTACACTTAACCAAGCTTGTGCCAGTTCCAGGGTCAGAACAGACCGGTACAAAATGTGAGCATTTCAAGTTTAACTTTGTAATGTTTTGTCTCACGTCTTCGCTTCTTCCATTTGGTTCCACTTTGTTGCTGCACCATTACCTATTTCTATTTGTTTCACTGTTTTGGGGAATCGTGTGGAGCTGCCATTCATGACTTTGCATGAATGGCAGTCCTAAAAAATATGGATAATACAAAAAAATTATGAGATTTGTTTCGGCCCTAAATTAAATGCAATATAAATTAATCTGCCAACGAACCATCCTGACCAGTGTTTTTATAGAATTTGTTTTTAAAAGAGAAACCTTTCACCGGTTTTGAATTAGGTCTCATTAATTAGCAGCGAGAGATTTGAATGCTCGGGATAATACATTGGTTCGCACAAGAGAAAACATTGTCAAACTGTTGAATATTTAATTGTTGTTAAACAATGAGGCACCTTCTTTTGGACACTTGAACGCTTGAATTAGTGTTCCTGTAGTATGCTTTTCTATTTCCTTGGTCCCTATTTCTCCTTTCCTCCTCCCCACTGCGGCCTCGCCCCCTTTCCTCTCCTAACCCCCCCCTCCCCTCCCGCTTGCCCCAAGACCCGTTTGCTCCCAGCGCGGGATCCGCTGGAGACGCAGCCCCTGCCGATCTGGACCTCTTTGCCATCAAGGTGGCATTGCCAGAGGGAGCACCTGATGCAGCGGGGGTGACACTGCCCCTCACGCCGTCTCCGGCTGCCGCTGTGCTCACGCCTTCGGCCCCTGTGCCCCCTTTGCTCACTCCGACCGCCCCTGCAGCCCCTGCCGCCTCTGTAGATCTCTTTGCCGGTAAAGATTCTGTCCCTTGAAAGCCAATATGCTGTAATCGCTTTTGCTTTTCAAACCATGCTGAGGTGGGGTATGATGTGCTGTTCGACAATTAGTTTCTCACTGTACCTTGCAGATCCGATAGAGGGCAAAGTACACATTTACGCCAAAATTAATAATACATCCAATTTTACCCATCAAAGCTTCACGAACTGTTTCGCGGTATTTCTGTAACTGCTTGGTAACGCATGCAGGAAATTATGAAAGTGCACCGGCTGCTGCAGTTTGGAAGTTAAAGACCCTGTAATATTACAGCATCTTTACTGTGTGCCCATGTCGTGGTCAACATTTTTATTTTAATAATAATTACTCTTTTGCATTAGTTATTAACGGGATACCCATGGTTTACACTTTCATCCAGCCCCTTACCTGGTTAAATAATTGTTGTAGATTTGTAACCCAACTGAATGTTTACTGCACGTCTTATTTTAGCGTACCAGAGTAGGGGACACACTTCCTTATGTCGTCTGTATTTCCTTTGGTAATTCTGAGTAGACCTCCGTTACTGTAATTACCTCAATCTCTTACTTTGCTTTAAGTGAGTTCTTTGTGCTGGAAGCGTCTAAGCAACAGGTGGTGCGGGATCAGCAAGAGCCTCAGTTTTAAGTCTTGTTTAATACCTGATATTCGCAAGAGCTTAACGCTAAGATGTGAATCCGAGGAATGTAATGTGATGTTTGACACGAGAGGTTTTGCTGAGTTGACCGTCTCATTCAATGAAGTGAACAATCTTATTTTTTTTCGGGGGCCCCCCTCTTGTGTTGCACCGAGTTGCCGCCGCTTAGAATGTAGACTCCCCTTCTCGCAGGCACTCTCGCTCGGGCTTTAAACCAATTGAGTTTCTTTCACTTTATTTGGCTTATTCCAACTCTTGAGAAATGTTAAAGTTGCTTTTAATTGCTGTGCAACATCCATTGTGCGGAGTTTATAATGCAAACCCATCTTTTTGGTTCTTTCGGTAAAGTCACGTAGAAGGCAAGTAATAAAATAATAAAAATTAAACATAATAAAATAATTCTCACGACGCCGTCCTCAGGTGAAGAACATGTCTGTCGATAAGACAGAGTCTGAATGACACGTCCTCGGCTTGGAGCGTCTATTTAAGCTGGGAGGGAGGAGGAAGAGCGCCTTGACAAAAGAATTTGCATATGAAGAGGAATTTAGCATATTTATGGGAAATGCAGGAATGCGACTAGTGCTACTTGTGAAATGCGTAGGAGGTGGGCGAGGGGTTTTCAAAGTCATATTATGCCCATGCATTATGTAGGATTAACAGCATCAAAGGGAGGGGGTAGGGGTAGCATTAATAAAGGGAAGGAATGTTAATAGTATGTAGCTGCAGTAACTAACCAACCACGTAAAAAGCTAAAGTATAAACTACATAGTATCATCAGTATGCTAAATATACTCTCAATAAGCTGAGCTACTAACCGTAAGTAATACATTACAATTCTAGGTCGCAAAAAATATAATATGCTTCCAGCTAAACTTTTTAAACGTTTTCCTTACATCACACGGGTCTATCCCGTACTATATGCTGCCATAGACAAACCCAACATTAAATTGTATACTGTATTACTATACACTACCCTATGTCTTAGAATAATACATAGTGTAATATTACACTATGTATTATTCTACCCACCCAACTGTATACCACACTGCTGTATATTCACTATACAATTACGATACTATATATTACCTTATACATTGTATTAAACATTACACTTTAATACTAATTATTATACATTATGCTATACACTATACCATTGACCGTCGCGTGAAAGGTACTAAGAGGAAGCAACAAAATATGTCAATGGGAGAGTGGTGATATCGACAATCAAGGGGATTTCCCTGTCTCCAGACGACCTGCTTGTCAGTTTTGATGTGATTTCCTTATTCACCAAGGTTTCTGTACCTGACACCATCGCAATCATTGAAGACTTGGTTCATCAAGGACTGAATGCTGGGGTACCCCCCCCTGGTGAGACACTGCTTAACCAATACATACTTCACCTGGAATGGAACTTTCTACAAGCAAACTGAGGGCACCCCAATGGGCCCCCCCCCCTATCTCCGGTTGTAGCCAACATCTTCATGGAGAAATTTGAGACTGACGCCATCCAGACTGCCACTCTACGCCCGACCTTATGGAAGAGGTACGTAGATGACACTTTTGTCATCTGGCCACATGGCCGGCCTGCTCTAGACCAATTTCTCGACCACATCAATTCCATACACCCAGCCATCAGATTCACCATGGAAGTCGAAAAAGATGGCAAGCTACCCTTTTTGGATGTCCTAATTAAAAGGAGACCTGATGGTTCAATGAGCCACTCTGTCTACAGGAAAGCCACCCATACGGATGCTTACCTAAAACCGAAAAGATGGTGGTGGGAATCCGGTTTTAGGTAAGCATCTGTATGGGTGGCTTTCCTGTAGACAGAGTGGCTCATTGAACCATCAGGTCTCCTTTTAATTAGGACATCCAAAAAGGGTAGCTTGCCATCTTTTTCGACTTCCATGGTGAATCTGATGGCTGGGTGTATGGAATTGATGTGGTCGAGAAATTGGTCTAGAGCAGGCCGGCCATGTGGCCAGATGACAAAAATGTCATCTACGTACCTCTTCCATAAGGTCGGGCGTAGAGTGGCAGTCTGGATGGCGTCAGTCTCAAATTTCTCCATGAAGACGTTGGCTACAACCGGAGATAGAGGGGAGCCCATTGGGGTGCCCTCAGTTTGCTTGTAGAAAGTACCATTCCAGGTGAAGTATGTATTGGTTAAGCAGTGTCTCACCAGGGGGGGTACCCCAGCATTCAGTCCTTGATGAACCAAGTCTTCAATGATTGCGATGGTGTCAGGTACAGGAACTTTGAATAAGGAAACCACATCAAAACTGACAAGCAGGTCGTCTGGGGACAGGGAAATCCCCTTGATTGTCGAAACCACCACTCTCCCATTGACATACTTCGTTGCTTCCTCTTAGTACCTTTCACGCGACGGTCAATGGTATAGTGTATAGCATATTGTATAATGATAAATAGTATTAAAGTGTAATGTTTAATACAATGTATAAGGTAATATATAGTATCGTAATTGTATAGTGAATATACAGCAGTGTGGTATGCAGTTGGGTGGGTAGAATAATACAGTGTAATATTACACTATGTATTATTCTAAGACATAGGGTAGTGTATAGTAATACAGTATACAATTTAATGTTGGGTTTGTCTATGGCAGCATATAGTACGGGATAGACCCGTGTGATGTAAGGAAAAAGTTTAGCTGGAAGCATATTATATTTTTTGCGACCTAGAATTGTAATGTATTACTTACGGTTAGTAGCTCAGCTTATTGAGAGTATATTTAGCATACTGATGATACTATGTAGTTTATACTTTAGCTTTTTACGTGGTTGTTTAGTTACTGCAGCTACATACTATTAACATTCCTTCCCTTTATTAATGCTACCCCTACCCCCTCCCTTTGATGCTGTTAATCCTGCATAATGCATGGGCATAATATGACTTTGAAAACCCCCCGCCCACCTCCTACGCATTTCACAAGTAGCACTAGTCGCATTCCTGCATTTCCCATAAATATGCTAAATTCCTCTTCATATGCAAATTCTTTTGTCAAGGCGCTCTTCCTCCTCCCTCCCAGCTTAAATAGACGCTCCAAGCCGAGGACGTGTTATTCAGACTCTGTCTTATCGACAGACATGTTCTTCACCTGAGGACGGCTGCTTGCGTTGTGGCCGAAACGTCGTGAGAATTATTTTATTATGTTTTATTTTTATTATTTTATTACTTGCCTTCTACGTGACTTTACCGAAAGAACCAAGAAGATGAATCACTGCAGTCACGAAAGCTTTAAATCGAAATTTAATGCAAACCCAGTTGAAGACATTTTCACACTAGTTCTGTGATATCTTCTTCTAGAGATGTTCACTCACAGCATGGTTAACTCTCACCTACAAGTCCCAAATTGAAGTTTCTCTCTTGACAATGGCAATTGTAGGTAAAATGGAGTATAATTGTAGCATTATATATGTATGTATGTAGAACTTCTTTTGCACCATATGTAGCCAACCGTGCTCATCGAAGGTGTGAGGAGCAGGACCACAAACTAAGCACAAAAATACGTTTTAAAGAAATTAGTTTTCAATCTACATGTTAGGGACGACATTGGAATTGGTGTAGAAGCATCGGCTAAAGATATTTTACCACCATGGTCACTATTAACTAACACAGACCTGAGATTGAACTATATGCAGAACGTCTACACTGTGCAGAGTACCCATTTTCAGAGCAGACAAAGAGTGACGACAACAGGAAAAATCGAAGATTGATTTTAATTTAAACATTTTACAGTGAAGTCTGGGGGGAAAATGGTTTAAAGTGGAGGCGCAATATTCATATAAATAGTTTTTCATTATCAGATTTTTTTTCACCTTTTTAAACGAATAAAACACAAGTATACAACAAGGAAGAAAGTATATGCATATGCATGAATCCTTAATAGTTTTCTAAAATGTTCGTCCTGAAGTTTTTGTGTTAATTAATCATATTTCTGCCATGACATGCTGAACGCAAATTTAGACGTTAACAAATACAATGAAAACTGAAGAGGGTGCATAGAAACATGGAGAGGTGTAGACTTGCAAATGCATTGGGACGACAAAAAAGGACACGTGGATTAGAGGACATAGGTTAACCACGTTAGATTAACTATTAACAAAAGTTTGTGGGTTTGGGAAACCATTATCAATATGGCTGGTTTTCATTTGGGTAAGTCCTTAATAGCAGCATAACCTTGGACTAAAGTTGTGTTTTTATATTTTATCATCTTTCGAGAAAAATCAGGACCTCCCTCATGTTGCAGGCAGGCAGACGGATGGATGGCCAGCTTTTGTGCTTTCAACCTCCGTTGAAAAGGCTTAAAAATAACTATCATGCAAAAAATTACTTGGAAAAGGTCACTAACTCTTATAAGCATTTGACCTCTGTATCTCTACCCTTTGTAGGACCATTGCCCGAGATGTTGGCTCATTACTGCATGTGCTTTTTGAGTTTTCCGGCAGAGTTTGTCATTTGAAGTTGTGCTAAAGTCTTCTCAGCTTGTGGTTTGCACGAAAGGTGCACATACCCAATGTAAGCGTGAACCGCAGTGCTTTGCGAGTGGGTGGTCCGCTCTGCTTTCTGCAGACATGTTCGGCTCCCTGCCCGAGCCCACGCGGGCTGGGTCTCCTAAGCCGGAAGGCCCCACCAACGTAGACTTCTTGGCTCCAGGTACCATGTGCATTGAGTGTTGTGTTTTGTGGTCTGCGCCCCAACCTCTCAATCCCCCGTCTTGTGCTGCTCAAAACCACCTGGAGGGAATGTCGCCAGTTTATGTGCATGGTGATTTGCATGTCGCCACTGGTGTTTAAGTAGCTCTAATACGTTGTTGGTTAGGATTGTAGCTTGGTTGATGGAGAAACATGGCTCCTAATGGTGAGCTTAATGGAAATTGTTTTAACGATTGTGATGGGAGGCCTGTTGACCCTGATGAAGATTTGAACTCTCAACCCCAACATTCATGGTCTGTTTGCTATAGCAAGAGCCATCATTGCTCATGGATGTCTACTTTGGTATTCTCTGTCCTCATTATTGGCTGCTTTTTTATACCTTACCTGTGGTTGGGAAAGCTTCGGCTTTTGTGTACATTTTCAATGCCAGATGTAATGCCTCCGCCATTATCCAAACCACACCGGTTTTATAATTTCACCCGTGGTTTGTTTTTGTTTTTCCCAAATGTTGCAAGTTGTTGTAAAATGTTTTCAATGGAATTTATACCACGCTTGGAAAATATTCAGCCTCGATGCATCCACGTGCACATTTTACCTGTTTTAACCCGTCGGCGTCACTCGCTTCTGTCAAGTAGTTTGTGATGTGAGCCCAATTCTGCAGCTGTTGTACACTCGAGTTTTTACAACGGACTTCCCTCTGCTGTCCTGGTAATAACTGCAATTTACTCAAGTCTTTGGCCTAACATGGCTTGGCGCTCACTTTTTTGTAAGAATTATTATATTTTAGAGCAATACATTTTACACGTGTTTTTTAAATCATGTTGTGAAATCTGAGCTGACAGCAGTCAGAAAATATCTTGCAAATATAACCCATAGAGACATGAGAACACACTCGGAGAATTGTCCACCTCATCCAGAGTGCGCAGCACTGGGCTTACACGTGAAAGATAGTCGTATGAAAGGATTTGCACATTCTGGATATCCTTCAACTTCCACAATTCAAGTTAGATTGCATTCATGATTGTCACTAGACCATGCGCCATACGATATTTCTGATAAGTTTGGCCTTTAATGAAATCACAAGTTTCCATACTAAGAGATAATTTTGGGATGACCTTGGTCAGCGGTCAGCAACTTTTGGTTCCCGAGCTGAAAGCTGCTCTTTAAGGACTGCTTCGTGATGTTATTCGCATGCATAGCGGCTCTTGAAATATTGAGCTTTTTTACCGAATTCATATAAAATGACTCTTTGTTATTTTCGGTTGCCGGCCCCTGGTCTAGGCATATGCAAGATGGCTGCCCAGATTGTTGCCTATCAACTGAAAAAAAAAACAGAATTGGATCTAGTCATGTGCTCCTGGACCAGTGCCAAATTAAATGAAGAACATTTTCTCAAATGCAGTAAGCCCTCTATTTACTTTGGAGATGTGTGTGACGTTGGGCCAAACAATGTAAATCGACACCTATTTTACCATTGACCAAACTATATAATATGTATGAGGGCTATGTTCCTGGGGGTAATTTTTTGCTCAACATTTGCAGGAAAAATATGAAATAAATACCAAAAAAAGTTAACAGAGGTGTTCATGGTTCACATCCAGCGACCAACGTGGTTATTCCTGCGAGTGTATTCACTGTCAAAATATGCGATGTCTGCTTCACATTGGACGTGAAAGATCCTGTGATGCCACTCGCAAGAATAGGCCATTGTGCGCCCGCGTCAGGGTCCAAATGTGAAAAAAATACCTGCAAATTATTCAAATGGAATATACACAGCAGTCATCGCCCTCGACTACAAAAACTTGCCAGTACCCTCCTGAAAAAGCAATGAGACTCTGAGGCTTTTCTGGGTAAACAAGCATGTTAATAATAATCAATGTAAACAAGTGATTTGAATAGCAAGTCAGAGGGGTTTTCCAGGTGGGGACTTCTGAGGAACTGAAGGAACTGTAGAGAGACAAAAAAAATATTTTCCTCAAGAACAATCGTTGCTTTCTGTGTTGGCCCACGGACTTTAGACCCGACTCCATATCGACATCACAGGGTTAGGACCTGGTGACATCCGTGTCGTCATGTATGACTATTGGCACCGGGAATGGACAATGTGCAATGTCCCATCATGCATCTCCAGCAGCCTAGTTCCTTTATTTTGCCCTACACCGTGATGACCGATATATCCCCCACTCATGATACCTGACGGTAACTACAGTTAAATATTGCAGATGCAGGGGGATGTCATTCTTTGTTGTCATGGCCACCGCAATATAAAATAAAACCACTCTTTAAAGTCATGTTTTGCAGACTCGGTGCATAAGCTTCTACCGCTTTCACCGAATGCCTCTAACTAAATAATTCACACAGCATCATGGAAACCTGGTTAACAGTTTAAAAATGTTATTACTAATGCTTGACGCTGTCCGTCCTTTTTATCACGATAACAACATCTACATTCTGTACGCTGCGGGAATGACCAAGCTCCTCTCAAAGTAATGTGGGCTCTCATGAACTCTACAGGAGGCTGACATAAACAGATGGTTGTCAAACATTTAAGCAATCGATGAAAAGTTGTTTCAATTAAATATCTACCCATTTGAAACTGCAGAACTGTATCGTGAGAGGTCATTAAAGCATGTTTGTTTATGGTGTAATGGTTGAGTTGCCATCGTCCTGTTTTAGCTCCATTGTTCATGCTCATTTACATAATTTGCATAATTCATGCTGTGGGGAATCGCATGCCAATGAATTGCTTGTTTATGAAAACGTTCATTTTTTGCACTCGCCTTCATTGTTAGGTTTTCATGGGTTAAATGATTCCTCCTCGTATATTATACATTCCATTGGCAAGGCATTCCCTTAATTTGTTATTTAGTTTGACGAGTTACTGAAATAATGTAGATTAATATAGTATTGTTATTTGGGATTTCTACACATGAAAGTTTTTTTCTAAATTATTGCATGGACTGGCACAATTTCACAACACAGTTGGAAAGTATTTGGAGGCTCACTTTTCAATCCTTTTTCTGAAATTGTATCCTTTGTAAATCACTGCGCCATTGCTGATAAAAGTGGTGCCTGTGCAGGTTAAAGAAGAAATTGCCTTCTCAATATGTTTGCCAATGTTTTAGTTACTTTGGTTTTGTGCATACATCTGGCATATTCCAGCTCTTGAAGAAATATTTGGCAGAGACAAAAGGAGTGTAAATATTTGCTTGTCCACAATGATGGTGGCTAGATCGGCTTCTGTGCATAAGCTTCCCATGAGTCAATGTGGCATGGGCACCTTTACAATGACATGCATGGTGAACTGCGGCCCTTGCTTTGTGAACCTACTTATTATATAAAAAAAAACATGTTTGTATACAAAAGTACCACGTCTTTATTTTATCTTCTAGCATTTGACATTACAATACTTTCTTTCCTCGGTGCTGCCTGTTTTGATAACTCTGTGCACGTTGCTTGCTGCCAAGACGTTTTTACATCCCCACCTTGTGGGGCATCTCCCATGTCTGATGCACCGGCCTCATCAGATCTCCTTGCCGGTGAGATTTTTATATGTTTTTTTACTTTGAATTTATCATCGTAACTTCACATCAACATCGCTGATCTATAACAGGTTTTCAGGTTCTGCATATATTTCAGATGTGGCCAGCTTGTTCATGAAGTTAATTTAATACAATCAAATATGATGTTTAAATCATTGCTGCAGTTGAAATGCAGCTTCAAATAAAGTCTGAATGGTGTGATTAAATGTGCCAAGTGAATGACCATTTTCCATAAATGTAAAACTTACATTAATCGCAGAACTGTGTACATTTGCTTTTTCGAGTAATATATCACGCCCCATTGCAGAGTTCCACTTTGTGTAATATGCTGAATAACGTAGCAAAGTGACCTAATAGAACATGAAGGGAAAATGTCTCTTGGATGAAAGATTATATTGGAGTGACTCGAAGTCGGTCTGTGGTATCATCTTCTGATGTGACACAGTGCTCTGCAATAATTTAAAAAGGCCATTTCTTAATCTCATGACGTGCCTTGAATAGGACAATTGGGGGACATTTTCAAAACTACATGTCTAATGTCCAGTTGTGAGTAAGTTACCGATATACATTATAATGGTCTAGAAAGGTTAGACAGCTTTAATTTAGCACAGATGTTTGGCTGTATGCTTTACACGTCCAATTAGCACGGTTGGCTGCATATATCGTGTTAATAAGTTGCACATACTTATGTAGTGAGAGCATGTGGGAGGGGCCACTGCTCACCTCGCTCCAATGGGAGCGGGGTGAATGGGGGGGGCGGAGGCAGAGGCAGGATGGAAGGTGGAGTTGGGTCACGTGGGAGAGCGGGATATAAGAGGAGGGCCGGAAGGAGAAGGGGAAGAGAGAGTAAGAACCAAAGAGGGATCCACGCAGGTCGGTGGAAGGAGCCGTGGCGCCATTGCCACGTGGTCGAGAAGGGATAGGTGCCCACGGGAAGGCAGCGTGCGTGGGGAGCGGCCAGACAGGGGAGCGTGCGGGATCGCACGGAGTGAGACAGGGGAGCGTGCAGGATCGCACGGAGAGACACACAGAAGGGAGCGTGTGCGGAGTACCCGAAGGGCGGTGTGGCTGGGCCGGGTGAGGGAGTGCACACGGAAGGGAGCCAGGTGACGGCGTGGGCGAGAGCCACAGGGAAGCGTGCGCGGGGCGCACGGACGTGCGGAAGGCGAGGCCGGAACGAGGAACAGCGGGTGCGTGGAAGAACCCAATAAAGGACACGGAGAAAAACGGAAGTTTCGATTTAAAGCTTTCATGACTGCAGGGATTCATCTTCTTGGTTCTTTCGGTAAAGTCACGTAGAAGGAAAATAATAAAATAATAAAAATAAAACATAATAAAATAATTCTCACGACGTTTCGGCCACAACGCAAGCAGCTGTCTTCAGGTGGAGAACAAGTCTGTCAAGTAGACATAGTCTGAATGGCACGCCCCAGGCTTGGAGCGACTATTTATGCTGGGATGGAGGGGCGAAGAGCGCTTTGACAACATAATTTGCATATCAAGAGGAATTTAGCATATCAAGAGGGATTTTAAAATATTTATGGGAAATGCAGGTATGCGATTAGTACTACTCACAAGTAGTACTCCGCAGGGAATGGATTCTTTGCTCCGCTGCAAGCTTCCTACCACCACTCTCCCATTGACATATTTCGTTGCTTCCTCTTAGTACCTTTCACGCGACGGTTAATGGTATAGTGTATAGCATATTATGTAATGAATAGTATTAAAGTGTAATGTTTAATACAATGTATAAGGTAATATATAGTATCGTAATTTTATAGTGAATATATAGCAGTGTGGTATACAGTTGAGTGGGTAGAATAATACATAGTGTAATATTACAATGTATAGTCAATAAGCATATTAGTTGCGGCGCCATATTATTAACATTCCTTCCCTTTATTAATTCTAACCTTACTCCCTCCCTTTGATACTGCTAATCCTGCATAATGCATGGGCATAATGACTTTAAACCCCTCGCCAAACCTCCGCATTTCACAAGTAGTACTAATCGCATATCTGCATAAATATGCTAAATTCCTCTTGATATGCAAATTATTTTGTCAAAGCGCTCTTCGCCCCTCCATCCCAGCATAAATAGTCGCTCCAAGCCTGGGGCGTGCCATTCAGACTCTGTCTACTTGACAGACCTGTTCTCCACCTGAAGACGGCTGCTTGCGTTGTGGCCGAAACGTCGTGAGAATTATTTTATTATGTTTTATTTTTATTTTATTATTTTCCTTCTACGTGACTTTACCGAAAGAACCAAGAAGAAAAAAACAACGGAAGTGTGAAGGAGTCCTTTATTACACTGGTGTCAGAAGTGAACCAAGATTTCCAAGCATCTGAAGAAGAGGATCGTACCTGCTCCATCCTCGGACGACGAAGACGAGAGTCCACCAACAGCGGCGTTCCCGACGACAGAAGGAGGAGGCGAGGTGCTGACAGGCGACACGCTGGGGGTGCAAGAGGTCGTAGGAGCGGCGGGGCCGTCTGCTGCAGCGGGCTCCGAGGAGGGCTGGCGACACGTCACGGCTCAACTGGAGTTGCTGCGGGCCACACTCACACAACTGTGCGCCCTGGTGACGGCGACGACGAGGCCGGATCGACCGAGTGGGGAGCCGTCCGCCATTGGGGCCCGTGTGACGCTTCCCGCCTTCTCCGCCACGTGGCAAGACGCCGCCATCTTGGGCGGGGCCGTGGACGAAGCGCGGGAAGCCGTCATCTTGGGCAGGGCCGTGGACGAGGCGCGGGAAGCGGCCATCTTGTTACCGCGTGCAGCTACCGTCTTGTCAACGCGGGAAGATGTGGTCGTCTCGTCACCGTGTCGACTTCCGTCAGCGGATTGTGGCGACTCGGGGAACCGCAGTCATCGTCTGACGACGCTGAAATAATTTTCCATTGGAGGCGACTGGAGTGCGTTCGCCTGCCGCTTCGAGGCGGCGGTCCGCTCTGCGAAGTGGACGGATGCGGAGGCTCTGCAAGTCATCGAGGAGCGTCGGCAGGACGA
This sequence comes from Lampetra planeri, assembly GCF_965212315.1. Lineage (NCBI taxonomy): Eukaryota > Metazoa > Chordata > Hyperoartia > Petromyzontiformes > Petromyzontidae > Lampetra > Lampetra planeri. The sequence continues at coordinate 8,963,868 of NC_136156.1, forward strand.
ATCGGTCCGTTTTTTCCGCTCCATTAAAGACGACGCTCAAGGCCGTTTTTGAAGAGATGGCAGAGGCCTATGAGCCCCCGGACGATGCTCATCGCAGGTTCATTCAACGGCAACGGGCTCCGGAGGAATCTCCTGTGGCTTTTCGGGGTGCAGTCCTGGAGTTGGCTATGGCCGCATACCCGGACACGGAGCTGGACTTGTTGGAGCCATTGATTTTAGGGAAGATGTTGGAGCTATCCAGGGACTTGGGCATCCCTATGCCGGTGTGCGGTCACGAACAACTGACCTCCCGGATAGCGGCTAAGTGCCTGGACGTACAATTCAACCTGCGCCGTTGGAAGCAAGTAACAGCATGGACGGGGAGCCCCAAGATCGAGGGCGGTGCCATGGGATGGGACCCGTCCAAGGCCGTGTACGTGCCGGATGAGAGGAGGCCTGCGGAGTTGACGGCAGCCGCGACCCAGCCGCCTACTCGTGGGGGTGCGGAGTTGGGGCCGGGACCACCGTTGCGAGATCACCAGGACAGGGGGGGCGCTGGACGGCGGCCCGATCTGTTGTGCTTCCGGTGTGGCCGTCGGGGCCATTTCGCCAGGGAATGTTGGGCTCGCCCTCGCCCGCCGCTCCAGCAGGAGGCCCCTGCCAAGGCTGCGACGCGTCAAGAACAACCACGACAGACGGGACCGGCTGTGATCTTGCCGGACATGAGGATTCCTGCTCCGAGTGGGCCTTTCACGGTGACGGGGACACTTGACCCCGCTGCCCCTACAACCCCACCTCGGACGCAGTCGCGGGAGGACTCGATGACGAGCCCTGTTGGGAAACGGGACGTGGGGAGTGACGGGCCTCCAACAGCGGCGGGCGAGTGCAGTCCCGTCGCTCCTAAAACCCCGTCGCGGCCGCGGTCCGCGCGGGGGGGCGGCCCCGTGCGGGGCGGCCCCGTGCGGGACGGGCCGGCGACTCGCACGCGGTCTAAATCCCTTTCCTTTCGTTAATTGTTGTTACTATAATCTCCAGTGTCTTTTTATGACTGTGTCGTGTGTTGCTCGCATTATTTTTGTTCCGTTTGCAGCCGAGGACGGCTGGCTTTTTCATCGGGGGGGGGGGGGGGGGTCGTGTAATGCAAGCAAGGACAGGGGCTTGCCGGCCTCCGCGCCGCTCACACGCGCCGGTGTAGTAAGAGCGTGTGGGAGGGGCCACTGCTCACCTCGCTCCAATGGGAGCAGGGTGAATGGGGGGGGCGGAGGCAGAGGCAGGATGGAAGGTGGAGTTGGGTCACGTGGGAGAGAGGGATATAAGAGGAGGGCCGGAAGAGGAGAAGGGGAAGAGAGAGTCAGAACCAAAGAGGGATCCACACAGGAGGGTGGAAGGAGCCGTGGCGCCATTGCCACATGGTCGAGAAGGGATAGGCGCCCACGGGAATGCAGCGTGCGTGGGGAGAGGCCAGACAGGGGAGCGTGCAGGATCGCACGGAGTGAGACAGGGGAGCGTGCGGGATCGCATGGAGAGAGACAGAGAAGGGAGCGTATGCGGAGTACCCGAAGAGCGGTGTGGCCGGGCCGGGTGAGGGAGTGCACACGGAAGGGAGCCAGGTGACGGCGTGGGCGAGAGCCACAGGGAAGCGTGCGCGGGGCGCACGGACGTGCGGAAGGCGAGGCCGGAACGAGGAACAGCGGGTGCGTGGAAGAACCCAATAAAGGACACGGAGAACAACGGAAGTGTGAAGGAGTCCTTTATTACACTTACACAACTGTAAAAATCTAAAAGCCAATATTTCTGGTAATTGGGTGTGATAAAAGCGAGTATCTTGACGTTTTGAAGGGCTCTGAATCAAATATGGCATGAGATTTAATAATCTGAACCATTTTATATGTTGCTCCCAAATAGTTGCAACCACCAAAGTAGAAATGTGGTATATCGTTTTTTAAGCTTGTACATAGGCAAATCCAAAAACCAATTTTCTCATTTGGTGCCCAAAAATTTGGGGACACAAAGTTTAAACATGTATTTAATCCTACTGTACAGCAACACCTTCCTAAGTCAAAATTATTGGGGAAATGTTGGATAAACTGAAAATAACTAGGTTTTTTTTTATTGCATTTCGATGTGATTGTAACATAACATTTAATTCACACTTAATATATTGATGACCAAAATACGGTAAGGCCTCGACTTCTGTTACGGGTTCTGTTCTTGAAAATCTGTAAAAGTAGAATTATGTAATGTAGATACTGTACTAAGTTTATGGATGGGGGGGGGGGGCAAAGGTTCCTGTGTCTGACAGCGTACAAAAGTAAACATTTCATAAGATTCATCCTGTACTGTACACATTAATAACATCCATATACTTAATTACATTAAACAATAGATCGGGGGTCGGCAACCTACGGCTCTGGAAACGCATGCGGTGGCTCTGGATCGCTCCGTGACCACCATCTCGTATTCACCACACAGTGCATTGTGGCGGTTCTAGAATATTGAGGGGGTTTTTTTACCAAATGAAAATGTTTGTATCTTCCTGTTATTTTGGTTGCCTGACCTCCTGACATAGATAAGAACTCATAGTACAACAAAACAAATCGATTAATGGTCCCGTACATTTGGAAGTTTTATTTACTTTGGCTGATGATGATTATGGGGGTGAAGATGATGATACTACTTTGGCGGTCATCGGTGCTCTTGTTGCCACACTCTCCCTGATTGCCTTACCGTGTTTCTCTGTAAATCCGACTGTTGATTCATCTACTTTGCAGATGCTCACTTGCCATGAGCAGGTCCATCCAACTCCCACTTGCAGAGCTCAACTCGGCACTTGTTTCTGCTTTGCTACTCTTGCTCCGACTTCCTCCACACCACAAATAGTGCAATAGGGAACAAGGCAACGGCACTTGCAGAGTGAAAGCTTCAGTTGCGTGGATCGCAGCAAAAGGGGCCACAATTCACTACTGTACAGCACAAGTACAAAATATAAAATAGTAAATAAGTGAACTTGGTGAAAATAATCCAAATTAAGAGGGTTTTTTTATTGTTATAAATTATTTATACTGAGACTTAGGCAAAATTCAAATTATTGTACATTTTAATGACTACCCATCACCCACCTTGAAGCGGAGGTGGAACATGGAGGTTCACTGGAGACATTTTCTGTTGAGCTTGAAGATTCTATTCGTTCATTTGCAACATCAATGTCAAATGTGAAAAGGGAGCACAAGGCAGATATGTTATTTGGTGACATAGGAGTATCTTTGACCTGGATTTTCTTCTCGACCACAAATATAATTGTTACCTGCCTCATGCAATCGTGCCTGAAGGATTTAAGCACCCGCAACTTAAGGATTTTAAGTCCTAAAAGTAATTTAGTTTCATCCAATGTAGTGTAACACAAGTAATCCGCGGTCTAAGTACCGAACGACTTGCGCAAGTCTACTTTCCCTAGGCCATGATGATTCCTATCTCCGATTCCATACAGGATTCGCTAAAGAATAATTGTGTAAATTTCATGAGAACCTAGGGGCAGTCAGGACCACCCTCAAGTCCGCCATTGCTCACTTGGACACACATGAACACTCAGACACGCACACATGCATGCACCTTATTGCATTTGTGATATTGTGTGCCTCTGCGTGCAGATTTGTGACAGTGTATGTGTTCATGTGTGTCTATTTGTGACGTTTATCTGAACTGGCCTTCTCTAGGTTAACCCGGCCTCAATTGAGTACCTTGTGCGGTGTGTGTGTGTAAACATCACCACTATGGAGGCAAAAGCGGCCATGCATGGCACTGGCCACCCACCCCCTTCATAGGCGCGCACGTGTGTGTGTCTTTGCGTAGTTAGCACAATAGGGGGCACAGGTGGGGCATCGGCCAGTCATCTCAGTCAACCCATGGCACCTCGGTCTGTCCTGTGACCTGCCAGCAGGCGTTCAACACTTCACGTGGCCTTAAAGTGCACCTGGCCTGGCACAAGTGTCATGGTGATGTCACTGCCACTTAATGGCGAATGGCGGTTGTTGTCTGTGCGAAAGCGAGATGGTGGACCTGAGGGTGGTCCTGACCCCGTGACTACATTCTCACACACGACGCAGGAAAGCATTGTAGATGTCATCAGAAATGGGAAGGTTTGAGTGAAACATATACAGTATGCAGGTGGGCAGGTTACCGAGACGGGCATTGCAGTGGCACCCAGAGGTCTGTAACCACAAGGTCGGATAGTGTAAGAGTAGGCTTTGGCATTCTTTCGATGTTGCAAGATGTGTGGGATCTTGGATAAGTGATGGCAAGATGGGGTGGCATCAGACATTTCACGATGACCTCCTGTGCTTCTATGTCACAGGAACTATATCTTGATCCATCGATCTAAATAAATTCTTATGCTCAACTAGCTTTACTACCCGGTTTTGCCCGAGACTTGGATTCGTCTTGGATTAATACACGGCCTACGCGGATGGTTGGGGGGGCATGCGTGACGTCAGCAGGCACACTGCGTGACGCTGCCGCATGCGGGTGACATCATGTAGATGCATGTAGATGCTTGCCCCGAGCTCTCATACTCTGATGGTGCATTGTCTTTGAGTTGTGCGCCTTTTGGCGTCATCTGGTCCAACCCATATGAGACTAGGCTCTAAGGAAAGCTGTCTCGGGTGTGGATCAATCAACTTTAAGGACAGTGCACATTATCAGAGTTATGTTCTTTTGTTTGTATTATGACTGCAGGTATTGCGGTCTATGCAAACATGACTCCTTGTAAAAAGGTGTCAGTTTTGTTGCCAGATAGAAGGGTAAAGAACCAATTATCATATTTTTACTGGCAAATGAGGTTCCCATAGTGTGGAAAGTATACAGCTTCAGTGCAATTCATATTCGGTATACCTACATTTACATTGGCACGTATATTGGAAAATAACACATGAAGGCTTGTGGTGTCACTTATAAGAGCAATTGCCATATTTATTTTATTTTATATGATTTGTTAAGTAAGTTACTTGACCCTGAAAAAATCTATTTGAGATGGAACACCTCTTGCTTGTTCGCTTTGCAAGGGAGTCCACATTGTTAATTGACACATTCATGTATGGGTGATGTGAAATGCGGTTTCATTCATTAGTAACTGTGTGTATATGTTGCCTGTGCTTTGTTTATTGAAAATACATCAGAAGCTTTCATTGGAACTCCATCCTCGACTACATCTCCTGCCAAATCTGAATCCTTTGCGTCCCCTGCTCCTGCTATAGACCTTCTAGGAGGTAGGCTTGTAGTAGATGAGCTATGCTTCACTTGAATATCCTTGAGTGGGAAGCCAGTAAAATTAGTCTACATATTGCAGAGATGAGCATTGCTGATCATGTTACGAATTGAAGCGTGGGAACGTGGCCATGCATAGCTAATGTGCTATAATAAGCATGACACTGGTACAGTCACTGCTTCACTGCACCATGTTATGAAATATGTACAATTTTAACTAGGTGACTTATATATATTATATTTTATCAGTCCGCAGTAATCAGTACTTATCTATGGCTGAATCTATCTGTACTTGATCTTGTCGAATCTTGAAAGCAAAGCAGGGTTGGATAGGTGACCACCGTGCTGTGTTATGTGGTGGTCAACATAGGGCAGTGCAGCAACATCCATTGTTGTATTGTGCTTCTATGTTCTCACATCTATCTTGGCTCCATGCCTTCATCAGTTCACGCGGACCAGCATTGGGAAGTAGTCAAACTATCCCTGTGAGCCACGTGACATGGGAGTCCTGCACGCAGCAGTGGAATGACAATAATATGCATGACATGCTTAACATGTCTCATTTATGTGTTCTTGACATGTTGCGGATGTAGATGCGTTTGGATCTCCCACGCAGGGGGCTGTGCCAATTTGTGCCACGTCTCCAGCTCCTGATCCTTTCGCAGGTAACATAAAAAAAAAATCTACTTCCTCTGATTAACCAGGGTTTTACATTTCACATAATCATTAAGTGTATATGTTCATTCTGCTTAAAATTGTGTGAGTATTGAAGCGGTGTTGTGAGCCTGGGTGATATTTGGCTCTTTGTTCTGGTGAAGCTTCTGCCACCAAATGCCCACAGAGATGCGAGCACTGCAAGGTAGTTAACACATTTTCTTGCCGACGACAATCACCCACCCATCGTCAACAAATACCTTTAATGTTTCTCACCGCCAACTCAAGTCCCGATCCTCCTGGGATTGCGCTGCTGCTCTCACCATCCTAGAATCTCACCCAGATCTGGAAGAACGTTGGTGAAGAGAGTGATCTGCTAACACAATCTTTGTGATCCACAATCCAGATCATGTGCTCAATCAACTCCCCATATCTACCATATCTCTGTTATCCAATACCCTCAATCTTTGCTACACTGGCACTGACCCAAATTTTTTATTTTTTTATTATGAATAATATTGGTTGCGGCGGCCAACATGTTAAACTGCACTGGCACTCTCCAATGTGTTAACATACTCCATCACAGTGTTACAGGTGCGCACCTATCCTAACACCTCACCACCTTATCTATGGCTAGGATAGGTGGTGAGATGTTAACTACCTCGCCTGGTATACAGGAGGTTGTGCATCGGATCCTGACGCTTGCTGTATATTTGGAGTTTGCATTTTCTCCCCGTTGCGTGGATTTTCTCCGGGTCCTCTGGTTTTTCCCGCCCACATTTAGTATTTGGCTGCTATAAATTTCTACATGATAAGCCACTTTGTTGTTGCTATTATTTGCGAAAAAGAGCTATACAACTCAGTGGGCCGTACCTGGTAAAACAAAATACATATATAGTTAAAAATAACTTTGATACAACTTTTCCGTGCATGTGCTGTCTCCGGAAAGCTGGGTGCATCACCTCTGTTTGCCCCTCACATTCCTCTCTCCCTCTGCCTCCCTCTCATCATCCCCTGCTCACTGCCCCCCCTTCATGTTATGCTTCAATCTAAGGTCTGTTCTCCTATAACGCCGCGTTTTCATAACGCGAATTGGATATAACGTGACGAATGTATTAGGAAACACCGTCTTTTTATAACATGGATGCGAAATGGATGTAACGTGATCGAGTGAAGGGATCTACGTCACACAAGTAGGAATAAGCGGTCGTATGGTTGCCTCGGCGTAGCATCACACAAGGCATTGGGATATTGCTGGATGCTTGTAGATGCTAACCGTGCACCTCAGTCTTTGTTTAACTTGCATACGCATCTCAAATGTTTATCGAGGACTATGCTCTACCCAATATAAATTATTATAAATCGATTTTTCCATAACGGTATTCTTCAGGAAAGCAACTACCACATTATAGAACAGACTGTAGGTTATTATAATGACGTGTAGCAATTTTTTTTGTTCCTGCGTAGTAGGTGTTATTTCCTAATTGCTTATGCCTCAAGTACAGAAAATGGCTATTATTCCCCACAAACTTTGCTTTTGTGACCAGGACAGTGATATCTTAATTTTAGAACTTTCGTGACTGCAGGAATTATTATTTGGTTCTTTGGGTTAAGTCACGTCTAAAGATAAAATAATAAATTAAATTAAATAATAGAATACGACGTTTCGATTGCAACACAAGCAATCATCATCAGGTATAATGAAATAGCGACATAATATCTAACCAGAAAACTATAGACAGACATATTAGCAGACAGATATCACCAAGATACATACATAACGAGAGCAACACAGGTAACAGAGAGGGGTGATCGTCTCGGTGGGGTGGCCTTAAATAGACAGAGGGGGGGGGCGGAGGCAGAGAGAGGGAGGGGGGTTAGAGAAAAAATTAGCATATCAATGAGTGGTCAACAAAACGTGGTGCTGCAAGTACGATGACACGGCAAGCAAGCCTGAAAATCAGGAGAAAGACACTAAAATTAAATAACCTAGTAAAATATCGAAATGTAATGTTTTAGTGTCTTTCTCCTGATTTTCAGGCTTGCTTGCCGTGTCATCGTACTTGCAGCACCACGTTTTGTTGACCACTCATTGATATGCTAATTTTTTCTCTAACCCCCCTCCCTCTCTCTGCCTCCGCCCCCCCCTCTGTCTATTTAAGGCCACCCCACCGAAACGATCACCCCTCTCTGTTACCTGTGTTGCTCTCGTTATGTATGTATCTTGGTGATATCTGTCTGCTAATATGTCTGTCTATAGTTTTCTGGTTAGATATTATGTAGCTATTTCATTATACCTGATGATGATTGCTTGTGTTGCAATCGAAACGTCGTATTCTATTATTTAATTTATTATTTTATCTTTAGACGTGACTTAACCGAAAGAACCAAATAAGGACAGTGATATTTTGAAATTTACCTATTTTCCAGAACATTCCAGATAGATTCAGTGCAAAATATACTTGGAGTAACTTGTAGAACTTTCTAGAACTTTCAAGTAATATAAATAGTAATGTAAATACAGGGGCCTTAAGCCCACCAGTTCATTTTTCGATTTAAAGCTTTCGTGACTGCAGGGATTCATCTTCTTGGTTCTTTCGGTAAAGTCACGTAGAATGGAAATAATAAAATAATAAAAATAAAACCTAATTAAATAATTCTCACGACGTTTCGGCCACAACGCAAGCAGCCGTCCTCAGGTGGAGAGCAGACTCTGTCTCCTCGACAGACCTGGCAAAAATGCACCTGCTATCACGTATCCGGACTTTCCTTCATCCATCACCCCAGTGCCCACACTACCATGAGCTCCCTGTACCCACTCCTCCGGAGAGAGTGCAGCCGCCTTTAGAAGAGAGCAGCAAGTCGGAGCGAGGAAGGTGTTGTAGATCCAGATGACAATTTCAGAGGTGGAGCTGAGGAGAGAAACCCATACTACCTCAACCAAAAAGACCTAAATGACTTGATCCGAGATCTTGGTCTCACCAAGTCCAATGCCGAACTTTTGACGTCTAGGCTCAAGCAGTGGAACTTGTTGGATAAAATTGTGCAAGTCGCCGATCAGAGGAAGCGTCACCAATCTTTTTGCAGCTTCTTCACCCGTCAAGATGGGCTCTGCTTCTGCCACAATGTGACCAGTCTGAGGCAATCGAAATCGCCTGTAACCAGAATGAGTGGCGCCTCTTCATTGACAGCTCATCCAGGAGCCTCAAAGTCATGCTGCTCCATAATGGTAACAAGTACCCGTCTCTTCCCCTGGCTCACTCAGTGCACCTCAAAGTGGATTACAACAGCATCAAGACCTTGCTGTGGATGCCTTGAAGTATGATGAGTACGGCTGGGAGGTCATCAGAGACTTCAAAATGGTGGCATTCCTGATGGGTCTCCAAGGCGGTTTTACCAAGTTTCCCTGCTAGCTTTGCCTTTGGAACAGCAGGGACACCAAGGCACACTACCACAGGCGGGACTGGCCACTGGTGGACCCCTGGAAGGTGGTGATGCCACCACTGCACATCAAATTGGGCCTTATGAAACAATTTGTCAGAGCTGTAGATAAGGAGTCGGCAGCCTTCAAGTACCTTCAAGACTTCTTCCCGAAGCTGTCTGAGACAAAGGTCAAAGCTGGTGTCTTCGTTGGACCACAGATAAAAAAGATCCTGGAGTGCAATGAATTCCCCAAGAAACTCACTAGTAAGGAGAAAGCGGCTTGGAACAGCTTTGTCGCAATCTAGGCTTCATGTGTGGGCCAGGCTTCCTCTGAAAATGAACTTCCAGTTCAGGTGGGCTTTACCCGGTAAATAAAATAGTTAAGATTTTTGTTTAGTTTAACAAAGTATGGTGTTGTGTGCTGTTTTTTTGTGTGCGTCTCCACAGCACTGACCCTGCAGCCTACGTCTGACCCCAAAAGTGGGTGCTCCTCCCAGCAGCTTGACTTCGACATGTTTGGTGCGCAAGCCGCCCCCATCGCTCCCACAACCATTCTCCCTGCTGCTGCCACCGCCCCCTCCCAGGAAGCATCAGGTGGGATCGCATGGTGCCTTGTGTGCGTGGGGCGTGCCGTGTGCGCTCGAGTTTTTCGAGTGTGAAACCTCATTCTATCTCTGACCTCCATTCAAGTATTGGCCGCCACCAAAATCCCCCCTCCCGTGTCCACCCCCCCCCAGCCGGCTGCCAGGGAGACGTCCATTGAACTCGGCAACACCAAGACGCCAGAGGAGGGGTCCAGGGGCCAAATGAGAAGTGAGGGAGGGGGTGCGAGGCACAGGAAGTTGGGGGAGAAGTGGAAGTCAGTGAATGGTGAGGAAAGGGGTGCCAGAGGTTAGGTGGAACCCCTGGAGCTAAATAAATGATGCCAAATTTCAGAGCAACCGAAGTCTAGAGTAAGGACGCCACGGGAGGGTTAAAAAGCTTCTTGGATCGTCAGAAGAGTTTCGTGGTGGAGCTGTGTGAGGAGAGCGGTAAAAAGTTCCATCGAGTAGCGGTGCAGCTAGAGTACTTATGAGAGCAGCCAGAAGAATAGACTGCGACCTAAACGCGTACGGGAACAATGACTTGAAAAAGTCATCATGAATCGGTGAGTGTAGAATCGCTAAACTAAAAAAACTAAATTCTCTTATTTTACCAGGTAAGGCCCACTGAGCTATGTAGCTCTTTTTCAGAAGTGACCTGGCTATCGCTCAACGAAGTAGCTTATTACGTGGAAATGTATAAGCATCCAAATACTCTAAACGCATGTTTCTAAATGTGGAGGGGAAAAACTGGAGGGCCTGGAGAAAAATCCACGCGACCACGGGGAGAGCATGCAAACTCTAAATATAAAGGTGCCTGGGTCGGCATTGAACCCACGACCTTCTGCATACAATGTGAGGTAGTTGAAATATCGCAACTGTGGCACCCCCATTAAAGCAAGCAAGCAGTTTAATGCTGGATTCAACCTTAATACCAGAACTGCAGTTGCTTGATAATAGTGCAGTGTTATTTAAATATTGCACTTTAATCCCATTTTATCTAAACTCTGTTTCTGGCTATACATATCACCCAGTGGGATTCGGTTTGTCAACTGACCCATAGGCTCCTCCAGGTTGTCTTGCTAAAATCGGTCCCCGATTTGATCACAGGCGTGTTAACACTGCTCCCTACTTGCGTGCCTTGGAGGCCTTTGCTCGACGTTTGTTAATGGTAGATATGGTGGCTGACCCAGGTGTGTGTGTCTACGTTGTTGTGACCTGCAGGATTTGATCTCATAGGAGACATGCTTCTACCAAGCATGCAGCAGCAGCAACCGCAGATGCAGCCTCAAGTTCTAGGACATGCGCAGCAGGCGACTGGCAAGCTCGTCGCAAACGATCTTGACTCGTCGCTGGCAAACCTTGTTGGAAGTGAGTAGGGGGCCTTGTCATGCTCGTCGGTGTGCACCAACTCGACCGCACGTGTGTGAGGTGGAATTTGACCAAATTTTTCCCAATTGACGCAGAGTGGATACAACCCGTCGCAATAATAAAACTGAAAAAACAATGTATGACACACAGGCTTTCGCGACCAATATTATTCATAAGAGGTTTTTTTTGGTGTTATATCGCACAAATGTGTCGTTAAACCTGCCACCACCCAACAGTCAATTAGTAAGGTTTGGCACGTAAAAAAAGTGCCAAATAGTTAGTACAACACACCTGCGTTGGAGAGTTTGACATTTTGCCGGTAATTACAACTAGCCTCATCAGGCGATAGCCAGAAATGATGAGGCTGGTAGTAATTACAACCAGTGTCATTTAACCCCAAAAAAAACCTCTAATGGACAAACAATGTAATTGGCTTTGGCCAAATATCCCAATGCTGAAAATTTACTGTAAAATTACTCAGCTGGGGAATACGTTTAGCGATGTCACACCAACCCGCCTCACTCCTGTACACAGTTGGCAGGACCCCCCTGAAAACTACCTCGCCTGGTATGCAGGAGGTCGTGGGTTCGATCACAACCCTGACTCCTGCTATATATTTGGAGTTTGCCCGTCTCCCAAGCCGTGGTCGTGTGGAATTTTCTCCGTGTCCTCTGGTTTTTCCCTTCACATTTACCATCGACATCACGCGTTCAGAGTATTTGGCTGCTATAAATTTCCATGTAATGATAAGCCACTTGGTTGAGCTGTCATTTGTGATAGCCAGGCCACTTCTGAAAAAGAGCTACATAGCTCAGTGGGGCCTTACCTGGTAAAATAAAAGTTGTTTTTTATTAATTGTAAATAAGTGTAATGATAATCTAAATAATAATACATGCAAGTTGCTTAGAATTGTCAAACAAATGTTACCTTTCTTTTAAAACACATTTTTGGGAATGATTTTGTGCTTTAATGTGGGTCCTTTGAATGCATTTACATATGGGGTTGTGCTTTTCATCCTGTACCATTACCAAATCTTATACTGCCATTTTTCTTAACAGATCTTGGCATCAGCAGTCCAGCAAAAAAGTAAGTTTCACCATCTAATATATTAAATGTGTAGTTTATCTTTACAACCGATATATACATTCAATTTACTTTTCAAAAATGGAATTTTTTCCAGTGATAAACTTATGTGCATGTTTTAGTGTTGGGCACACCGAGTTTGCGCGTGTGTTGAGGTGGTCATGCTGTGAGTCTGTGCGTGCGTGTGTTGCGGTTGGCTGTAAGGGTGGAGAGCAGGTGATATCCACACTTATAAAAATGATTCAACTACAGCAATGGCAACGGCTGCAAAAAGTGACGGCAACTACAGAAACCGCAACAAATACAGCGACAACAACAGTGACAATGCCCGCAGTACCAGCTCCAACAACTAAAGAGTGACAGCAACAACAGGACAGGCAAAATAGGCTGTAACTGCGCCCCAGAACGTCCGTTTACTCCCATCATTCCATCACACTGCCTTCTTGTACCAGTGTATCGGTGCCACGATTGTCCCTTGTGTATCACAACGTGTTGCTTCCATCGACGTAGCATTATTTATCTTCTTTATTGAGCAGTAAGCTAGTCAACATTGCCGTGATTATGTCTCTCCCGTCGCACTCACCAACTCGGTCCCCTCTCGTTTCAAACGCGCTGCTGTCAACCCTCTACTCAACAAGCCTTGATTCTGAATCACCAAATAACTATTGCCCTATTTCCAATCTGCTTTTTCTTTCCAAGGTTCTCAGGCATGTGGCTGCCTCTTGGTTCCCAACACCATTTACTTTCTAATTGCCTTAATGTTACTGCGCTATACTGGATTTGATCCTATTTATTGAAGTGCAAGCAATTGTTTAGCCTGGGTGGCTCTAAGTATGCAAATCAGCACAGTTTAATTAGGCATTCCCCACCAGGTCTCTGTCTTGGGTCCACTTCTCCTCTGTATCTACATGACCCTGTTAGGTGGTACCACCCTTCGTAAGTTAGGTCTCAATTTTCACCAATGTGATGGCACTCAAATATATATCCACTGCCAATTGAAACTTAACGATTCCTTCTCTGCTTTCTCATCATCACTTTCAATTATCAGAGCATGTGTAATAGGTTCCGGAGACACTTGTAGAGGTAACTTCTTTATTACAATCCAACAGTCCTGATACTCTGTTACAGCCTAGGTACACAGCCTAGGTACACAGCCTAGATACACTACTCTGGCTACGCTCTGGAACTCGCCCTCACAAGGTCGTAGAGCTGGGAGTTCCAGAGTCCCACCACTGGCCCTCACAGCGTCCCAGGGTCCTGAGATGGCTGGTCTTGGGTCTTGGGTCTTGGGTCTTGAGCTACAACTGGCCCTGATCGGCCAGGGAGCTGCCCTTTTTATGCCTCGTCCCCAACGAGGGGTGGGGTTGTGTGCGCCCCCAGATATCCCACAGAGCACACACAGCCCCCCCCGTTGGTGGCGCCAAGGTGCTTAACTGGCTGGGTTGTCTGGGATCCCAGCACCTGGCGCCAAGGGGCTTAAGCGTCTGGGTTGCCTAGGGTCCCAGAGCCCCCAGCAGCCCCTCCCCTCTTATGTCACTACACATGGATGCAGCACAACTTCTTACATCTGAATGGGGGATAAAACGGAGGTGATATGCTCATTGGGTCTTGTTGCCAGCTGGTAGAGGCGGGTCTGCTCAGTCTGATGACCGATGGTCACAACAAACTCTCTGCACCAGAGTCAAATCTTGGCGTGTTCGTCGATGCATCATTCACTTTCGAGGCCCATATTCATAAAATTGCCAAGGTTGCTTTTTTTCCCCCATTTACGGAACATTTCCTGGTTTACGTCCGATCCTCGCGGCTGCTAATGTAGAGAAATTGGTTTGCACTTTCATTTTCTCACATCCACTACTGCATTGCCTTGTTTACTGGCACCTCCAGCATGGTGCGTTGTTGACTCTAGTCTGTTGATAATGCAGCTAATAGGCTCTTGACCCAAACTCCTTGTTCAGAACATTTATCACCCCTCTGCTTGCATCGCCTCACTGATTTCCAGTTAAATTCCATACAGCATTCAAGGTCCTCCTCAGATTCAAGACACTGAATGATCTCGCAGCTCCATATATTGGGGAGTTGCTGTGCCACTACGTTCCAACAAGAACTTTGAGATCGGTGGACTTGGATCTCCCCTGCATTCCCAGAACAAAATCTCAAGTCCACGTGTGATCGGGCCTTCACTTCCGTGTCACCTGGATTGTGGAACTCTGCCGAAGACTGTCAGGGAGTCTGGTTTGGTTGGGATCTTCAAGTCCTTCTGCCTAAAGACAATTCTCATTCAGAAGGCATTTTCTATTCTAACTTAGCCACTTCTTACACAACCCAACCCCAATTTTCATTGATGCCAAGCGCCGTCAGATTTTATGAAAGGCACTATCAGCTGAACTCCTGCATGAAGTTGCAAAAGCTTGAGGGAAGATATGCTCAGCATGTGGCCTAACCCAGAATACCTTGATTGGATTACTTTGAACGTTCTTGGCACTTATCAGCAGGCCATTTTTTGTAAAACACTTATAAAAGGACCACTTTTTCAGTCTCTCTGGTCATCAGCTCATAGGATTTTGCCAAGCCTCTGGTTGACTGCTCTTGAATTTATCCTTAATGAAGTGTCCTCGCTTTCTTGGAGGTCACATGAGTGGTGAGCTGAACTGGGCTGTGGTGATGACAGGCAGTTGCCGTGCGTGTGGTCTCTTCCAGGGGCCAGTGGAGTGGAGGTGAGAAGAAGTTAACTGGAGGAGCCAACTGGCAGCCACGTGCCGCTCCACCAGCCTGGGCTCCGGCACCAGCTGCTCCAGCACCTGCCATGGTGAGAGAGGCCATGTATTGTCATCATCACCATCATCTTCTTTATAATCTTTCTCACCTTTAGTTCCTGCGTGCTCTTGTCGGTCCTCTGTAGGCAGACAGAACTACCTTTCTGACCTCATCTGATTTACTTGCACCACTGGGCTTGCAGTTCCCCCTGGCTGCACTTGTGACTTGTTCCCTGTTTGAAATTCTGGACTAAATTCTCTTTCTGGTACATTCTGCATAAAGGAAAATAATCTAATTTATTTCGAGCAAATTGATTTAGACAGTTCATGTAAAACGAGGTTAAAATTATGTATTTCTCAATCTTACAAATGATACACTTCCCAAGGAAGTTTTTCAAAAGCATTTTTAGAACAAACAGTTGCATTACACGTGGTTCTGTTGTCATGTTATATTTACCCCAGAATCATATTATTAATGCTGTGGTTTACTCTCCCTCTCATGCATTCCAATCCCTTTCAGTAAAATTGTAACTTTTCATTATCTTATTCTTGTTGTCTGTGTGGCATGTGACATCTGCAGTACTTTCAGTTGTTAACATAACCTCCAACGATTTGCAGATATGTTTTCTGACAATTGAGAAAGCAATCCCCTGGTCAAGCCACAGCTATGAATTTGAGTCTGATGCCACTACCTTATGTTATATACCCTAAGTGAGGAGTTATATTCTTGCGTAATAAAAGGTCAACCAAAGCAAGGTGACAATGCTGCCCTTAGTTACAGCGGGGTTGGCCCGCTTGCCTTGCCTCTGCCACGATAGAGGTGATGGTGGAGTTGTTCATTTCTCTGCACTGGAGCGATTTTACAGGCAGCACAATGTACCTTAGTCCCCTACGGTTGTGCCGACTGTGCTCACCTCGTGGAAACCCACAATCAACATGAGACCGAGGCTTCTCGGCTGTTGTGACTAAACTGTTTTGGGCATGGGCACCTTTCTCACCTTGGTGATGAACCACAATTTATAAGCACAACAGGTAGGGCATGAAACACATTCCGTTCAGTCCTGGCTTCCAGCAGCCCAGTGAATATCCCCCGCGTGTTTTGTGGTGTGACATTTCAGCAGCAGTAGCACCGTGAGTATGTGCCTATGCATAACCACAGCTCCTAAAGGGTTGTGTGGGATGCATGAGGCCAGACCAGTGACACTTTTAAATCATAAGCTACATTAGTTGTATGGCTCTATACTTGTGTTGCGTTTTCATGACGTCACATTGCCCACGTGATGTGGCGCAGAGAAGCTTAGAGATTCACGAAACAGTTTACTGATTGGATGCTGGCTTCTATTGTGAATGTTCTTATCTGTGACCTTCCTCCCATACCTAAGAGCAATCTTACTGCAATAACCTAATGACACTTCTTCATAATAAACGTTTTTGGGTTAGATCGCGTTATTTATAAATGTGTCGTAACCCTCCACCACCCGACACGGCCAATTAGTAAAAAAGTGTCAGGTTGACAAAAGACAAATAGTTCACTACTTTAGCCCACCGGTGTGTTGAAGAGTGAATCCACAACATTTACAGTTTTTTAGTACGACGTTTCGCTGGTAGTTACATCCAGCATCATCGGGCAATTCGCCAGAATGGTGAAGCCCTCACTTGCTCCCGTTCTTAAATAGAGCAGCAGGGTGACGTCATCATTTAACTCGTGCAGGTGTGACGATTTCAGGCGGGGTGGAGGGGGGTATTGTAATTATATAATAGATTGGTAATCAGTCAGTTGTTATGATTAGTAACGAGTTTTAATGTGTGTTATTGTAATTATATGCTACGTTAGTAATCAGTTAATTTAGTATGTGTTTCCCCTATAAGGAATTGCAATTTGTATTATTTAATAATACGCTTCCAGGCCGCACTAAGCCTGTAGCTGTCAGAGCGATTAAAGTTATTTCTATTTCTCTCAATTTCAATGGATTCTCTAATTAGTCTTTGCCAGTAATAATTCGTTTTACACAACACTTCAACGTTATCAAAATCAATTGAGTGTCCTTGTTGGCAAGCATGTTCTGCCACTGCCGACAGTTGTGTTTGAGTTAATTTAATATTTCTTTGGTGTTCTTTTAGTCTTGCGCTGATGTTACGTCCCGTCTGACCAATATAGCATCTGCCATATAAACAATCAATCTGATATACACCTTCTGTTGATAATTTAGGTAATTCGTCTTTAGTGAATAATATTGGTCGCGAAAGCCTACGTGTTAAACTGACACCTCTTCACCTAATCTCCCTACTCTATACATCACCAATATCTGCTGTTGTGGCGTTACTCTTGATATGTGGCTGCATTCGGATGCTTAAAAATCCGAGTAAATGCGTTGCCCCACAATTCAATGGGGATGGCTGCTGGGTAACGTCTCAGCCAATATGGTTGTGAGCTTCTGCAACGACTTGAGCAGCTTCACAACAATGTACAGCTCATTGCCATAAGTAATACCCGGTGCCAATGTTTGAGGATACATCTTGCTCATGAGACTTGATGAATTGAGCTGACTTGGTGCAAACTGGATTATTTTCATACAATATAATCTCGTGTCTTTGTGCCTTTGGTTAAAGTGTGTCACCTCGTCTTATTTTGGTATTTTCTTCATGTACAACTTGCTCCTGTGGTTGGTTGGTCTTCAGTTCCCAATGATGTTCACAAATACTTCCTGTGTGCAATGTGGGTTTGTCTTATTTCCCTTTTCAAATAGAAGAATAATTAAGGCATTATTCCATAACCTGGAATTACATTTTTGTTTGCAAGTATTTGTAAACTAATTCTGCTCTGAGGTTTTTTTGGGTAGATTGCATAAATATAAATGTGTCGTTAAAGCCGTCACCACCCGACAGCCAATTAGTAAGGTTTATCACGTAAACAAAACATGCCAATTTGTTATGAGTAGAGCACACCGGTGTGTTGGAGAATGTCGGATGGTCGTGGGTTTAACAACACATTTATATTTAAGTGACCTAACCCAAAAAAACCTTATGGATAGCTCTTGACTTAACTTTCATGACTGTAGGAATCCATACTCTTTGGTTCTTTCGGTAAAGTCATGTAGGTATAAAATAAATCAAATCACGACGTTTCGGGCGCAACACAAGCGTCTGTCATCAGGTGGACTGACGCTTGTGTTGCACTCGAAACGTTGTGATTTATTTTATACCTACGTGACTTTACCGAAAGAACCAAAAAGTATGGATTCCTGTAGTCACGAAAGAGAAAAAATTTAAAATAATTAAATAAATCACGACGTTTCGATCGCAACACAAGCAATCGTCCTCGGGTGAAAAGAAATAGCAAGAGAGCTGCTGAAGCAGGTTGTTATATAGGCCTGAGATGGCCGCAGCCCAAGGGTAAGTGGGCTGGGTTATAAAAGGAAGATCGAAGGCACCCCAAAGCTGTTGGGCTGGCCATTGTATTGTGAGATTAGCATGTCAATGTAGCTACCACCACATCGAGGAATGCAACTCAGTCGAAACCAACTGCTAACATCGGCAGGTAGAATGGAAACATCACAGCCAGTTATGACTTTAACTGGTTAATAACGTCCTTCCAATGATTGCTCAGTTTGTACCCATCTTCTCGGTTGAAATTTTGTCTTTATATATCTGGATGGCTTCATGAACGAATCTTTGTTGATAGCCAGTAGGTTTGCAGAGTACCTTTTGTCTTGGAGAAATCAATTTTGTGTGTGCCCCACAGTGTTAAAACAATGATCAGTTATGGCTGAGGTATTGGTGCTACCGTGTTTCAGATCTGCCTTATGTTCACGAACACGGTCCGAGACATGTTGCTTAGTTTCCCCAATGTAACTACTGCCGCAGCCACAGCTTAATTTGTAGACACCAGGGTATTGCATGTCGGATCACATCCTTCACAGATGGGATCAGATCACGAATTTTATGTACTGTGTTGAATCGAACCTGGATCTTGTGTTTGCTCATGATTTTGGAAATATTTTTGGTGACCCCTGCTATGTATGGCAAGGTGATGGTTTGATTGGATCCTCAGATCGTTCTCTCCCAACGGTTGGGGTGGTAGCTTTACGGATTGTGTAGTCCGAATATCCATTCATCTTGAGGGCTTGATATACTTGCTCCAGTTCACTTTCTAGGTGGTGATGGTCGGAAATGCAATGAGCCCTGTGGTGTAGAGTTTTGATGAAGGAATTCTTGGCTGGATGGTGGTGGGAGTCAGGTTTTAGATGGGCATCCGTGTGGGTGGCTTTCCTGTAGACAGTGTCCCAATGAGCCATGTAGTCTCTTTTCGAATAAAACATCCAAGAATGGTAACTTGCCATTCTCTTTCACCTCCATGGTGAATTTGATGACTGGGTGTATGGAATTGATGTGGTTGAAGAATTGGTTCAGAGCTGGCAGGCCATGTGGCCAGATGACAAATGTGCCATCTACGTACAGTAGAACCTCTGGTCACGAACGCTTCTGACCACGACCAAATCGGGTTCCGACCAAAAAATTCACAACATTTTTGAATCTGGTCACGAACACAAACTCGGGTGGCGTTTAAACACTGCCGCGGCCGATTTCCCCTTCCGCGCCATTTTTTTGTAAGCGCCAAATTTCCTGTTGTTTGTTTACAAACAACACAAAGCGTAACAGTTATGTATATCACGTCTGTTCTATAAAATTCCTAGAAAGATTAATTTTGTGAGTCTAGTCATACCCCTCCCCCCTCATTCAAGCCGTAATTTAGAGAGCGAAAGCGCTGAGTACGTAAATCGCTAACATAAGAATCCGTTAATCTCTTCTCGCATCATTCATACGATGATGCGGTGAAGTAAACGTTCATACGATATTACCCTGAATGCTTCCAAAAACAATACTGTACCCAAATATTACTGTTAACTTACTTTTAATAGAAACATGAATTTATCGTGTGAATATTCTCTCTCTCTCAGAATCAACCGACTGATGTAGCAGACGAAACAATCATCTTGTTGAACGATTCTAAACCTTAACGCGGCAATGTTAGTTTTCTCTGTTGTTCAAGGTTTTCTCAGTGTTATTCAATGTTTTTACATTTAGTTTACTATTACACTGTGAATTCTATGGCATAATTAACTATTTTTGTGCTTAAAAATCTTTAAAAAACAATATTTATATACAGTTCGTAGGAGTCTAGAACGGATTAATCGTATTTACATGCAATCCAATGGGGAAATTAGGTTCGAGTCACGACTAAATCGGGTTGCGACCAAAGTTATGGAACTAATTATGGTCGTGACCAGAGGTTCTACTGTATCTCTTCCATAAGGAAGGACGTAGGATGGATGCCTGGATGGCATCTGTCTCAAAAATTTCCATGAAAACATTGGCTATCACTGGACATAAGGGAGAACCCATTGGGGTACCTTCAACTTGTTTGTAGAATGTTCCATTCCAGGTGAATTAAGTGTTGGTGAGGCAGTGTCTCACCAGGGCCGGTACATCAGCATTCAGTCCTTGTTGAACCTTAATCTTCAATTATTGCAATGGTGTCAGGCACAGGAACTTCTGTAAACAAACTACATCGAAGCTGGCAAGCAAATCACCCGGAGATAGTGAGATAGTGAGATATCTTTAATTCGAGATACCAAGAGAGCTGAATTAAGTACAGCTGAGGTGGTCTTGCCAGTGAATGGAAGCAAAGTATGGATGTTAAACTATTTCTGCTCGTTTGTTTCAGCAATTGGTGTCACTTTGGTGTCCAGTTATGCCATCTGGTGCAGGAGATTTTCACCCTTTTTCATTATGTGACTTGGTGCGGCGGCAGCGAGATGTTAACTTCCTCACCTGGTATACACGAGGCCATGGGTTCGATCCTGACCCTCACACATGCTATATATTTGGAGTGTGGGGAGTCTCTCTCTCCATGTAGTCACGTGCATTTTTCTCAGGGTCCTCTGGTATTTCCCTCCACATTTAGAAACATGCATTTAGAGTAATTGGATGCTATACATTTCCACATGATAAGCCACTTTGTGGTAGCCAGGTCGCTTTTGAAAATATATATATATATATATAGCTCAGCGGGCCTTACCTGGTAAAATAAATCAAATACATGTGTAATAAAGGACTCTTGCACTGGGTCTGTCTCCGTTGTCCTTTATTGGTTCGTACAAACTTGCCCGCACGGCGTCTCGCTCAGTGTCTCCTCCGTCTCCCGCTCGGCAGCCCCACTGCTGCCGTCGCTCCTGCAGCCCCGTTGCTGCTCCACCATGCAGCCCCACTGCTGCTCGTTACGCAGCTTCACTGCTACCCGATCTGCAGCCCCACTGCTGCCGATGTGCAGCCCCACCACTGCTCACCATGCAGCCCCGCTGCTGGCTCTGTCGCCTCTGTACCCGGACACCGATGGCCAACGGTGCCGAGTCCCCGACCTGTGGCGTCCGCGCCACTTTCCTTCTCCTGCCCCGCGTGGCCTCTTTCTCTCTCTACTCTCTCTCTCCCCGAGCCCTTCCGATTCCTGTCCTTAAAAGCTCTCCCGCCCCACGTGACCCTAACTCCTCCCACTTGTTAAGTCACATCCAGCGAGCCCGTTTACGCTCGCATTACACCACCCTCCCCCGTAGAGAAAATTCCAGCCGTCCTCGGCTGAAACAGAACAAGTAATGCAAGCGACCTCCAACCATCAGCCGTGACCGGACAACGGAGAATATAACGATAATAACAACAACAATAAGAACAACAACAATCAACGAAAAGAAAGAGATTTTGAACGCGTGCTGGTCGCCGGCCCGTCCCGGACGAGCGGCGGCCCCCCTGCAGACCGAGAACGCAACGGGGTTTTAGGAGCGACAGGATCAAAACCGCCCGTCGCTATTGGAGGCCCGCCAACGCCAAGGTCCCGTTCCCCCGAAGGACCCGAGTCCGGGTTGTCACGCAACCGTGTCTGTGGTGGGGTTGGAGGGGCGGCGGGGTCAGGTGTCCCCGCAGCCATGGTAGGCCCACCCAGAGCAGGGTCCGCTGCCTCCGCCAGTGTCACGGCCGGTTCGTCTGTAGAAGGCACGACAGGCGCTCTAGCAGGGTCAACAGGCATAGGCAAGGGTGCGTCGGCAGCAACAGACACCGGCAAGGCAACATCAGGAGATGACGCATCCGTCCGTGTGGGGCCTTGTAGGGTTTCAACCGAGACGTATGGACGTACCAGCACCGAGATCCGAACCGAACGCGCGCGGACTGCAGGTTAGGAACCTCAATGAACCTAACAGGCCCCTGCCATGGTTTATGCAATTTAGGGGAGGTTCCTGCTCGCACCTGCAGGCTATGCAGCCATGCCATGTCCCCCACCTTCCAGGGGCACTTCCCCCTCGAGCGTCGAGCACAACGTTCGTTCCGGGCCTGGGTCTTGGCAGTAGCCAATCGGGAACCCTCTCGCGCCTCGGTGACGCGGCGAACGGCGTCCTGAATGTAGTCGGAGAGGCTTAATAGGGCCTCTCGCTCCTGTTCCCAACTGCACGTCCATTGGCGGCACGTTCTCGCGGCCGTGCATGATAAAAAATGGAGAATACCCTGTGGACGCGTGAGGCGTCATCCGGTATGCCGAGAGTACCCCAGGGATATGCAAATCCCAGTCAGCTTGCTTCTCATTAACCGTGTGACATAGCATGGCTGACAGCGTCCGATTTAGTCGTTCCACCATGCCATCCGTCTGCGGGTGGTAGGGAGATGTCCGGATCTTTTTAGTCCCCAGAGCAGTGCACACCTCGCCCAACAATTTAGAAGAAAAATTTCGGCCCTGATCCGTGAGCAGCCTCTCCGGAGCCCCTTTGTCCATGACATATCCAAATAGAAAGGCGTCCGTAATGGACGCCGCAGACTGGTCGGGCAGGGGCCAGGCCATCGGCCAGCGGGAGAGATACTCCACCCCAACTAGCAACAGTTTATTGCCCCTAGCGGATGGCGGGAAAGGTTCCAGAATATCCAACGCCACCAACTCATTAATTCGAGACACCTGTAGACTGTACCGGCGGCACATATGGGTGTTTAGGCGGCTTCCTCCGGGCACACTCGGGACACGTGTCCGACGACATCCGTCGTCATGCCGTGCCAGAAGTAGTCTCGCTGCAACGTCAACAAGGTTTTCTGCAATGCAGAGTCCTAATCAATTCGTACCGTAACGACGACGGTACAACCAGACGCTAGCGATCATGTAACCCCTCCCTCCACATCAGCAGTCCATCGCGGAGAGCGGCCCCCGGCGTCCCTCCGGAAAGCAGTCCCCCCCCCCCCCCCTCCCTTTGCAGCCCGACTCTGCAAAGTCCCCAACGAGTCGTCAAGCATTTGTTCACGAATCCACACTGATCGCGGCAGGTTCAGAACCCCATCGGCCGGTCCCGGGCACACTGGAGCCTCAGGCACCTCAACCGCTGACGCAATAGGCCGAGGGGGCTGCTGAGCCGGCGTACACCTATGCGTACCCAACGCGCAAGGGGATCCTTGAGGTAACCTGGAGAGCGCGTCTGCATTCGCGTGACGCGACCCCTTCCGATGCTGAATTTGGAAAGAAAACTCCTGTAGAGTGTCCAACCATCGTGCCAGTTGGCCAGATGGTTGGTCTACCCTCAGAGCATATTGTAAAGCCGCATGATCCGTGCGCACAATAAACGAACGGCCGTAGAGATACGGCCGAAATTGGCGGAGAAAAGACAATAGCCAAAAGTTCGCGGCGAGTAACGCAGTAGCGGGTTTCTGCGGGGGATAAGACGTGGCTACCGTACGCTACCACGCGTTCCACACCGCCTTTGGACTGTGACAGAACGGCCCCGATGCCAGTGTCACTCGCGTCCGTGTCCAGAATGAAAGGGTGATCGAAATCGGGATAGTCCAATGTTGGCGCCGTCGCCAAACGATCGCGTAGGCCCTTAAACGCCGCTTCCTTTGACGGTCCCCAACTGAATTTCCGTCCTTTACCCGTAAGGAGGTGCAGAGGCCTAGCGATCGTTGCAAAGTTGGGAATGAACCTACGGTAATATGAGGCAAACCCCAAGAAGCGACGCACATCCCCCACCGTGGCCGGGGTTGGCCAGTTAAGGACGCACGCCGTCTTTTCCGGGTCTGTGGCAACCCCGTCGGCACTGACTGTGTCCCAAATAGCGCACGGATCGTTGCAATAGGTGACATTTCTTAGGTTTAAATTTTAGATTGGCGGAGCGCATCCTAGCGAACACCGCCTCCGGTCTCTGTAGATGTTCGTCAAATGTGCGGCTAAAGACGATGACGTCGTCTAAATATATCAGACATGTCTCCCACTGCAACCCCGTTAATACCAGCTCCATCAACCTCTGAAATGTGGCGGGGGCAGCATTTAACCCCATCGGAAGACAATTAAATTGAAATAGGCCCTGCGGCGTACGGAAAGCAGTCTTTTCCCTCGAGGGCTCATCGAGGGGAAGTTGCCAGAATCCCGAAGAGAGATCCAGCGTTGAAAATAACTTCGCCCCCGACAAGGCATCGAGGGAATCGTCCATACGCGGCAGGGGGTACGCATCCGCCACGGACACTTTGTTTAATTTGCGAAAATCGACGCAAAATCGCAATTTGCCGTCTTTCTTTTTCACCAAGACTACCGGCGCGCCCCATGGGCTGTTAGACGGAGATATTATGTCCGCAGCCAGCATGTCTTCCACTGCTCCACGAACATGGTCCCGCTCCGCCGGGCTCATCCGATGCGAATTCAACCGAATCGGAGCAGCGTCCCCCGTGTCAATGTGATGGGAAAGCAGGGAGGTGCGTCCCAAGTCAAAATCATCCGAGCTAAACACATCGGAATAACTTAGCAACAGCGCGCGAAGCGCGAATCGCTGTTCCCTGGTCAGGGATGAATTCTCCCCGCACAATTTGGCAACCCAGCGATCATCTTGGCCCGCAGGGTCCGAAACTCCGCCTACCACGTCCCGGCGGCCCAGATCGTCATGGGCCGTGAACGTCGTCGTGGCATGGGCCATGACCGTTCCGGCCGGTACGCAAACATTCTCCAAACTCCCATTTAGCACCTGCAAAAACGGCGGCTGGTCCGGCCGGATAATAGTTTGCGCCCCAACCAACGCCGACCCGCCCGTTATGGTTGCGGACGGTGATAACAAAACCCCAGGCGCTCCCTCCAGACCAGGCACCGGTTTCCGATATCGCAAAGGGATAAGCATCTGTGAACCAGGTGGAATGTCAACAGATACCTCGGACAGCGCCTGCACCTGGCAGACCGGAGCGGGTCGCCCCCAGGGCGACGGCAAAAATGAAATTTTCCGACCCCCCCCGGTAGTTCAATGCAATTTTGATTAACCCTTATTAGAATGGGCATTTTAGCCAGAAAATCGGTCCCCAACAAACACGGAACCGCAAGGGACCTCGAAATCAACACAGTTCCTGAGGCCGACACCCCCCCGATGGATATATTGGCGTCCACCTGGCCCACAATGCCCATACTTCCCCCGTTCGCTGCTATACAGGAATCGTAAACCGGCCGCACTGCGTCCGGCGGGATGCCCAACAGATGGAAAATGACATCTGAGATAATCGTCGCGGACGCACCGGAGTCTACCAAAATGCGCATGTCGACCCCTTGTATAGAACCCGGCACAGTGGACGAACCAGTAGCGGCCGCAACAACCCTCCGTGCCAATTTGCGCCACTGCGTTACCGAGAAACATAGGCCAGTCGGCGGCCTCCCGTTGTTAACGACACCCGGACCGCGCGGCGATGGTGATGAATGAGGTGCCAAGCCTTGCCGGGTGTCTGGTGCGCACCGACTTGCCTGTCCTGGAGGGTTCTTCCGCGGTACGTCCGTGGTCGAGGCCTCCTGTTGGGGCGGTCCCGGGATACGGGCCCAACAATCCCTGGCGAAGTGGCCTTTGCGACCTCAGCGAAAACACTCGACGTCGTTGCGACGCACAGCACTCCCTCTGTCCCGACGCTCCCGCGTCGGCGGTGCAGACCGCGGCCCCGGCCCTCCCCGGACAGGCCACTGCGCGCAGGCGGCCGACAATTCCTGCGGGCCCCCGTCGTCAGGAACGTAGACCGCCTTCTTGGGGTCCCAACCCGCGGCACCCCCTTCCACGATGGGCCCCCCCCGTCCACGCTGTCACCTGTTTCCAACGGCCGCACACCGGCATAGGGATCCCCAAGTCTCTCGATAGCTCCAGCATTTTGCCCAAAATAAGGGGTTCCAATAGGTCAGGCTCCGTCTCGGGGTATGCGGCCATGGCCAATTCCAGAACAGCACCCCTGTATGCCACCGGCGACTCTTCGGGTGCCCGCTGGCGCTGAACGAATTGTCGGTGAGCGTCATCCGGAGGCTCGTACGCGTCCGCCATTTCATCAAAGACCCCTTTCAGTGTCTTCTTCTTCTCGGCCTTGATAGAACGGAAGAATCTGACTCATCGTCGAGAAGAGTTGGCAGGACTTCCAGGGCCTCTGCATCAGTCCATCTGGCGGAGCGTACCGCCGCCAAAAATCGGCAGGCGAACGCACTCCAGTCCCCGCCAATTGAGAATTCCTTAACCGTCGTCAAATGACGGCTGTGGGTCCTCGCTCCGCTGTCCTCCGCAGACGGCAAGTCGCGTGGCAGGTTCAAGATGGCGTCGCACCGCAACGTGTCAAAGATGGCGGCTTCCCGCAGCGGAGGGCGCAAGATGGCGTCTTGTCGCGGTGGAGGGCGCAAGATGGCGGCTTCCCGCGGTTCTTCTCCCGCCACGCCCAAGATGGCGTCCTCGTGCCGCGTGGTGGAGGGCGCTGGCGGCGCAGGCAAGGCCCCGGTCTGTTGTTCACCCCCGGGCCTCCCCGAACCCGTCGCCGGCGTGACAAGGTCGCACAGCTGCGCCAAGACCGTCTTTTACGTCTCCAGCTGGGCCGCCATCTGTCGCCATCTCTGGTCAGTGTCCCCCAGCGTGGGCGGATCCACCGAAGCGGCGACCTCCTGCACCCCCGGGCCGTCACTCGTTCCTGCGTCGATTCCTCCCTCCATCGTTGGCAACGCCACCGCCTGAGGAAGGTCGTCATCGTCGGTAGATGTAGCAGACGATGGTGCGGGGATATTCTTTCTTCTGAGCTGTTTTGACATGCCGTTTCACTTCTGATACCAGTGTAATAAAGGACTCTTGCACTGGGTCTGTCTCCGTTGTCCTTTATTGGTTCGTACAAACTTGCCCGCACGGCGTCTCGCTCAGTGTCTCCTCCGTCTCCCGCTCGGCAGCACCACTGCTGCCGTCGCTCCTGCAGCCCCGTTGCTGCTCCACCATGCAGCCCCACTGCTGCTCGTTACGCAGCTTCACTGCTACCCGATCTGCAGCCCCACTGCTGCCGATGTGCAGCCCCACCGCTGCTTACTATGCAGCCCCGCTGCTGGCTCTCTGTCGCCTCTGTACCCGGACACCGATGGCCACCGATGGCCAACGGTGCCGAGTCCCCGACCTGTGGCGATCGCGCCACTTTCCTTCTCCTGCCCCACGTGGCCTCCTTCTCTCTCTACTCTCTCTCCCCGAGCCCTTCCGGTTCCTGTCCTTAAAAGCTCTCCCTCCCCACGTGACCCTAACTCCTCCCACTTGTTACGTCACATCCAGCGAGCCCGTTTACGCTCGCATTACACATGTGTAGTGGTGATACGCGCTGGGTGTATACGTTGTGTGCCAGCGCGTATGTACGGGTGTGTGTGTGGTGACGCGCGCTGACGGGGAGGAGCAGGCGTCAGTGCGCGGGTGGGGGTAGTGCTGCTGATTGGCTGTGTGCCGGTGATGCGCTGAGAGGGAGTGATCGGGGGGCAGCGCGGTGTGATTGGTCGGGGAGTGGAAACACGCGCTGGGGGGAAAACGGATCGTAGAGATAGCACGTGGTGATTGGGTAACTGAGGAGCGGTGCCGACGTTGAGGTCCGCATCCGCTCCGTCTCCCGGGAGGAAGAGATATATAAGGTGATGCACAGAGGAGTAGAGGGCAGAAGTGGAACCATCTAAGAATGAAGACGAAGGTGCAGAGATAGAGCCCGGAGAGGAGAGTAATGGAGAGTAGAGGAGAGTAAGGTATAAGTGTGTAGCCAGAGAGAGAGAACGGTCTACACGAGCTGAGTAATGTATAGTGTGTAGCCAGAGAGAGAGAAAGGTCTACGCGAGCTGAGTAATGTATAGTGTGTAGCCAGAGAGAGAGAAAGGTCTACACGAGCTGAGCGATGTATAGTGTGTAGCCAGAGAGAGAGAAAGGTCTACACGAGCCGAGTATGCATACGGTGTAGCCAGAGAGAGAGAAAGGTCTACACGAGCCGAGTATGCATACGGTGTAGCCAGAGAGAGATGTAAAGTCTACACGAGACGAGTAAAGAGTGTAGCAGAGGCGTAAGGTCTACACGCGACGAGTGAAGAGTGTAGCAGAGGCGCAGAGTCTACACGAGACGAGAGAAGAGTGTAGCCGAGGCGCGGAGTCTACACGAGGCACAGAGAGCCAGCAGCACAGAATCTACGAGAGTCAAGAGAAGCGTAGGGCGGAGAGAAGAGGTCACGAGTTGTACCGTTGTATGGTGACCGCATTGTGAAGAAGAGAGGCCACGCGTTGTATCGTTACAAGTCAAGATTTAATAAAAGAAGTGTGTTCCCGTCAAGGAGTTTCCTGCCGTCATTTTCCAATACTTCATCTGGCGTCAGAAGTGAAACGGGCTTCCAAGCATGGAGACAAGGAAGACCCGTAGGACCCACGGGATTGACCGCGAGGAAAACCTGGACGACTCGGGGCCGCTGGTGGCGGGGGGCGAGGAGGACGACTTGCCCACGCTACAGGATCCGTCGACGGCGCCGGGCGAGCGACCGGAGACCGTGGCCGTGCTTCGTGAGGCGCACTCCCGACTGGCGGAGCTGCTGCTCGCCGCCGCGTCCATCTTGGCGGAGATCAGCTCGTCGGGAGGAGCGGGGACGGTGGGGGACATTTTACAAGGTCGCCCCGCAGATTCCCGCCAAAACGAATGGGGGATTCCCGCCATGGCGCCTGGGCCTACTTTTGGCGGGAACGGCGAGCGCCACGTGGTGGTGGGTTCCCAAGCGCGCGCATCGACGTCATCAGCGCGCGAGGGGGTCCGCCATTTTACGTCTGCCGCTGGAGCCGCCATTTTACACACCGACGGAGAGGCGGAGAGGAACCACGAGGCGGATGACTTCATTTTTCAGCAGCGTCTGCCCACGTTGTCAGCCTTCAAGGCGGAAGGCGGAGACTGGGGCCAATTTCAGCGAAGGTTTTTGGCGCATCAAGAGATGTCAGCGTGGTCCGATGCTACGGCGCTGCGGGCGTTGCCCGCCATGCTGGACGACGACGCGCTCGCGGCCTTCAGGTCGGCACGGAAGTCGGACCGCTCCACGCTGAAGGATGCGCTGGGTTTGTTGGCCAGGGTCTACGGACCTCCCTCGGCGTGCCGCCATCATTTCTACGCAAGACGGAAAGCGGCCACGGAGACCGCGCTGGCCTATCGCACGGCGTTGCTGGCTCTTGCTGATGCTGCGTTCCCTCGGATGGACGAGGAGGGTCAAGACGCGATGGTTTTGGAGCAGCTGCTTAAGTTGGCGCAGGACCTGGGGGTCCCTATCAACACAGCTGACGAGATTGATATTTCTTCTTTGAGAGTCGCCACGAGTATTCAAGCGCACGAGGCCCTACAACGGAAACAAGGCGTTGGTTGCAACGTTGCTGTCGTCGCAGCCCCGGGTTCGGTGGTCACCGAACCCCAAGTCGTCAGCCCACGAGAGGAGGCGTTCGCCACGGGACGACCAGGGGACTGGAGGCCGGGGGCCCGGTCGCCTCTGCGATCGGGCCGAAAGTCGGAGCAACCAAGATCTACTCCGACCCTCGTCACGTGCTATAACTGCGGCCTCCGGGGCCACGTGGCGTCCGGGTGCCGCGCTCCGCGCCAGCGCGCCATGGGAGCTCTGCTGGACGACGACCGAGAGCCCAAGTCATCTCTACATTCCCCGGTGTCTCGGAACTGACAGCTGCCGATCACCGGCGGCCGGATCTCCGCGGCGGGGCCGGCCCTTTCAGGCCCGTTCCGCGCCGTCTGGAGCAGCCGGAACCGCCGGACGGTCGTCAGTGTCCCGTCCCATACGACGGACCAGCCAGACGGACTCGCGCCAGGTCGTGCTACTTTGCGTGACCTGCCTCGTGAGGAGTCGGGGCAGTTGGAGCGCCTCGTCACTGCGTGTAGTCGCAGGGACGTGGGGCGCGTTCGTTTTTTGGAATTTGTTTGTATTGTGTTATTGTTGGCTTTTCGTGTTCATTGTCAATCTGTACATAGTTGTTGTTGTTGTTGTTATGTTACGGGGCACACTGGGGGGTTACAGGGTTTTTTTTTGTTTGGTTGTCGTCTTATCGTTGCGGTTGGTTGTTGTTAGCAGCCGGGCCGGCTGCGAGCTATGTGGGAGGGGGTGATGTAGTGGTGATACGCGCTGGGTGTATACGTTGTGTGCCAGCGCGTATGTACGGGTGTGTGTGTGGTGACGCGCGCTGACGGGGAGGAGCAGGCGTCAGTGCGCGGGTGGGGGTAGTGCTGCTGATTGGCTGTGTGCCGGTGATGCGCTGAGAGGGAGTGATCGGGGGGCAGCGCGGTGTGATTGGTCGGGGAGTGGAAACACGCGCTGGGGGGAAAACGGATCTTAGAGATAGCGCGTGGTGATTGGGTAACTGAGGAGCGGTGCCGACGTTGAGGTCCGCATCCGCTCCGTCTCCCGGGAGGAAGAGATATATAAGGTGATGCACAGAGGAGTAGAGGGCAGAAGTGGAACCATCTAAGAATGAAGACGAAGGTGCAGAGATAGAGCCCGGAGAGGAGAGTAATGGAGAGTAGAGGAGAGTAAGGTATAAGTGTGTAGCCAGAGAGAGAGAACGGTCTACACGAGCTGAGTAATGTATAGTGTGTAGCCAGAGAGAGAGAAAGGTCTACGCGAGCTGAGTAATGTATAGTGTGTAGCCAGAGAGAGAGAAAGGTCTACACGAGCTGAGCGATGTATAGTGTGTAGCCAGAGAGAGAGAAAGGTCTACACGAGCCGAGTATGCATACGGTGTAGCCAGAGAGAGAGAAAGGTCTACACGAGCCGAGTATGCATACGGTGTAGCCAGAGAGAGATGTAAAGTCTACACGAGACGAGTAAAGAGTGTAGCAGAGGCGTAAGGTCTACACGCGACGAGTGAAGAGTGTAGCAGAGGCGCAGAGTCTACACGAGACGAGAGAAGAGTGTAGCCGAGGCGCGGAGTCTACACGAGGCACAGAGAGCCAGCAGCACAGAATCTACGAGAGTCAAGAGAAGCGTAGGGCGGAGAGAAGAGGTCACGAGTTGTACCGTTGTATGGTGACCGCATTGTGAAGAAGAGAGGCCACGCGTTGTATCGTTACAAGTCAAGATTTAATAAAAGAAGTGTGTTCCCGTCAAGGAGTTTCCTGCCGTCATTTTCCAATACTTCACATGTATTCTGGTGTAACGTCTGGCACATCCTTCTTCTGTATCTGAGAGCCATTTTGATTCCTTGCCTATATGCATTTTTTTTCTATAAAGGTCTAATTTAAAAAAAACATTCCTTCACAAATGTTAATATTCTATCTCAATCATATATTGTGGTTCCATCTATTTCCCTCCGAGGGATACATTTGTATATTGCCAATCATCAACCTTTTTGCTGCTTTGATGTACCCATTGCTTGCTGATAACTTCAAACAAACATTGTTGGAAAAATACTAGGTGACACAAATATAAGTTTCGGTCACTTTTAGCAAATCTGAAATGTTGCAACTGTGGTTTTATCACCTTCAATTCGTAGCGTTTTTTTGTATATTTTGCCTTACTCCTACATTTATGTTTTTTGTTTCAGCAAAATGGTTGGCCCTTCCCTCATTATGTAAGTGTTTTCCTATGCCATTTAAATTTTGTTCGCATTTTTCCTTTTTATTCATTTTTTGTAATGGTGTTAACATGCTTTTGCAAAGTCACCATTGAGACTCGTGATGATCGATACGCACGAGGGAAGCGCTTGTTGTGCTGAAGATAAGTCGTGCAACTAAACTATTGGGTGACATCGTCGTCATGTGCTGACCTGTGTGGCTCTGCTGTCTACAGGAGATAATGATGTTTCGCTGTTCTGCTTAAAAGTAGATGGTGCAGCTGAGGATCGCGTGGTAGAGCAAGCCGGCTAGCCAGTCCGTTTAGGACACGTCCATTATTTGAGGGGCGGTTAACTATATACCAATAAATGTTTGCACGAAAGCACCAAAGGCGTGCATGTACACACGTGGGAGTTATGTGCGTTCTACACATGCATTCACGTTTTAACTTGTGCACACACTTATCATGCTGTTAGACAGGAGACCGTTTGAAGTTTAATTAATTAACGACATTGCATCATCTTGCCCAAATGTACCTAAAATAGCATTTGCCCTGGCGAGCTGTGGTAAATTTCAATAACGATGGCTTTAGCGCTAGGCAGTCCACACTACAGCCCACTGGCCAAATGTGGTGCAGGGGCACATTTATTCTCGCTCACCGTGCCACTTGAACCTATTGTTTAAAACACCGGCCCACCCATAGCGTGGAATTAACATGAATAACATTAGTTAGTTCACATGAATGTGTGAAGTAACTAAGTGCCTTGGTAGCTGTACAGGCTGAGTGATAACTGTGCCTGGCAGGGGCTGGGGTCGGTACAGACGTGGGCAAGTGACCCTGCAGTGAGTGATCCTGCAGAGCATTGAGTGCTGTATCCACGTCACCCAGCTGTTTACTGACTATCCCTCTCCTTTCTCTACTAATTATACATTTTCTCCTGTCTCTTATAGCTATCTACTCAATACATCTCACTTCCAACTCTTGTCTCCTCTCATTTGAATGTATCTCTCCTACTTTACTCAAAGCTCTTTTAAATAGAGTACAGTCTGTTCTCCTGTAACACGGTAGTTCTGTTTCTGAAGAACACCACATTATTAATAAATCGTGTTTATAATATATAATATAGGGTAAAGCACAGTCTGGGATAACACGTGAGATGCGTGTGCAGGCTAAACAAAGACTAAGGTAGCATCTAAAAGCATCCAGCAGCATCACGCCTTGTGCGATGCTACGCCGAGGCAGCCATACAACCGCTCATGCCTAGTCGCGTGATGTAGTTCTGTTCACTCGATTGCATTATATCCAATTCGTATCCGCGTTATATAAAAAAAATTGTTCCCTCATACATTTGTAACGTTTATATTCAATTTTCGTTATGAAAGCACGTGTTTATAAGATAACAGACTGTACACCTATATTGTAAATATATTTCTTATCTATTCTTGTTTATTTTCTAACTCTTCTGAATACATCTTTCTTCTCGCTCTTTGAGTGTCCTCAAAAATATCTCATTATTGTATCTTATTGCACTATCCTGAATTTTAACATTTGTTTCTATATTTCCTATAAAATATCTGTTGTGAATATATATATATACTCTATTTCTCATAGCCCTCTTCGGAATTAATTTCTCATGTCACTCCTTACATGTGAAATTACATGATGACACCTGTTGGTTAGAAAAGGAAAGCACGGATACAGACACCACTAAAACAACATCCAATCCAAAAGATAGAAGTATCTGGGCCAAAGGTAATGGGCGGGGCTAGCCGGGATGCTCTGGGAACCCGTGCGAAGGTTCCATGATAGGGCGTGGCCAGAGGCGGAGCCTAGCTGTGCCTGCGGGAATATAAGCGGGGGCGGAGGAGGACTCGGGGTTCGTGTGTGGAGTCTTGGATCCGGACTGCGTTGCTGCTCACCGTCATCTTTCTCTGTCGTCCGGTCACGTGGAAGATCTCCTGCGGGGTTCCATCACCCTTCCTGGCCCACCGCCAGCCAGCGGCGAAGCCGAGAGTGGACAGTGGAACCACGCCGTGTGATCGACCGTGTGTGTTGTACCGTAATGAGAAGAAAGGTTGGCTTGTGCTGTGCTGTGTGTGAATAATAATAGTGCCCTCTCCACGACGAGACGCTGAAGTCGCTCATTACATTGGAGTCAGAAGTGGTTCAAAACGAAACCAGATTTAACAGAAGATGTCTAAACCTCAGAAGAAACGTAACCCACCTGTGGCGTCTTCCAACGACAATGAAAATGGAACCCAAGATCTCCTGCCCACCTTGGGAACCGTGGTCCCAGTTATGGCAACCACGGCGGGAGAAGTTGCTGCGCCGGAGACGATCGACGCAGATGCACCATCTCTGCACCAGCAGCCCGAAGAGGGCTGGAGGAAGGTTTCGGAGCAGCTGGACTTGTTGCGGGTGGTGATCGTACAACTGGTGTCGCTTGTCAAGGCGACTACGGTGACGGGGCGCTCAGCGCTGACACCGCCGGGAGAAAACGACAGGAGTCCGCAGTAGAAGTCCTGGTGGGAGCATCTGCAGGTGCGACGGCCGCCATTACGCGTGGTTACAAAAACGCGCAGCCGGACGCTGCCATCTCGGGCGGCGCGCGAGAGGCGCGACCGAGTCCGCCATTTTACGAAGTGCGCATGGTGCGCAAGACGCGGCACCCACCGCTGAGAACATCGTGAGTAGGACCGATCGCACCAAGACTTCCTCAAGTTAAATAATTCGTCACGGCAGGTGGCGATTGGAGCGCCTTCACTTGGCGATTTGAAGCGGCTTTCCGATCAGTGCATTGGATAGAAGATGAGGCGCTGATCACTTTGCTGACTGTTTTGGACTATGACGCTTGCTGTCTTCAGAGATATTCCTGCTGATAAAAAGGCTACACTTCAAAGTGCTTATGCTGAGATGGCGGACGTGTACGAGCCGCCTTCCGACACACGCCGCAAATTTCTTCAGCGTAGGCGAGGGGAAGCCGAGACGCCTCTCGCCTACCGTAGCGCGCTGTTGGCGTTAGCGGGAGCAGCTTACCCTGGGGTGAATCTGGAGGCCCTCGACTTGCTCGTTATGGAACGGATGTTGGGATTAGCGAGAGAAATTGGTGTGGTTTTACTTGTGTGACGAAGACGTACAAACATCCCGATGGGCCGCCAGGTGTCTTCAGGCCCACGAGAATCTAAAGCATTTGGCTCCGATGGTGGCACGGACAGGGGACCCCTGCCAAGACGGGGAACCAAAGGGATGGTCGCCGATATGACTTCGGAGGGAGACGTCGCTGCTGTGCTCCCGCCGTGGAACTGGAGAAAAGGAGACGCTGCGTGTCGTCGATGGAACTGGGGACTGCGTCAACAGAAGGATTGGATGGCGCAGAGGCCATCTCTTGCCTGTTTCTGCTGCGGTCAGCCGGGGCACTTGGCACGAGGATGCCAGAATCGTCCTCGGACACAGACTAAGTCTCCGGCGCCCGCTGCCCCTCCGACGGCTCCAACTCAACCCCAACACGCGAGTCGTGACATATCGGACACCCGTTCCATTTTTAAATCTCAGGCATCTAATGACTCGGGGTTCATCCGCTCTCGGCATAACACACACATTGACATCGGGCAATAATGTAATTTAGTTGAGCATGGGTGGCCTAGCGCGGGGACACTGGAGGAAATTGGCGCTTCGCGTGATCACGGCGGCTGCAGGTTCCTT
Organism: Lampetra planeri; assembly: GCF_965212315.1. Classification (NCBI taxonomy): domain Eukaryota; kingdom Metazoa; phylum Chordata; class Hyperoartia; order Petromyzontiformes; family Petromyzontidae; genus Lampetra; species Lampetra planeri. The sequence continues at coordinate 8,999,552 of NC_136156.1, forward strand.
GGCGGTATCCAGTTCTATTCAAGGTATTGAGGTCTGTGTCTTGGTAGACACGGAGGCCTTGGCTTCCATTATTTCTGATGTTATTTTTCAATTGTTGTCGATCTCTGCTCGTCAAGTGCGACCTGTCGTTAATGCTTGTGTCGCGGCGAATGGTGGGAGCATGGGCATCATTGGTCAGGTGGATGCGCGCATCAAAATTGCCGAGGTTGCTGTGGTAAGACCTGTCCTGATCTGAAAGTCACTGGCTGTTCCCTGCCTTTTGGGCACAGATTTTCTGAAAAGGATGCCTATTAAAATCCTGGTTGATCAAGGGTGTGTGGAAATGCCGTCGGGTCGCAAATTGTTCTTTTTGCCATCGTTGCATGTACATTCAGCAGCGAGTGTCACGGTACAAGCTCTTGCTAAGGATTCAGTGGAGATCCCACCGGGATCTCAGATGCTTGTACCGCTACGCTATCGCAATGAATTGGGGAATGTTGATCCGACGGCTGAAAGCCTTCTGACTCCGTCAAATACGGCGAATTGCCGATTTGCGCTAGTTGGCGCACAAACAGTTCTTCGCTCCGTTCAGGCCCCGTTCTTGCAAGTGCTTAACGTGGGTCTGGGTATGGTTGTGGTTCAGGCAGGTACGGTGTTGGCTCGCGCTACAACCGCGTTTTGTGAGAATGATACCGTGGTGCCGCAGAGTGTTGTCGGTGCAGTAGAGCACATAGGGGTCGCGAATGGGATGTGGGTGGAAGCGCTGTGTCGTGAGAATTCGCAGTTGTCTGTGGAGCAACAGAATGACTTGTGTTCACTTTTGTGCGAGTTCTCCGACGTCTTCAGCAAAAGTGAATTTGATATCGGTCGGACCTCCCTGTTGCAGCATCGTATCGACACGGGAGGCCGGCCCTATTCATCAGAACTCGTACCGATTGAGCCCAATAGAAAAGGAATGTGTGCAACGGGCGGTCGACGACATGTTGGCCGCCGATAGTATTCCTCCATCTAATAGCCCTTGGGGAACGCCCGTTGTGCTTTTTAAGAAAAAGGACGGCAGTCTTAGGTTTTGTGTTGCCTTCCGTAAGTTGAACAAAGTTTCTGTGGCCGATGCGTACCTGATCCCACACATTGACGACACCCTGAATGCCTTGTCTGGTGCGCGGTTTTTCTCTACTCTCGACTTGTCATCGGGGTTTTGGCAGCTTTCCCTTTACGAATCATCAAAGCCAAAAAAGCTTTGTGCACACCCCAGGGACTCTTCCAGTTTAATTGCCTTTAATTGGGCTTGAATTCGGCTCCGGCCACCTTTTCAGCGACTTATGGAACTCGTCTTGACTGACCTGCAGTGGGACTCGTGTCTCATTTATTTGGACGATATCATTGTGTTCAGCTGCACTTTTGGTGAACATCTCTGACGGCTGTGATCTGTTTTCGCTAGGATGCGCTCAGCCAGTTTGAAATTTAAGCTGGCGAAATGTCATTTGTTACAGAATTCGGTACGCTATTTGGGTCATTGTTAGCGCTGAGGGCATAGCCACAGATCCAGATAAAACGGCTTGTGTTCGCGATTGGCCTACCCCTACATGCGTGGGTGATGTGCGCAGTTTCGTCGGGTTTTCGTCATACTACTGCAGGTTTGTACTGCAATTTGCCATGGTCGCCAAACCCTTGCATGCCTTAACTGCTAAGAACCAGAGGTTTTGATGGGGACCGGAGGAAGAGGCTGCGTTTCTAGCCCTTGGTGAACGATTTACCGATGCGCCCACCCTCGAGTATCCCGATTTCTCCCTGCCATTTATTCTTGACACTGATGCTAGTGACACGGGCATAGACGCGATTTTGTCTCAAGTTAAGAACGGGATTGAGAAAGTGGTCGCGTATGGCAGCCGTGTCCTCTCCCCTGCAGAATGTCGTTATTGTGTCACAATACAAGCCTTACCTCTACGGCAGGGAGTTTATTGTTCGCACGGATCACGTGACCCTTCAGTATTCCTTGAAGGTTGAACAACCTTCTGGCCAACTTTCGCATTGGCTCGAAATTCTATAGGAATTCTCATTCCGCGTGATATATCGGAAAGGTACTCGACATTGCAATGCAGATGCCTTGTCCCGGTTGCCTCAATCGCCTCGTTGTCCATGTTCGTCGGGTGCGGGCCATTGTAGACCCTCGACGTTGAAATCGTCTACCGTCATGTCTGCATTTAATGACTGAGCCCGCTGGGACGGTTGCGCCTGCTGATAGCGTTTTGTACCTTACACACGCTGCTTGGGTGCACGGGCAGTCGAATGATGATTCTCTACAGGCCTTGTGGTGTCGCACAGAAATTGAACGGAAAACTCCCGCGTCGGTTGATGAGCCTCAATTGTTTCTTCAAGATGACCTCTTGATGTGGAGAGAGGACATGTTGGACCGTTGCCATGTTGTCGTTCCCACTGCTCTTCGGGATGACCTGATTCACGCAATGCACGAGGATAAATTGTTACACCTTGGTGTTTGGAAGACCTTACTAACACTACAGTGAGATTTTTATTGGCCGGGGATAACCGCTGATGTTTACAAGGTGGTCCAAGGGTGTACGGAATGTGGGCCAAAGGTAATGGGCAGGGCTAGCCAGGATGCTCCGGGAAGGTTGTATGATAGGGCGTGGCCAGAGGCGGAGCCTAGCCGTGCCTGCAGGAATATAAGCGGGGGCGGAGGAGGACTCGGAGTTCGTGTGTGGAGTCTTGGATCCGGACTGCATTGCTGCTCGCCGTCATCTCTCTCCGTCGTCCGGCCACGTGGAAGATCTCCTGCGGGGTTCCATCACCCTTCCTGGCCCACCGCCAGCCAGCGGCGAAGCCGAGAGTGGACAGTGGAACCACGCCGTGTGATCGACCCTGTGTGTAGCCAGTAGAGCGCTAACATCTAAGTGTTGTACCATAATGAGAAAAAAGGTTGGCTTGTGCTGTGCCGTGTGTGAATAAAAGAAGTGCCCTCGACACGACGAGTCGCGGAAGTCGCTCATTACCCATCTGTGAGCTCCGACGACATTTAGTTCTGAATACATTGTTCTGTCTAAATGTCTATAGCACACAGCCCTCAGCATGCTTGTCAATTCAGTCCATGAAAACAAGTTTTTGGTCACCCCTGCTTTCAAGGATTTTGTTGTGAAATGTCCTTGGATAGACAGAGACGATATTTCCTTGGCATAGCAAGAAGTAGCCTGGAAGCTGAAAGGTTTGGATGTGGATAAAATGATCCGTTACCAATTGTGTGTGTGTGTGTGTGTGGTTTATAGTGAAACTCCTCGTGTGTGTGACCCTTTTAGCCAAGATGTTAAATAGCTCGCCTGGTATACTGGAGGTCATGGATTGGATCCTGACTCTGACTCCTGTATATTTGGAGTTTGCGTGTATCTCTCTTCCCATGGTCGCATTTATTTTTTCTCCAGGCCCTTCGGGTTTTCCCTGCACATTTAGAAACATGTGTTTTATAGTATTTGGCTTCTATACATTTCCACATGATAAGCCACTTAATTGAGCTATCGTTTGTGGCCAGGTCGCTTCTTAAAAAGAGATGTATATATATATATATATAGCTCAGTGAGCCTTACCTGGTAAAAAAAATTATTGTTGAATTTATCTGAGAACACTTGTTGTTGGACCAATATGCCAATCTTCCAGGAATCCAAGGATTGATCTCACCATTTACAAGCAGACACCAAATCAAAAGTGTTCAAACCCTTGAAAGATGCATGCTTGGAATTCTACTGAGACGGAAAGAGGAACACATGGATCGAAAAACAAACATGTCAGAGACATCATTGATATTCATCCAGTTGACGATAAATAATGGCTGATGATGATTTGGACCTCCTACTATATTGCACAGATTCCTTTGCCCGCCGAGGCACTAGAAACCAGGCACAATGTATGGCTGGCCTCAGGAGCACTAGCCCAAAACTGAATTTCTGTGTTAAATATATTAGCTATAAACGACATTACATCACCTGTAATGAGATTAACACATGCTAACATCATCTTGTTTAGAAATAATGTATGATTTTAACATCAATGCAATTGAGGGTATAGTGCTGCCGACAACCAGTCCTGGCCCTTGCCTAGTTTTCCTGCCTGGGTCCCCTGTACCTACGTGGACCAAGCGGAGACGTGTGGACATCATTATCAGCGTATGATGTCATTAGCCATTGGCGAGTTACGTCACGCATTGGTCAAAAAGATACATGTATTTGGTCAAATTTTACCCAACTATTTTTTATAAATCGGTCCCTTTTCGGGCAAGTAATTCTTTTTAGAAACACAAATTTATTTTCACTCCTTATAAAGATCATCTTTATGTGCATTATAGCCCCCTGCCTTAGACATATGTAAAGACTTACAGATAATATTCTCTTTATCCTTTGGAAATTATTACAAACAAATATAGCTACACATTCTCTCATATGAACATATAAAAATTAACGATATAATAATTATGATTAATATTGATTTTCTTTTTGTCTGTCATTTCATAAATAACTTGTCTTGCATCTTCTTGGTTCTTTCGGTAAAGTCACGTAGAATGGAAATAATAAAATAATAAAAATAAAACAATAAAATAATTCTCACGACGTTTCGGGCCACAACGCAAGCAGCCGTCCTCAGGTGAAGAACAGGTCTGTCAGAAAGACAGCGTCTGAATTCTGACAGACCTGTTCTTCACTTGAGGACGGCTGCTTGCGTTGTGGCTGAAACGTCGTGAGAATTATTTTATTGTTTTATTTGTCTAATTTTATTTTTTCCCTTCTACGTGACTTTACCGAAAGAACCAAGAAGATGAATCCCTGCAGTCACGAAAGCTTTAAATCGAAATTTAACTTGTCTTGCTTTGTTTAATTCAGGCACCAGGAGCCATGGCTGGAGTGCCCTTGATGGGACCGGCACCAGCCATGTTTGGGGCCACCAGTGCTCAGACTGGCATGAGACCGCCCTTTGGGAGCATGGGTACCGCGCAGGTAATTACATTCAGCTGTATCCGCAGCCTGTTTTGACTGCTATTGCACACAAGTTAAGAGCCACACTGGCCCAAATTCTTTTGTATGCATGCATGTTGAACTTCTTTTGCACCATATGTAGCCAACCGTGCCAATTGGAGGTGCGCTTTAGCACTGTTTTGTGGTAATTACTGTTCGCACACACGAGGGATGAAATGCTTTATATAAATATTGATTCTTAAACTTATTATTCATGCATGTAATTACACGAATCTGTTTTTGTATTTAATTGGTTCTTGTAACCTCTTCAGCCACTAGAGGCCACTCTTTTGATTTTTTTAAAAGTTATTGATATTTAACCAAATTATAATGCCAAAATGCGACAGTTTGCCAGATCACCAGGTGGGGCTGAATCGTTACATCCCTGTTAAGGCTGGCACAGTAAACAACAGCGGCATGCAATACTGGTAAACGCTGGGGATGTCAACACTCGGTAAAGTCGAATAGTACCTGTCAGATAAGATGGTACAAATGTGTAGTTAACTCTTTTTTTACATGGTTAATGACATCTTTCCATCTTCTTGGTTCTTTCGGTAAAGTCACGTAGAAGGGAAATAATAAAATAATAAAATAATAAAAATAAAACATAATAAAATGATTTTCACGATGTTTCGGCCACAACGAAATGCTGCTAATCCTGCATAATGCACGGGCATAATGACTTTGAAACCCCCCGCCCACCTCCTACGCATTTCACAAGTAGTGACTAATCCCATGTCTGCATTTCCCATAAATATGCTAAATTCCTCTTGATATGCAAATTATTTTGTCAAGGCTCTCTTCCCCCTCCAACCCAGCTTAAATATACGCTCCAAGCCTGGGGTGTTTCATTCAGACGCTGTCTTCCCGACAGACCTGTTCTTCACCTGAGGACGGCTGCTTGCGTTGTGGCCGAAACGTCGTGAGAATTATTTTATTATGTTTTATTTTTATTATTTTTATTATTTTATTATTTCCCTTCTACGTGACTTTACCGAAAGAGCCAAGAAGATGAATCCCTGCAGTCACGAAAGCTTAAAATCGAGACATCTTTCCAATGATTACTCAGTTTGTACCCATCATCACGGTTGAAGTTATGTCTGTGTTTGTATATCTGGATGGCTTCGTGCACAAACCTCTGATGGTAGCCAGAAGGTTTGCAGAGCACCTTGGTCTCCGAAAAGACAATCTTATGAGAACTCACAGCATTGTAGCAATGATCGGCAACGGCGGAAGACTCAATTATCTGACAGGTACTATTTGACTTTACCGAGTGTTGACATCCCCAGCGTTTACCAGTATTGCTTACTTTTATGCTTATTATCAGCTAACACCGGCCACAACCATGAGCCGATGTGCACCATTGTTCTCTTTTAGCCCCGCTGCCCAGGACCATCAGGCCATACCCCTGGCTACCACATTCAGACAAGCCCCTCCCCCCCCTTAACTTGTATTTAAGGGCTTGCCTCTTGGATTCTTTCCTCACTTAATACAGTAAATTCAGCTGTGACGGTCCCATCTGATGACGGAGACTTGTGTTACCTCCGAAATGTCGTGATTTATTCTTTTATTTCTATGATTATTTCTATAAAAAAAAAATTTACCTATGTGACTTTACCGAAAAAACCTAAGAGTATGAATCATTGCAGTCACGAAAGCTTCAAATCTAGAATGGATGTCTATCCTTTGCCTTGTTCTTCACTCTTTGAGTGTGGAAGTGTCACCTCAGAGGCCGCTGTCTGCTGAGACAAGTGTATTTCAGGAGAGCTCGTTTCAACTGGACAAGCATGAGTTGCACTCTTTCATAGAAGAGGCTGTGAGAGAGTAGAGCCAAGATGGAAAAGACCAAATAGGCGACATGAGTACTCAATGGTGGAGTCGTCTTCAGACTGGGATTTGTCAGATGAAGATGGCACTGAGAAATTGATATTTCCTCAAGATATCTTGCACTCGCTGAGATGCAGCATCAGGCAGAAGCTGAAGCTCGCGGAACTGGAACAATCTCAGCCGACCCGATTTGAAGCCATTCTTCATCAAGGGTCTACAGGCAAGGAATTACAACTCTTCTTTTTCTAGATGCTCTGAAGAAACAGATCCACCGGTAGTAAGCAAAGCGAGCAGAGGGGCTCCATGGGCCACGAACAGCCTCAAGGACGAGGCAGACACATACATTTTCTCTTCAGTCCCATGTGTGGATGCGGCAATGGTAGTCAAAAGTATTCCCAGGGTTACCCTGTTGTACAGGAGGAAAGCTCCCAGTCCCTGCTGGACACTGGACAAGGGCATTGGATAAGGGATTTAAGAATGGTCATCGTGATGCAGTTTCTATCATATGCATCACCACGTGTGTAGCGTTCACAGCCAAGTCCGTCATTAAGTCATTGTAGACTCAAGCTCAATAAAGAGGAAGACCAGAAGTTCTATCATGCCTACCTCGACATTCAGGACATGGCCATATTTTCTCTCGAAGCAGGAAAGATACCTGCTCACCAGCACCTCCCAGGGTGGTGACTTTTGCCGTAGTGGGCCAATTGATGATCTGACAGTAGCGGCCAAAAGCTGACCACCAGCTCAAGGGCGTTCTTGTGCACTCTGCCGTTCGAAGATAAATCCTCTTCAACAAAGACCTATAGGAATGACTTCAAAAGGTGGATGATGCTTAGAACGTGCAGTCGTGCAATTCCTTTCGACCCCTGTGGGCCTCCTAGATGTCAATTCCGATGCTAAAGCAGGAAGCCTGCCTCCTAAACCAGCCTACAAGTCATGCTTCTCCAGAAGAAAAGCAAAGAAAAATCCCAAAATTACCACAACACCGAACTGATACAGCAGCTTCAGTTGACAGTTATTAACAACACTGACGGTGCCAAGGGGAGTGGCTGGTCATCCTTCCCATCTTCTGTATGCAGAGGAGACCATATAACCGAGTTTACACCGGTGTGGGTGTGCACTAATGGACGTGTAGGTCTGAATAATTGTGGAGCAGGGTTACAATCTGGACTTCCAGGAACTCTAACGTTTCGGTGGATTTGAGCCTTATGATCTGGCAGGGATGGTGCATTTGAAGTCGAGGGTGCCTTGATCCAGGGGCGTGGGCTTTACACCCTAAGGCAGGGGTGGGCAAACTTTTTGACTCGCGGGCCACAATGGGTTCTAAAATTTGACAGAGGGGCCGGCCCAGGAACAGGTGGATGGAGTGTTTGTGTGAACTAATATAAATGACATGTAAAAATTATTACATGAAAGGATTTTGCCTTTAACAGGTAGCAAAGCATTTATTTGCAAGGCAATTTAACAAACTGCACGAACATGAACAATACAAAAACATGTCGTAACATGACTGATGAAACATCATGAAAACATCTGAGGCCTGCGCCCAAACCAATTACCTCACTTGAACTTCTTTATTATCTACATTAACAGGTTAGAGCAGCCACGCAGGCTGTGTTGCGGAGATTTGGCTCCAACCTCGCTGCAGCAACACATCATCACTTTCAGTTTCAGTGGGAACAGTGTTGTTGATCTCCCATTTTTGCCAGTGCATCCAAGTCTGGAGTTATTTTGGTTGTGGCAATTCTCAGGGTAGATCTGAGGTGTTGATCCGTTAACTTTGATCTGTGACGGGCTTTGTTGGTGTTCATGACGCTGAATGTCAGCTCACACACAAGTCGAGCCAAACAAAGTCAGTATCTTCTGTGCAGTCCTCCGGAGGTTTGGAAACGTGGCTCTGTTAAGTGAAGCATAAAAGTCATTCAGTTTAATAGAGTTGAACTTCTCCTTTAAGACGGAGTCAGACTGAAGATCTATCAGTTCCAACTGCAGCTCCTGTGGTGCTGTTTCAGGGTCTTGTGACAGGGGACAGGACACCAGCTGAAGTGACTGTTCAATGTTTTCGAAATCGGAGAACCTACGGCAGAATTCTCCGTGCAGGTCCTCAAGTGATTTGCTGTATTTTTTTGCGTTTCGCGGTGTCTCTTCCTGCATGGCAAGTGTTCATTCATGTGTGAAAATATGTCCACAGCAAACGCAAAGTCACTAAGCCAGTTCTTGTCGCTTAGCTCAGGGAATTCGTCAGATTTCCCCATCAACTCCAAAAATGCGATGATATCGTCTTTCAGCTCCCACACTCGTTGTAACACTTTCCCCAAACTTAACCAGCGGACACGAGAGTGGTAAAGCAAGTCCTGATGATCCGCATCAGTTTCTTCCAGGAAGGTAATAAACTGACGGTGCTGAAGTCCCCTTGCTCGTATAAAGTTCACAAGTTTTACGACTGGATTCACGACACGATTAAGCTGCAATACAGAGTTACACAGGGATTCCTGTTGGATGATGCAGTGAAGGAAAATAAGATCCTGGACAGGGTTTTCCCCTTTCACTTTATCCTGGATTCTTTTCAGCAGCCCAACATTTTTTCCAGTTAAATTTGTCGATCCATCCGTTGTGACATTGACAAGTTTACTCCGAGGTAGCGTCATTCTTTCGATGACAGCAGATACCTGGTTATACAAGTCCTGTCCCCGCGTTGTTCCTTTCAGGGACTCTATGGTCAAAACCTCCTCTGTTATCGCAAAACTGTCAATGCCTCGGATAAAAATGAGGAGCTAAGCAGTGTATTTTACGTCCGTACTTTCATCCAGTGCTAGTGAATATAATTCAAAGGAATCAGACTTTTTGTTTAATTGACTGGCTATATTTTTTAATCAATCCGTTCCACACGGCGAGTGACAGTCCTGCGTGATAAGCTGACTTTTTCAAATTTTCTTTTGATCTCCGGACACAAGATGTCTGCTGTCTGTACCATGCATTCTTTTACAAACTTGCCTTCGGAGAAAGTGGTAATGAGTGGTAATGTTGGTGAGAAGAAGGTTTTAAAGAAAATTTAAATCGAAGTGAAGAAGGAAATTATTGAAAAGTTTGTATAATTCATGATTTTTTAAACTTTAATTATGTGTTCTGTGCTTAAAACTCTTTAAAAAGAACTGTGGGGTCTAGAACGGACTCGTGAAATTTGGAGAGAACTCGGAGTTAAGTGTTGTTTGTTTTGTTGAATTACACAAAGCGTAACAGTTATGTATATAACTTTTGTTATAAGAAATTCCTAGTAAGATATTAATTTTGTGAGTGTAGTCATACCCCTCCCCCTCATTCAAGCCGTAATTTAGAGAGCGAAAGCGCCGAGTACGTAAATCGCCAACATAAGAACCCGTTAATCTCTTCTCGCATCATTCATACGATGATGCGGTGAAGTAAACGTTGATACGATATTACGGTGAATGCTTCCAAAAACAATACTGTACCCAAATATTACTGTTAACTTACTTTCAATAGAAACATGAATTGCTCGTACGAATATTCTCTCTCTCTCAGAATCGACCGACTGATGTAGCAGACGAAACAATCATCTTGTTGAACGATTCTAAACCTTGATGCGGCAATGTTAGTTTTCTCTGTTATTCAAGGTGATCTCAGTGTTATTCAATGTTGTTACATTTAGTTTACTATTACACTGAATTCTATGGCGTAATTAACTAGTTTTGTGCTTAATAATCTTTAAAAAAACAATATTTATATACAGTTCGTAGGAGTCTGGAACTGATTAATTGTATTTACATACAATCCAATGGGGAAATTAGGTTCGAGTCACGACCAAATCGGGTTGGACAAGTTCGGCGGGCCGGATTAAAAAGCACAACGGGCCGTATACGGCCCGCGGGCCGTTGTTTGCCCATGTCTGCCCTAAGGTGTTCGAGCAGGTCAAATGCCAGTCCGGTTCTTTCATCATGGACCTCTGCGCCCGAGACCAATCACCTGTTATGTTAGCCGACGATCTGTGTTGTATTACGTTATATTTCTAAGTTTACTAGGTTTTGTTTTCTCTTTCATTTGTACCTGATAATGATTGCTTGTGTTGCAATCGAAACGTCGTATGCTATTATTTAATTTATTATATTCTCTTTCTACGTGACTTTACCGAAAGAACCAAACATTAATTTACCCAATATCAAAAAAGACAAAGTTGCATAATGAGCCACGTTTGGGCCCCCATTGGATGCCGACCGCATCACAACCTCGCCATCACAAACCACGTGCCTAACCACTAACCATCACCACTGACCTTTCACCTAAGAGGCTACCAGTGATTTTTATGAATTGACAAAATTCAATATCATGACTTGATTCAATATTCAAATTTTGTGGTCTAAATTTTTATTGTTTCTGGTTCGTTTTGTCTTGTATAGTTTTGTCACCGTTTTATATTACCAACACCATTTGGAGTAAACAGATCAAAATAAATCTTCAACCGGTGTATATAAGAACTGGGTTAGCTGCACGTTGCCGAATACTAAGCCGACCAATGAGAACATGTTTATTACTTTTACAATTCATCGTAAATGCCAAGGGTTCCAACAGCCGTACAAAAGCAACATTTGAAGATCCTCCAAGTGGTGATAGAACATTCCAAGCTGTCCTGAGAGGTGGCCTTGTTAAGGAGTTGAGATGTGATTAGCCGCCCTGCCACAGGGGGGTTACCCAGTAGAGCTGATTCTCAAGACGCCCTCCTATCCCATAAGAGGGGTAGGGCATACATGCGCTCCCTCTCATCTCTATACCCAATCATATAGTTAGGGTGGAGTGCTTTCGAAGCTACAACAGTCTCGTGACATGATGGCATACAGTAAGTCACACTCACTGCCACAACTGATCAATCCGGCTCAAGATGTCCCGCACACGCACAAAGACGAAAGATCCCCCATATAGCCTTAGCAGACTGTTGGGGCAGGTGCTGTTAGCGAGCACCTTATGAATGCTGGAATGGCATGAGGGGATGGGTGGCCAGCACCTCGCCCAGCCGTCTTTGTCTCCCCAGAGGTGATGTTTACACACTGCACCAGGTACTCATTTGAGGCCGAGTCGACCTCTGAGGCCAAGGACCGATTAAAATAATCGTCACCAGTGTTGAATCGAACTTGAGTCACCGGGTTGGTAGTGCGGTGCTCTAACCACTACACTACCGCTCCCCAGTTGTGTGCGAGTACAACCCGCCATGGTTGCTGGGAATCGCTTTCATCCTTCTCCATGGGTGGCCTTGAAACAGTTGTGGGAATTGCACATTCGTGGTTGCCAAATATTCAAACCTAAGATTTTAGGTCATTGTATTATTGATTTGACATGTAACTGAGCTCCTTATGCAAACTTAGCCATCTAAGTGGCACTTACCAGTAACGTCTGGTGAATAAGCAGTGTTTGACGAGCACTCCTGACTACTCATGAGCCCCCGGAAGACAACACCAGTCCATTGTTGGCATGTTCAAATAAATTCTGCTGGTTAACATGAATCTGGAAGGCAGTAGGCTCATAAACTCTCCAACATTTTACTTGGAGATATAACAGGTGATGTATTTTAATGGTTTACAGTTTAGTTTTGAGGGTTGTTTTTTACAATAATTTGGAAATAGCCTTGACACCAGTGTAACAATAATGGTGCTAATTGATATTTAACTTACTGGGTGCAGCATCAAGTGTACTTTATACAAATTTCTGAAATGCCAGAGCAGGATTTAACATGACAACCTTGTATAAACTGGATCAATAGCAAGTTCAGCTACCTGTGGGTAACCAGCCACATTTAGATGGCTATATATCCGGAATTGATCAAAACTGCTTCCCAGAAATCCTTCGTTCATCAACACTAAACTAAACTATTTTTATGTTAATCGGTAAGGCCCGCTGAGCGATATAGCTTTTTTCAGAAGTGACCTGACCACAAATGATAGCTCAACGAATTGGCTTATCACGTGTAAATTTATAGCAGCAGCCAAATACTCTAAATGCATGTTTCTAAATGTGGAGGGAAAAACTGCAAGACCTGGAGAAAAATCCATGTGACCAACTCCAAATATACAGCAGGCCTCAGGGTAGGGATTGAACCCATGCCCTCCTGTATACCAGGCAAGGGAGTTGACATCTCGCAACCGCGGCGCACCCATTTAATACAGTTCTGTGAAGCAGTTTAAAACGGGTTAGGTTGCAAATGCTTGGACTGTGGGTTGGCCAACACTCCTAAAATATGCATTTGCCTCTTAAGTAACCAAATTTTAGTTCCAGACAAAATCACCCCCAGTTAATTTGTTTTGGAAGAAAAGGTGATGACCTCGCATTTTTCTTTTACTCAACCATCCCAAACCCAAGCACCTTGCTCACTCGTGGCTTGGTTGGTCCTGTTCCAGCCACGCTGCCCACTCGGTCTAGCACATCTCTTGCACTCCCCCCAACTCCAGAGCAGGCACCAGGAACAGGGAGCCCGACGTGCCCCACCAGTCATGACATCCGTCTCCCTGTTCTGGATTGGCTGGTAACCCCAACCGGCCTGTCTTGCTCTCCAGTTAAGTCTACTCTCAGAGCAGTGTTCTTGCTCCGCTTTGCCCCTTGAGGACTTGACATGCCCCTTGGCCTATTCTCGAAAACCAGCACCAGTTTACGTTGAGCCCTCACGTGCACTCTCCCCGCTCTCTTTGGCCTAACCCAATATTCTTCCCTAGGCCGAGCCCATCTGGTACACTCCTGGCTTGGACTAACCCTTTCTCTCCACACTACCGTTTATAACCCCATGCACTTATGCCATTCTCCGACTACTTGCAATGTTAGCTTAGCTTTAGAGATGCGCATTACTATTGTTTTGTATAATATCGTTTTTCATTCAACTAGGACCCATATCTAACAGAGATCCTCGCCTTTAAACATCTGGCAGTTCAGTATTGGTTCAAGCAAGCCTGACCTGATGATGAGACAATGAATGTTAAAACCAGTCCAGAGTTGCTTTTGTTGATATGCACCCGCAGAAGGTCGTGTGGCGAATGGGATGTGTCAAACGTACTTTTGTTTTCTACGTGGAGGAACAAACACGTGTAGGAGACATTGTCTGATAAGTCTGATATTATAACGATCAGTGTGGGTCATTGAGAACCTACTTCTCGCACAAACCTTGGCTATGTTGTAACTAACAAAACACGCAGACAATCTTCCTGTTAAACACTTTCACTCCTTTTTCTTTAAAGCTACACTTGTCTCCAGATTTACATTCTTTTCTGCAATGCATGTATTCACGACAATTACAAAAAACAATTAACCCACTTACGAATGAATGACAACTGCACCCTTTATACTAACGCACCTGTTTTGTGTGTGTGTTTCTCGCGTTCGCGCGTGTGTGTGCACGCTGTGGCTACCTGCTGTCTGTGCCCTGTGCTTCTCCTGTGGCCTCCCAAGCTTTCGCCCAGTCCTACGCCAGTTTCTCAGAGCCCACAAAAGGGCCCAACAAAGGATCCTCTGGCTGACCTTAACCTCAAGGACTTCATTTAACGTAGGTTGGCTCAGACTGTGGCCAGCTCACGCAAAGCTTCTTCACCTACTCCATAAAGAACATGAGTGATGGCAGCACATACAATTAGGATCCTCTTGTTCATGATTCGGTTATCTATGAATCCATTTGTTTGTGGGGAGCTGAAAGAACTGATCTTTTTTTAATCCATGAACCCCAAGCACTCGTAGATTAATTCAATGTGTGCCTCTGAGATCTATATAGCCTGGGTTTATTTTATGATCCAAGGGGAAAATCATCCTATTTGCATATTATATTATCTGCAATGACAGTTCCCACAGTGTAAGCGAAATTCTATTTGATGTTTAGATACATTATTTGGTGTATTTCTGAAACACTTCACAATTATCGGAATATAAATGCTTCCTTTACCATTGCTTACCCCAAAACTGCACCACGCTGGTATAGTACAAACTGCGCATGTGAATGTTTTTCTATCGCAGTGTGCGCGTGCCATTCCGAGCAAGAGATTGTCATTTGAAGCATAGGATCTCCATTTATTGAGCACTTAAATCTAGATTTTATGAAACAACCGTACATGAAAACAGCACACGGGTGCGTCTCGCTGAACGAGCGAGATGCGTTCCACGAAAATCGCTCTGTGGCGTGAAAGCTCGTTTTAGCGGTCGTTTTCCCATCGACTCCTCCCGTGTTAAAAGCCCGAGATATGTTTCGGGGCCCCAAAAACGTTTCCACTATTGAACAACTTTTTTTAACGTGAGAAATACAAATGATAATTTTAAAATAAAGTAATATAAAACATCAAAGTGTAACACTTAACATACGAAAGATCCGCAGTGCTTGCAGGTACATGCATCTATGTTATTTGAAGGGTGTGACTCGGGGCCTGAGTACCAAATGGCATGCCTAATTCTATACATTGCATAGGCCAACATTTGTTCCAATTCTAGGTCCCAATGTGATTGCAAGGGGATTTTCCACATGTTTTCATGGAGCTTTACATTTTCGGGGACAACCTCAAGGTGTACCATTACCTTCACACACACCAGTGCTCTCACAGATTCAACCAGACAGACACATTCGCACAAATACACATGCAGAAATTCACACGATCACAAATAACATTCGCCACTACGTGGTGATGACATCACCATGGCCCTTGTGCCAGGATAGGTGCACCATGAGATCGCATAGTATGGAAGGCTCGCTTCTGATTGAGATCATGGCAGACTCAGATGATATGAGTTGACATCTGTACTCCCCACTGCCAACGTGCTGCGTTTTAGCTGTGTGATGCTCTGCTTGTTGTTGTGGGCATTGCTCGTCTGACCTCTGCTGTTTAGAAAGTGCTCCCAACTGCCCAGTAGCGTCCTTAATGAGCCTCTCTTCATTGAGGCCGGTCTTGACACCGCTGATCTCGGTCATCGACACGGAAAACCGCACAAAACACACTTAGCGATGCCGTCACGGCAACCATATTGCATCGGTATTTTCCTGGCTGCGGATTAGCTGCCGTAAACGGGATCAACTTAATTCATAACAGTCGCTGACACGCATCCATCTATGGGATCTGCTCAACCCAATTTTGGAGCCTATGCAAATTTCTGCCTGGTAGGTTTTTATAAATTTTTCCTGTATGGATCATCTATGCAGCAGAATTGTAAATTTTTATGAAATTCTGTCTTAACTTTTCTGTATCAGATTGACTGCCCTTGCCTGAATGGGCTTTTTTGCGAGCGTATCTTTAGTATTCTAGGCAAGAAGATGACGGAAATGCCCTCATAGTGGTTACAATCAGATCTCGCGTTAATGCTCCGCAAATTTCCAATCCTGTCTCTAAGTCAGAGAACAGATAATTATTCCCCTGAATTACGGTCATAGGGGTGGTGCTGCTGCATGTTATGTTTTGATGGTGTCAAAGGATGTTATGTGATAATGGGCCACTGAGGACTTCCTATCTCCTCAGAAATCCGTGACCATCATTCCTCCTTGCAGTGCCAAATGGCTCTGCTGACTTCCGAGGTAAGTCTGCAGTAAGCTCCGTCATTCCCGTGGCATTCTTGATGAGAATGGACCTTTTGCGTTTATCTTTGCTGGAACACCTACATAATTGTCTGGTATATCTGTGCAAATTATTTTATCTGTGATTGTGTCTTCCAGATGCAGTTTCTGTGAAATGAAGATGACAGAAAAAATACCAGATGGCTCTTGTTTTACAAATATAAAAACTGAAACTTAAATATGAGCGTGTTTGCTGAATCCGATACCTATTCCATGTTTTCTGTGGCAGAGATGATCATTTTAAACATCCACTTACCATTTGACGTGTTCAAAGATCAGAAATAGCAAGTAAACATTCTGATATGCATTTCTGATGTAAATAAACTAGCATATTTAAATCGTTTATTGAAATATGTAGATGTTTGAACAATTTGTCCCATTCATGTCACTCCTTCACTGATCAGTATTGTACAATAATATAGCCCATAATTGAGTATTTAATATATATTTAAAAATACACGTATATATTGCTGCATCCTTTGGGATAGTGTCGTACCTCAGTCATTGCAGCTGTCAGAGCCAGGCTTTACAGGTAGTTGACAGATATAGTTAAATGTGTAGTCACTGCCACGGAGTCGGTGTGTGGCATTCGCACAACGCAGTTATGCCAGAAATTTGAATTCGAGGACCTGTTGAATTTCCGATTTTGAAAATATTTACACTGGGATTATAGGACCTATTTTGTTTGTTTAATTTCCTCTGGACAGATAAGTGTGGAAAAGTATCCCTTTACTGAGTTGCCTCTTGATAGTATGAATAATTTTCAGAGGCCAACCAATGACTACTTCCAAGTTTCTTAATATTTTGATATGTGATTTAAAACGATGGGTGCAGACAATTAATCATACATGTAGATTTGTAAATGTGAATTCTACTCTCCATTGTGCTGTACAAGTGTTTTTGCGGTAGACTGGTGTGCACATGTGTGTTTAAAGGTTATCTAAATGAAGCAACGAGACTTGGTCTGCTAATTTATTGGCATTGTTGGCGCCACGTGTAATGCTATTAACATGTGACTGTGTGACGTTGGTGCGCTTGTTGGATGCTTTATTTTATCGCTTCCCAAATAATATTGCCCCACAGCCCGTGTGAATTGCAGCTTATGTTATTCCCCCCCAAACCCTATAGACAGCTTTGACCAATGTTAAAGTTGTTCCTTAAATGGCCAACGGCAGGTTTGCTTTGGTCTCACAGTTGCATGTTCTCCCAAGCACGGCCCTGTGGGTGTTTATGCATTGACGCTGTTATTAAAAATACTATATTGGAGAGTAATATACATGTATGTATAATTCCAGGCAACAATTCTCCGTATGCAACAAATTCAATAGCTCATTGCTGATACACAGCACACTTGTTGGCTTTTGTTCAGTCTGTTAAGTGTCATAACGTTGTTCCCAGTAAACTGTTGGCATATCTCAAATCGTTCTGTGTTTTTTTGTATTCGTTTTTTTTTCCTGCAGACGATTATTTTCCTGGCCCGTGTGTGTTTTACACGTGTAGTGGGCTCAAACGGAGACTCAGGCATACTGTTGGGAGGCAAAACGTTTATTAATACCAACACCTAACACAAAGGGGTAACTGCCCCTTTACCAGATAATAACCTATGGTGGTGGTCCACCAGGCTAACTACACTGGGAGTAGCTACGACGGACGGGACCCCAGCTTTGGTGCAGTCCCGTGTTGGTCTTGTCTTCGGACGTAGGCGTAGACGTAGATTCTTGAGAATCACAACAGCAGCCGATCCCACTGGGAGACCGGCTTTTATCCCCTGTGGCGGAGCTCGCTCCGCCCTTGCCAAGACCCCCTTCTCGAACTCTCCAGAAGGATCTCCCCTTGACACGTGGTCCCCCCCCAGCCCCCTTCTGGGGGTCCCCGGGTAGACGCCTCCGGGCACGTGTCCTCCGGGGTCAGAGTGCCATGGCCCCGTAGAACCCCGTTCCCCGAAGCCGGCACCCCCTGCACCCTATACTGTAGGGCTGGCACTGCACCCAGCACAGGATGCCACTGCTTACTGGCAGTCCGTGCTCCTCCTCGAGCTCCGCTAGAGTCTGTACTGCATTCGCCTTTGGAGGAATGCAAAAACTACGTATTTACTCGACTGGATTTATTTTAAAAGCATTGTTTTTCACTTTGAATGGATAACTTGCTACGTGGGGGGGGAGGGGGTCGCATATACGTTGGGGTTAGGGACCAGAAACATATAAGGAAACTGTATAACAGGGAATTTCCCCCCAAAGGAATAATGGGGAAATGGGGGTGGATAGGGACTGGAAGACTGTAAACATTGCCTAAAGCGGGGCAATTTCTCCCATAATCTCATCATAACTTAGGGAAATGTTGTTTCATAGCAAGCAACCCAAAATAGGTACTGTTCCTGTTCAATACCTGTATTATACTGTACAATAACTCAGATTTGATTACTCTTTGGTTCTTTCGGTAAAGTCACGTAGAAAGAAATTAAATAATAGAATACGACGTTTCGATTGCAACACAAACAACCATCATCAGGTACACATTAGTGAATAAACAACCATAGTAAACTTGGAAATAAAATGCAATACAACACAGAGAGTCGGCCAACACAAGTCAACACCCCACCTGGTTGATTACGTTCTTCCAAAGATTACTAAATTTGAGAGACAAAACAGTCTCCGTGTCTGTTTCGTTTCTCACTCAAATTTAGCAATCTTCGGAAGAACGTAATCAACCAGGTGGGGGTGTTGACTGTTGTGTTGGCCGACTGTGTTGTATTGCATTGTATTTCCAAGTTGACTGTTTGCTCATTCATTTGTACCTGATGATGGTTGCTTGTGTTGCAATCGAAACGTCGTATTCTATTATTAAATTTATTTCTACGTGACTTTACCGAAAGAACCAGAGTAATTCCTGCAGTCATGAAAGATTAGAATTTTCAGATTTGGTTATAAAGGTGTACATTGTAAACGACCTTTAAACATCATTTATCCTGACCAAATACTTAATTGAAAACCATTTTTATGAGCCTTACAAAGCAGCCCTGTACACTAAAACATTTTTATTTTAATAGAAAACATTTGTAACATTTTAAAGCAATAACTTAAGTGTCAAAAACACAATCTTAAATCGCATTTTTTTAGTTTTTACCTTAACCTATAGTTTTCATGATCTTACCTTCAATGAATGAATTGTGCTTGATTGGCTTTGATTTGAGATGTTGAGGATTAGGTCGCTTTACAATGAGCACTCGCTACGCATAACATGAGAATAATGATGATTGGACTGAAGCAGCAGACAGGATGCTGGGGATAGATGCTAAGATGGCAGCGCATTCGCGAAATACGAGTTGTACGTTTTGTATACGAGGCTGAACCGAGTCAAAAACGACATAACGCCGTACGTGTGGGGAAATTTTACGTTGGGTTCCTCAAAAAGTCAGCAACGTGAGTGCAAGACAACGTATATCTGCGAGCGGCAGACTCTGGGGAATTGCCCTCGTGACTAGCAATTGATAGGGAGCTCTGCACCGGCAGATACCACGCATGACGGATCGTGTTTTTGCCTTATTTTCATACGCGTCATTGGGAGAGACATTGCACGCTCAGGCTTGTGTCGTGACATCGCGGATGTCACGGTGTAATGCCGGCTCGAGCGAGGCACGGCGTTGTATTGACATCGCGGACGCCCTGTACACGTGGGTGTAGTACCAGCCCTAGAGGGGCTCGGTGAGTGCTGATAGCGCTGAGTGGCACCACGCTCGGCGTGCAGTGCCGATGGGGTGTCGGGGTGCCGGCCATGAATGGGGTTACTGGAGGCCATGGCACTTTGGTTGACCCTGGAAGGCACATGACGGGTAAAGTCTACACAGGGGGGCCCCCCAGTGGGGGCTCGGGGTGGTCACGTGTCGGGCGACATCCTGCCAGAGGATTCGAGAAGGTGGTCGTGGCCAAAGGCGGGGCCAGCCACGACCAGTGAGGATATAAACCGGGTCCCCAGAGGGACCGGGGTTTATCGTTGCTGTTATCCTGAAGATTTACGTTCTACGTCCGAGAAGTCACCAACACGTGGACCTGGACCCAAGCCGGGGTCCTGTCCGTTGTAGCTACTCCCAGTGTGATTAGTGTGGTTAGCCTGGTGGTCCACCACCATAGGTTGTAATCTGGTGGAGGGGCAGTTACCCCTTTGTGTTGGTATCAAACACGTTCCTTCGGAGTGGGCAGGTAGGAACTTGGTTGGACCGCGCATTCGTGCACGACAGCTCGCGGTCACGTGACGCACTTCAACCAATCCTGGAGCGTATATGTTTGGGAGGGGCTATGCACGACAGACAAATAATCCCTGGTGGGCAGTGTGGAACTGTTTTTCCTACCTGTACAAATGTGTTGCCTCCAAAGAGCACGTCTGCGACTCAATTGAATCCACTACACCTGTATTCGCAGCATTGGAAATTGCAATGCAATACGTGGGAAGTGTATTATGAACAAGACTGCCCCCCGGTGGCGAGGTCGCTGTATACAGCCGATACAGACGATCATAGTAAGACGATCCTTCCGATTGTACTCCGATCAAAGTCAACCCCTTCGAGGGAACACCTGGAGCAACCACTATTCGTGAGAATGCCCAGTAAATCGTCAACCCACAGACGAAGGATAGTTGAGGGTCGGATCATAGACTGACATGGAACGATATAACCTGACCTGGAGCGTGTCCACTGAGCAACGTACGAGACGTACAGACAACTGCCAGAGGACTCTCGTGGAGAGGGACGAAGACGACGGGCGCTGTCTCTCCAAGCCGTTCCACAGTCGACAAGGATCAACAGTGTCTGGTGCCAAGGGGGGTGACGCGCTGCCGCCCAGCAGACGAGCTGCGAGCGCTATTTAGCGACGTGACCATCACGCACCCCAACGCAGACGGAGCTGGACCCATCATTCCTGCCAGCACGGGCACCGCCGCCAGCGTGAGCAGCGTGCCGACTCAGCAACCACTCCAGCGGTGGACAGAGCCTGAATGAGCAGTCGAGAGCGCCGTGTGTTCGACACACACAACTGCCGACCCAGCGCCCCCTGTTGGGGACCTGAGGTATTTTCGGTACAAGGAACGCTGCACTACGGTGACGCCTCTGGACCCCAGAACCACAGTTAGCAGAAGTAGTACGTGGACAACTCGAACCATAATGCCCGCTATAATTATTGGACCTCGTGGTAACTGCCCTCCAACACACACACACACAGAACGCGCATATCGGTGCGCGTAAGATTGTTCCAATAAATGTTTGTTTTTGTTTCGCAAAGGGTTGCCATTCCAAGGTGGTGTGTTAACTATTAGCTGATCGTGAAAAGCATTGTTCTGTCCCTCGAGTTGCATGAATATGGTAACCAATGAATGCATTCATGTCACACTAAACATGTATATACATCTGTTAACCAAACCTACACACTCGTATGTACACTATTGTTTCATCTATTGGCCAAACCTACACACTTGCATGAACACTATTGTTTCGGGATATTTCTTTTAATTCCATAATCTTACCAATGACTTAATTGATGACACACTAAATATTTATAATCATCTATGTTACGAATCGACACACTCACATGACTACTATTGTTTTGAGATATTACATTTAATCACAATTTTTCCTGCAAATTAATTGATGTCCTACTTGTCAATTGATAAGCATTTATTAGCCAAACTTACACACTCGCATGTACACTTGTTTCGGGACATTTCTTTAATTGAATAATCTTTACAATGAATTCATTGCCGTAACTAAACATAAGCATCTATGTTACGAATCTACACACTCGCATGAATACTATTCTTGATTTGAAGTTTTCATGACTGCAGGAATCCATACTCTTTGGTTCTTTCGATAAAGTCACGTAGGTAGAAAAATAAAATGAAAATATAGTGCTAATCTCCTATTAACACCGCATATGCGCCAACAGCAGAGTCGGTGCTCTCGTGCGGCGACGGAAGCTCATTTCATGCTAATCTCTGTCCCTAATCTCCCCCATTAACACAACTGACGTGCTTGTGATTCGGTGATATCATGATTGATAATATATGCCCATAAACAACGTAAGCCAATAATAATAGCTCGTGATAACTTTACAAATAACTTCCTAATTACATATACATTTATCATTAATATATTTTTTATGAAAAAATTACTAATCTTGTTCGTTCGTTTGTTTCTCAATCTGCTTGCCCTGGTGAGAGTCGCGGCGGCAGCATGTGGGATGTGCTCAGTAGAGTTCCAGGGGGAGTCTACGGGGTGAAACCTTACCAGGTATCTGAACCACCTCAACTGGCTCCTCTCGATCTGGAGGAGCAGCGGCTCGACTGTGGCTCTCCCGGATTACCGAGCTCCTCACCCCATCACAGTGAGTCCGGCAACCCTGTGGAGAAACATTAATTCGGCCCCTTATACCCGCAATCTCATCCTTTCGGTCATTACCCAAATTTCATGACCTGTAAACTGCAAGCTTTGTTCGAGAAATCAGCGTCTGCTTCACTGATGCCGCATCAATCCGCCGGCCAATCTCCCGCTCCCACTTACCATCACTTGCCAAAGAGATCCCCTCACCTAGAGAGAACAATCCACCATCTGCCGGGAGTGAACCATGACCTCAAATTTGGAGGTGCTGATTCTCATCTCAGCCGCTTCACACTCGGCATCAAACCATTCAAATGCATGCTGGAGATCACAGATTGACGAGGTAAAGAGGACAACGTCATCTGCCAAAAGCAGCGACGACACCTCCATGCCCCATACTGGATACTCTCCATACCTCGGCTGCGCCTTGATATCCTGTCCATGAAAATCACAAACAGGAGTGGAGACAATACCAACAGTGAACGACTTTGATTTATCACCAAGAATACGGACACAGCTCTCACTCCAGGAAAAGGGATCAGTGACACCAGTACATCATACTCTCGCAGTACCTGCAACAAGACATTGTGAGGAATACGGTCATATGCTTTTTCCAAGTATACAAAGCAGAAGTAGACTGGAGAAGCATACTCCGATGACCCCTCATATCTGTGAGAGGGAAAAGAGCTGGTCCATTGTTCCATGACCATGACGAAATTCACATTGTTCCTCCTGCATCTGAGGCTCAACCACCAGACAGAGCCTCCTCTCCAGCACTCTGGCATAAGCATTATCTGGGATGCGGAAGAGCGCAATTCCTCTGTAGTTAGAGCACACCCTCTGGTCCCACGACCCCAGTTTGCCAATCCAGAGGTACTGTACCTGCCTTCCATGCAATATTGAAGAGGCGTGTTAACCACGACACTTCAACACTGTCCAGCACTCTCAACAACTCTGACCGAATCTTGTCCACCTCAGCGGCTCCTCAGTGTTCCTTCCACCTCTCGACTACCCTTACTGACAGCCTGGGTCACGTCCCGTTGACCCCTCCCTAAGGTGTCGGATGGTTTGCCACAAAATCTTTGAGGCTGCCCAATAGTCCCTCACCCATGGCCTCTCCAAACTCCTGGCATGCTCGAGTTTTCACTTCAGCGACTGCTGTAGCTGCCGCCCTCTTGGCAAGCCGGTACCTCTCAATCCTTTTACGGAGCATAGCTCGGAATGCCTCCTTCAACTTGACAGCTTCCCTCACCACTTGCGTCCACCAGCGGATTCTAGGGTTGCTGCCATGACAGGCACCAACTGCCGTCAAGCCACAGTTTGTCGCAGCTGCAATCAGAATCGAGGTCGTGGACAATGGGGAGGTCGTGGACTCAATGTCCACAACCTCCCCGGGAATGCAGGAGACATTTTCCAGAAGGTGGAAGTTGAAATCTTTCTGCACTGGGTCTTCTGCCAGCCGTTCCCAGAAAACCCGCACTATTCGTTTGGGCCTTCCACGTCTATCTGGTCGGTGACACAAACGTCAGATTCAACTTACCCCTCTTACAATTCAGTGCGCTCACATGACATTGACTTCTCCAAGACAGAGGTTCTCTGAAAGCCATCTGGCTACCATGAGAGATTCGTTCATGAGGCGATCCACATATACAAACACAGAGACAATTTTAACGGAGAAGATGGGTTCTGGCTCAGCAATCATTGGAAGGACGTAATAAACCATTTCGGATCTTAACTGATTGTGTTCACGTTTACGGTGACTTTCAGACCGCAGTCTACTCACTGGCATGGACTATATATCTTTTATTCTCTGCAGGGAATGGATTCTTTGCTCCGCTGCAAGTCTCCGACCACAACTCTCCCATTGACATATTTCATTGCTTCCTCTTAGTACCTTTCACGCTTTCACGCGACGGTCAATGGTATAGTGTATAGCAGATTGTATAATAATAATAAATAGTATAAAAGTGTAATGTTTAATATAATGTATAAGGTAATATACAGTATCGTAATTGTATAGTGAAAATACAGCAGTGTTGTATATAGTAGGGTGGGTAGAATAATACATAGTGTAATATTACAATGTATAGTCTAAGGGTGTTGTATAGTAATACAGTATACAATTTAATGTTTAACACGTAGCCTTTCGCGACCAATATTATTCATAATCAACGTTTTTGGGTTTAGATCGCGTTATTTATAAATGTGTCGTAACCCTCCACCACCCGACACGGCCAATCAGTAAAAAAGTGTCACGTTAACAAAGGACAATTAGTTCACTGCTTTAGCCCACCGGTGTGTTGAAGCGTGAAACCACAACATTTACAATTTGAGTACGACGTTTCGCTGGTAATTGCATCCAGCATCATCGGGCAATTCGCCAGAATGGTGAGGCTCTGCTCTGTCTCCCGTTCTTATATAGAGCAGCAGCAGGGTGACGTCATCATTAACTCATTAACTCATCAGGTGCAAAGATTTGAGGGGGGGTTATTGTAATTATATAAACGTCGTACTCAAATTGTAAATGTTGTGGTTTCACGCTTCAACACACCGGTGGGCTAAAGCAGTGAACTAATTGTCTTTTGTCAACGTGACACTTTTTTACTGATTGGCCGTGTCGGGTGGTGGAGGGTTACGACACATTTATAAATAACGCGATCTAAACCCAAAAACGTTGATTATGAATACAATTTAATGTTGGGTTTGTCTATGGTAGTATATAGTACGGGGTAGACCCGTGTGATGTAAGAGAAAAAAGTTTAGCTGGAGGCATATTATATTTTTTGCGACATAGAATTGTAATGTATGACTTACTGTTAGTAGCTCAGTTTATTGGAGAGTATATTTAGTATACTGATGAAGTTTATACTCCCTCTCTTTGTTGCTGCTAATCCTGCATAATGCACGGGCATAATGACTTTGAAACCCCCCGCCCTCCTCCTACGCATTACAAGTAGTGACTAATCCCATATCTGCATTTCCCATAAATATGCTAAATTACTCTTGATATGCAAATTATTTTGTCAAGGCGCTCTTCCCCCTCCAACCCAGCTTAAATATACGCTGCCAAGCCTGGTGGTGTTCATTCAGACGCTGTCTTTCCGACAGACCTGTTCTTCACCTGAGGACGGCTGCTTGCGTTGTGGCCGAAACGTCGTGAGAATTATTTTATTATGTTTTATTTTTATTATTTTATTATTTCCCTTCTACTTGACTTTACCAGGAAAAAAACAAGATGACTCCCTGCAGCCACGAAAGCTTTAAATCGAAGTTTTAAAGTAAAGATGATTCGCCGATTAACTGCAGAAACATACTGCAGATTCCAGAACAGGTGAAGCACTTTTTTTGAATTGCACTTTTATTAACGGTCATATAGTAAAGATAAGTAAGCCTGGTTCCCTTACTAGCAACGTGTAGACAGGTTAGGAGATAACCCTCAAGCAGGTACTAGTCAATGATTTCCTTTCCAAAGGCAAATGTGGAAAAACATGTGGACAGGTAAGTAATTTACCATGTTTAGACAGTGTGAGCTCACCTGCGATTAATCATATGTATAAATGTGCACTCTGCTAATAGCTACAGGCAACCAGGTGCATTGTTTATTTTAAATGAATGCAATGGTGACCAAAAATAGGTTCCCAAGCCCCACGTGTGCTGGAGACTACGGGGAATGCCCCCAATTTAGATTTTGGCGGACTTCCTTAGGAGAGATTGAGCTGCGGTGTTGTAAGAGGGGGTGTCTGGTCGCTGTTGCAGATACGCAACTGCCCTTCTGGAGAACACTTTGAAATAAAGTTTAGCTGTTCCACAAACCCCTGGGGCTCGGCTGTTGTGGAGTCGCCCACTTCTCGAGGACAGAACACAACGCAGAGTGTCTACTCATCGTCTCTGAACTTTATTATTTGTATCCCTCTTTAGGATCCGCATGAACTGAGAGTAATGAAGCCACCTAAGCTTGCGTGTGTGAGCTGCACTATGAATCCAGGGTCCCGAGTTTGATTCCTGCTCACGGCCAACACCAGTGACGGTTATTTGAGCCGGTCCAGCGCATCCCCTAGGTCGACTCGGCCTCAATTAAATACCTAGTTCAGTGTGTACATATCGCCACTGAGGAGGCAAAGGCGGGCAGGCGTGGTGCTGGCCACCCACCCCCTCGTCCCTGCTTTCTTAGGTGCTCACTAACAGTGTTAATGCTCTATGGGGGAATCTGTTTCTGTACTTCGAGCTGCCTTAATTAGTCTCCAATGTTACAAAACTGAATCAATGTGTGTTTAATGTTTTACATTGTCCAAGACATAACGTTACACCTGTGGTGTTCTTTTATCGTTGTGCTAAAATTTCATCCTAAAGATTTGCTTACGCATTTGCCCCAGGTACAATTAATCGAGTAAACTTATATTGTTAGTTTTGGTAGTTCATATGTGGTACCGGTTAACTCTTTCCCACTCTTAATGATGATGTACACGTACACATACGTCATCAAAGGCCATCCGGGAGGGCATATGGTACAGATTGACGCCGGCTATTACAGTTTGGCACCACCTATCAATGAGTGCGGTCGTGTCGCTACGGTTCTCTGTGGTGAGTAGAATGTCTTTAAAAACAGCAGCGCTACACCTTCCTAAATAAAATTAACGCTGAAACGCTTGCGCGTTTCCGAGATTCAGCGGTAAACGGCACCCACCCTGAAACTTAGACATCTCGGAGTGGGAAAGTATTAGGAATTGTATATTTTTTTCCGTGCCAAATCTAGCCATTTTATCAGCGATTCCCGCAATATATGGGAGTTTAATTGTTTTGATTGCATTGTTAATTTCTTCTATTTGTTATCGGATTTCTTTAACACTGAATGATCTGTTGATTTGTGAATGATTAAATCCATTCAACTGTCACAATTTTTTCACATCTCAATCCTCTGACTTCCATTATCTGACACAGATTTTGCCCTATATTAGCATCTTTAAGAGGATTTTCATTGTGGGCGATCGTGAGTATGCTTTTCAGATCGGCATCAGTGTTTTCTTTCGATAAATGTGTAATAAAGGACTCTCAGGCGATGTTGTTCTCCGTGTCCTTTATTTGGGTTCTTGCTCGCACCCCGCGATGTCTCCGCTCGGACCCGCACCTTCTCCGCCTCGTGCCTCCGCACGTCGTCTGAGTCCTCCGCTCTCTCTCTCTCTGCAGCCACACCGCTGCCCGTGTGCTCGGCACACTCCGCAGCCACCCTGCTGCTCCGTGTGCTCCCGCACACTCTGCAGACACCCCCGCTGCCCCACGAACACCACTGGCTGACGGTGCCGTGACTCCAGCCTCGTGGCAATCGCGCCACTCCTCGTCAGCACTCCGCGTGGCCTCTCCCTTCTCTATCCTGTCTCCACTCCCGATCCCCTTCCGGTTCTCCCCTTATATCCTCCCCCTCACGTGACCCTAACTCCTCCTCCTCCTCACGTGACCCTGACTCCACCCACACTCACGTGACCCAGTCCTTGCTCGCATTACAAATGCTTTGTGAAAATGCAACCAAAACGAACTCAAGTATATTGTGGGAGTCACTGATAAATTGGCGAGATGATTGGAAGAATACACAACAACAATTTGTAATTGATACCAAGGATGGGCACTGCCCAAACTCGCAACAGAAGGCATTTATTGGAGTACTTGCTCCTGTGGCATATCAAACATTTATTGTAAGCTCAAATAAAACATGCAAATACATGCACTTCTATGTAATACTTCCTGCTCCATTGTGGATGCACATTGATGGAATCAATTTCCCTATTTAAGGCTAAAGACTGGATGACATTTTCACAATACTAGCAACTGCCTGATGATGCTGGTTGTAAATATCAGCGACATTTTGTACCCATTGAAATGTTGTCCGATTACTCTCCATATACTCTCTAACGTATCTGTTTGCTGCGGCAGTAATACACATGATAACTTTATTCATTGGCTGTGTCATGTGGACGAGAGTTTACAACATATTTTTATTTTGTGATCTAACTTAATATAAAAAAAGTAATCTTGGGCTTGTCCGTTGGAATAAAAATAATCTCATTGTTAAATTGACCATGTGTGCTTCTCCATTTTCATTTCCTAGATTCCTAGATTGAGGCCTGCGATTTACAATATATACTCAATCCCCTGACTAATGTGACCCAACATGTAAACACATTTTGTTCAACATCACATGATTGCAATCCATATCACTCAGCGAGTTACTTCTCTATTACACTCCGCATTAGTTGGCTTGTTACTAGGCAGTAAAACCCTGCAGCTCTGCATATTATTACACATTAAAGTTGCGTGTCAATCGCGCACAGTGAGAGTGCAGTCACATTACGCTCGCAACTAAAGAGCAGCCCAGCCAATCATCCCCATCCTTCACAGTGAAGTAATGCCACAGGAGGAGGGAGGGCCACTCGAGGAGGTGGGGCTTTACACTGGGAGATGGGCCACACTAAGAGGTGGGGAGTGCTGGGAGTCACTCTCGCCACCTTTAGCCAGACTCCTCACCGATGTCGGGCAACAGAGGTGTATACCCAACCTCAACTTCCCCTCTCCATGGGCCGCGCCCTGAACTCCTCGACCACGAGTGGAGGTCACTGCAGTCTTCTCCATTGTCCACATATTGAAGTTCAGACGGGATTATAACCCAAGTGTCCTGGCCAGCTCTGACGCGAGAGAGAACGTCAAACAGGTGAGAAACGTTCCTCTCGGCTAAAGTCTTTGCAAGTTCCTTTGTCTTCTCATTGATGAACTGAGCCTCGTATCGCTCATACTCTGACTTGAGCAACGTGGAATGATCCTTGAAAATCAGTTTCGTCGCAAGAAACATGAGGAGAAAATCCCCAGCAATAACGAACGTCATAATCCAAGCTTTATCCTGAAACACAAAGAGAATAATACGTGAATTCAACATGTGGTGGGAAAAGGTAGCTCTGTCCCTTTTAACATGACCATATTTGCCAGTTTTCTACAAACATAATTGACAGTAGTGGTATTAATTTGCTTTCTATTGCCTACAGCATCACTACATATCAAAAATGTGTTTTATATAGTCAAATACAGGCAGACCTCGCCGAACACGAGGGTTATGTTCCTGGAAAATGCCATAATTCCTGGGTCCGGAATTATCATCCCATCCCTCTGTTTAACTAACTATACACTTTCTGCTTTATTATTGTACTAAAGGATGCTTAGTCACTCTCCATTTCTTGTGCGTGTGCACAATATTTTTCAATTTCACCTGAACACAAGCCCCTGTGTCTCCATTACTCTTCCTACACCACGGCACTCACGCCCAACATTCGCCCCTAAGACCTTCACTTGGACGTTAAATGGTCCACCATCTAGGCATCTGTATGACTGACGTCAACAAGTGGATGGCTCTATGCATGCGTCAATGTGAACATTTGCAATGTCCTGTTGTGCGTGTTGAGTGTCTTACATTATCATGAAACACGAAAAACACATAAACTTTGGTAAATAAATCGTTCTCAGTCAATTTTTTCACACTTTACATACAGCACTCTCACGGCACAACTTTTCAACATGGAGATGAGAATCGTGGCAGCATAAAACTGCGCATAGCCGAAACATCACCCCGTGTTCCAGAAAACGGACATTAGGTCAACTGCGTATGGGCAGTCCTCAATTTACGAACATAATTTGTTCCCAAGAGCCGTTTGTAAGTCGAACGGTTTTTGTAAGTCGGAACACAATAATGTACTGTATTTAAATGCCCATACCGTCAGTGTTATGAAATGTGTTATGGTTTAACAAAGGGAAGCAGTTTACCTCGTAAAAAAAAGAAAATATTGTACATTTGCATGTAATACAGGAAACCTTTTAGTTTCACGGGTTGATCGTTCGCGGTTTCGACTTCTCGTGGGCAACCTCTTTACACAATAATTTAGTTATCGCGGGGTTAGTTTTTGCCTTTCGCAGGTACACTGTACCCGGAAGTACTGTATTGTTGGCTAGTACAGTGGTGTTGGGGCAGGTGAGGGATGCAAGACAGTCGTGGTACCTCGACCTTTTCCGTGCAAGCTTCATGCAGATGTAATGGGTTCGAATTAGGTGCACACACACACAGCTTGGAGGCAACACTATTTATTAAACGGTAAGTAATATAACACTGTACATGAGGTGGTGACCACCTTCCTCAACTCACTAACACTCTGGAACACGACACAGTGTGGACCAGGCAGCCAACAGGCTGCCTGGCCCAGGACGACGACCCGGGACTTGAGGACCGATGATATCGTTATCACTTCGGAGTACAACAGCCCCGCTCTGTGTTCACACCACGCTTATATCTGCTCTGGCGTGGCCGGCTCCGCCCAGGCCACGCCTCCCTTCCCAGGCCACGCCTCCCTTCCCAGGCCACGCCTCCCTTCCCCCACCTCACGGGAGGTCTGGGTCCCTCCACCACGTGAACCCCCAGGCACCCCCTTGGGGCCCCCAGCCCTCGTACGGGCCGACACAGTAGTGACGTCCTATGTCACTACACAGAAACAGACCCCTGCATAGCCTATTAACAGACTATTGGGGCAAGTGCTGTTAGCGAGCGCCTATGAAGGGTGGCACAGCACACGAGGGGGTGGGTGGCCAGCACTACACCCAGTCACGTGTCTCCCCAGGTGGTGATGTTTACACATCGCACCAGGTACTCATTTGAGGCCGAGTCGACCGAGGTGAGGCCCATGACCGATTCAGATAATAGCCACTGGTGTTGGGCATCAGCGGGAATCGAACTCGGGTCGCTGGGCTCATAGAGCAGCACGCTAACTATTGCACTACCGCTCTCCAACAACAACAACCGCCATTCACCACTAAGTGGCGGTGACGTCACCACGATGCTTGTGCCAGGCTATGTGCACGTTGAGGCTACGTGAAATGTCGAACACCCGCTGGCAGGAGGTCACGGGGCAGACCCAGGTGCCACGGGTCGGCTGACTGAGATGACTAGCTGATGTACCACCTGTGCCAACTCGCTTTGCTTTAGCCACCCGGCGCTCCGCTCGTTGTTGTGAGCGTTGCTCCCCCCCCCCTCCCCGTTGGAGGGCGACTGCCTCCAACTGCCCAGTAGCGTCCTTCACGAGCCTCCTCCACAGAGGCCGATCTTGACACCTGTTGTATATATAGGCCTTTTTCCAAAATTTTGATTAAGAATAATTCTGCCAAATTTGTATAATCATTCGCAGTGCAGCTGCCTTTCACACTCGGGACCAGGCAGCAAGAGATAAGCCATAAAAGGTAATTAAAAAAAAGCAAAGGGGGGGGTTGCTAATGATATTCTGGGGAATCTCTACATGGCTTCAAAGGCCCCCCTCAAAGAATACAGACAGTATCCGCCACGAAGAAACAGGCAATTAAAAACAAATATCTCTTAATACAACGGTTAAAAGTTCAGAACTTAGCAACAAGAATAAGTCGACATCATAGTCTGCCAACACACCCATATTAAAAACCAGACTGCAGTCACATTGGTGGCCTTGAATTATTAATTACCTTATTTTACTCTCATTCACCTCACATAGTTTGTTATTGTATCTTGCTATATACGTGACTTTCCCAAAAAAACACAAGGAATATGAATTCCAGCAGTCAAGAAAGCTTTAACTGAAAACTTAGTTATATCTCTAACCTCAGGACATCAAAATATAACTCGAGTAAAACAGCACAAATATCTGGATACAGACAGACAACAAAGGTTAATAAAACTGTAGTGACAGAGAAAGATCACTACTGTGTCGGCCCGTACGAAGGCTGGGGGCCCCAAGGGGGTGCTTGGGGGGTCACGTGGTGGAGGGATCCGGACCCTCCCAGAGGTGGGGGAAGTGAGGCGTGTCCTGGGAAGGGAGGCGTGGCCTGAAGAGAGCCAGCCACGCCGGGGCGGAGCCAGCCACGCCAAACCAAATATAAGCGTGGTGTGAACGCAGAGCGAGGCTGCTGTTGTACTGTACTCCAAGGTGAAGACATCTTCGGTCGTCAAGTCCCGAGTCGTCGTCCTGGGCCAGGCAGGCCATTGCCTGCCTGGTCCAGTCTGTGTCGTGTTCCAGAGTGTTAGTGAGTTGAGGAAGGTGGTCACCACCTCATGTAGAGTGTTATATTATTTACCGTTTAATAAATAGTGTTGCCTCCAAGTTGCGTGTGTGTGCACCTAATTTGAACCTACTACATCTGGTGTCAGAAGTGGGGTTAATAAATATTGCTAGGTGTTATCCTAGGGAAGTAAAATGGGCACACGAAAAACAAATATAAAACTCACCTGGACGCCTTCGTACAACGGGGACGGTGTGACAACCATCCTTCTGACAGCCCCGGGGATGGCAGCCCCGGTGACAGAGAGAGAGAGATGGCGCTGCACGCGGAGCGGCGGGACTGTCACCACACTGCTGCTTCGCCGCCATCGGGAATGGAGCGACGGAGCCGCGGGGAGAGGACACCATCGTCGCTGCGGGGGCTGGCAGGGGAGGCCCGGCCATGCGGGCCACGGGGTTCCCGCCATTTCGGCGGCTGGTCGGGGCGCGGTTCCCGCTAAAGCGTCGCTCCCGCCATTTCGGCGGCTGGTCGGGGCGCGGTTCCCGCCAAAACGCTGCTCCCGCCAACTCGAGGGCTGGTCGGGGCGCGGTTCCCGCCAACTCGAGGGCTGGTCGGGGCGCGGTTCCCGCCAACTCGAGGGCTGGTCGGGGCGCGGTTCCCGCCAACTCGAGGGCTGGTCGGGGCGCGGTTCCCGCCAAAACGCCGCTCCTGCTGCCGAAATGCCGCTCCCGCCGACATCAACGCCTGCAGAGGGGGAGTTCCAGCCTTCTGCTCGAGCGCGAGAGGTGGATGGGTTCGCAAGAGCAGGCTGTGTTCACCATGCAAGATTCTTCGGGGTGTCCCAGTGCTCCACCTTGCCGCCCTCCACTATTCACAGTTTGCCAGGCGAGTCGTGACATGACAAGCACCCGGCCCCAAGAAAAAAAATAATAATCTTCACCCATCTTACGTGCGCCGGGTTGCGATCGCGTGTGTTTTTTTTTTTTAACTCGCTGGGTTGCGGAGCGTGTTCGTCCGGTTGTGTGCGTGATAAATTGACGCGGCGACCATGGGGGTTTCTGCTTGTAACAAGTGTTGTTGTTAAATACGGCGTCGAGATCGGTATCTTCTGGGTGTAGTTAATGATTAATTCGTGTTGGTGTCCCGAGCTCCGTTGATATCCTGTAGGTTGCCGTGTTAATGACTCGTGTTACATCGTTTTGTTGCGAAATCGCCATTGTTATTGTGTATACTGTATGGAGGTTCGCTCGTGATTGTCACGTGTAACTGTAAGAAACTTTGATCGTCATTGTTGCCAAGGTACAGACCGTATGGAGCTTTGCTTGGAATTGTTAACAGTGTATGGAATGTTGGGTACTTGCTTGTGATTGTTTACTATGTACGGATTGTCTGGAGTATTGATTGTGTGTGTTGCCATGTGGGGACTGGATGGAGCATTGCGCCAAACGATTTACTGTACGAACTTCGTATACTGCATATACTGTATTAATCAATTCGGCGATTCTTGGGGTTTGTGTATAGTTTTTTTGCTCTCAAAATTCGAATGCCCTGAGTCCCATGGTTAATGTTGAAGGGGATTTAGAAATGACAGCTTCGGTTTGTTTCAAACTCGCTGGTTGGTTCCTGTCCGTTGTTGCACAGATGATGTCTTTTGTGCGGGAATGCCCCTTGTGTTCTACATGGATCGGGGGTGCGTTTCCGTTAATTGCCGTCAAATTGCGTTGCTCTCTCCACTCGGTTGGTACAGCTGCATGCTGCAATGCGAGTCTCGGAGATGATGTGTACGGATACGGGATGTGAGGTGTATTGTTGTGACCATTGAATATTCGGGATCGTCACAAATTGTGCGTACCTGTTCGGCATTGGATCAGTTCTGTGGGGGATCATAATTCAAATTGTATGTGTTGTGATGGTGTTAAATTGCGATGGTGACATGCTGCCAGGGATTTTTAATTGTGCTGCTGGCTGTCACCTATCTTGGGGCGCAGGTCCTGACCAGGATGGCCCAGTGAGTGTTGCGTGTCTAACATGAACGTTGTGGTCCCGTCATGCAATGGCTGACGGCTTGACCTGACAGCCCGGAGATTGAAACACTCCGTGGCATGTCTAGCCTAGTGGGCTGTGCGCTCACATGGCTCAGAGTGTGGTCCCGTCATGCAATGGCTGATGGCTTGACCTGACAGCCCGGAGATCGAGACACTCCGTGGCTTGTCTAGCCTAGTGGGCTGTGCGCTCACATGGCTCAGAGAGTGTGGTCCCGTCATGCTGTCTGACAGCTTGACCTGACAGCCCGGAGATCGAGACACTGCGTGGCTTGTCTAGCCAAGTGGGCTGTGCGCTCACATGGCTCAGAGAGTGTGGTCCCATCATGCTGTGTCTGATGGCTTGACCTGACGGCCCGGAGAGTGAGACACTCGGAGGTGCGTTGAAACAGTGGGCTGGAGATTCGTAAGGTTCAGGTGGAGTTGTCCTGTTACGTTGGGACTGTATCCCTCAGTTGTTAGGGTGCATGTTGTGCAATGAGTGAACGATGGGTCGTCTCAGCTCGGTCGGTACAGCTATATGCTGCGATGCGAGTCTTGGAGAGAGACTGGGTCGTCTCAGCTCGGTCGGTACAGCTATATGCTGCGATGCGAGTCTTGGAGAGAGACTGGGTCTCAGCTCGGTCGGTACAGC
The DNA here is from genome assembly GCF_965212315.1 of Lampetra planeri. Taxonomy (NCBI): domain Eukaryota; kingdom Metazoa; phylum Chordata; class Hyperoartia; order Petromyzontiformes; family Petromyzontidae; genus Lampetra; species Lampetra planeri. Next base: position 9,035,034 of record NC_136156.1, read on the forward strand.
TATATGCTGCGATGCGAGTCTTGGAGAGAGACTGGGTTAAAATCCCACCGATATGGCCGACGTGTGCTACTGGTTGTGACGCCGCGTCGGAAAGGCGGTGGGGTGGTAACATGGAAATTCCCCCCCCCCGATATGGCCGACGCGTGCTACTGGTTGTGACGCCGCGTCGGAAAGGCGGTGGGGTGGTAACATGGAAATTCCCCCCCCGATATGGCCGACGCGTGCTACTAGTTGTGACGCCACGTCGGAAAGGCGGGGGGGTGCTAACGGGTGACTGTCATTGCATGCGTGATTCTAACGGGTGGGGGGGCTGTGCTGGAGCGTAAGTGGGTTAGCCAGTTTTCATGTATAATTGTTGTTAATTCCCCGTTTTCTATGCGGTTCCCTTTTACCCTCGTCGATTCTGTATATATTACGTGATTGTATTTCTTATCGGTCGCCGGTCATTTATTGATGTTGTTGGTTCGGAGGCACACCTTTTCGATGTTTCACAGTTGTGTTACAGCCGGGGACGGCTGTGTGTTTATACAGGGGGGGGTGATGTAGTGACAGAGAAAGGTCACTACTGTGTCGGCCCGTACGAAGGCTGGGGGCCCCAAGGGGGTGCCTGGGGGGTCACGTGGTGGAGGGATCCGGACCCTCCCAGAGGTGGGGGAAGTGAGGCGTGTCCTGGGAAGGGAGGCGTGGCCTGAAGAGAGCCAGCCACGCCGGGGCGGAGCCAGCCACGCCAAACCAAATATAAGCGTGGTGTGAACGCAGAGCGAGGCTGCTGTTGTACTGTACTCCAAGGTGAAGACATCTTCGGTCGTCAAGTCCCGAGTCGTCGTCCTGGGCCAGGCAGGCCGTTGCCTGCCTGGTCCAGTCTGTGTCGTGTTCCAGAGTGTTAGTGAGTTGAGGAAGGTGGTCACCACCTCATGTAGAGTGTTATATTATTTACCGTTTAATAAATAGTGTTGCCTCCAAGTTGCGTGTGTGTGCACCTAATTTGAACCTACTACAAAACCCTAGGAATATACGTGGTAATAACAATGCTAAATCAAATTCTCAGGTTTTTTCGGTAAAGTCACGTAGGTAAAACATTAAAAGTAATGAAAGTAAAATAAAACAAAACAAAAATAAAAATAAAATTCACGACGTTTCGGAGGCAACACAAGTCTCCGTCATCAGGTGGGACCGTCACAGCCAGATTAGCTGCATCAAGTGAAGCAATGATTCAAGATGTAATCCCTTATAAGCAAGTTGAAGGGGGGGAGGAGAGGGGGGGGGGGAGTTCAACAATGTTTTACCTACGTGACTTTACCGAAAAAACCTGAGAATATGAATCATTGCAGTCACGAAAGCTTCAAATCTAGAATTAATGCTAAATCAAATCTTGGATAAACACAAACCAAATAATAATTATGAAGTATTAGATCGAGGGTCATCCAGAAGAATAAAAAAGGCGAAATAGGTCAATCACACATAACCAAGATAAAATGTATTCTATAGAGAAAGCCTCCCAGCCGCCTTTGTCTTCCAGAAGCATGTGGTAGCAATACTATCATAAAAGGAGAGACTGCGGCCCTCATTGAGAGACAAAATGTAACACCCGACCGTGAAGGAATGAAGGAGCCAGGCATTGATGAAACAGCTTATCACTCCATTAACAGTAGAACAAACACACACGTACCCAAAACAGCGGGGGACCCAAATCTCCCCGGACGAGGGATGATGAAACAGGCAACGTTTTTTTGGGTTCTTTTAACACAACGGTAAAAGTCCAAAACTTAGCGACAAGAATAAGTGGACATCATAGACTGCCAACACACTCACTCCGATTAAAAACCATGCTACAATCAACATTAGTGGGTTATTATTTCAATACTAATGTTATTCACCTTATTTTTATTCTTCTTCTATCTACGCGACTTTACCGAAATAGGCCGCTGTCGGTAGCCTAAAAGAGGCCTAGAAATAGGGTTTCGTTCCACCAAGTGGGGCACTACCTACTTTTTTTATAATTAACATCAGAAATATATAGAGATTCCTTAGGAAAAATTCTCCGCACACAACCTTGCAGTTTTTGTGAAAAATTATGCTAAAGGTGCCCATTTTGAAAAAAAGGGAAACCATAGGGAATTTTGCACTTTCAAACCTGTTTATCATATAAACCCAAAAATGCAGAATTACCACTTGAAGTACAAAATAAACCAGTTTGAAATGTGTGATATACCTGAAGTTGCTATCTATGCACAGTAAACATGATAAGATTATCAAGAAAACTTCTACTGTAGCATTAACATCCCAATTAATTCTCATTATGTTGTTCCAATTCAAAGGTAATATTTGAGGTAAAATCTGAATAACAAATAGAATTAAGCCAAAATATAATATATAAAAAAAACACTTTTCAAAATAACACATTTAATGGTGAATTGTCAATTCGCATACACGAGCAGTAACTGCACTACATGTACATATTCACAAGAATGATTATTGTAAACAAGATTTAATTTGTATTGATTTATATTAAATATATATGTCCTATATTAATTTTATTATCATATACACATCACTAAATATCAAGATCACTGTCCTCACTATCAGATTCACATGAAACAATATCCTCAGTTAATCTCACATTGTCACAATGAACACATTTACATAGATCAGTGCAAGCCAAGCCAGCCTTATGGCATGAGCACCTTCCACCTGTACAAGTACCAGACTTACACCCACAGTGGAGTAACCCCAAAATCTGTTGAGGAGCTGGATCTTAAGTCATCCATGATATGATGAGATCACCATCCTTGACAATACATCCAAAGCCGTCTGGACTGGGAGCATTTATAAAAAGATCCAATGCTCTCCTGTGGATTGCAGCTTGGTAGTTAGCACGCTTGAAGTGCTCTGTAAGTGCATCTTTTGTTGGAGGTAATGCCTGTTCGAAAGAGGCCTGGACAGAACCTATTGTATCTGGCCAAATTAACATCTGATACCTTTTCTCCATACAGCTCACACACAAAACGTTATATGGTCACAAATGTGGTGCTGTCCATTTCAAATTGCCTCCCAAGAGCAATAAATGCACTGATGTACTCTGCATTTCCAGACACTATATTTAGTGGTTTCTCTTTTCCTTTCCCATAAAAGGAACTAGATGAGTCACAGCCAGTGAATGTGTGTAGTCCTATCAGTGCCTCTGTTAGTGAAGGACCCAAAGCAGAACCAATAGCCTAGAGATCTAACATTCTTTGCCTGTTTTTTGTTCCTGTCAGAAGTACATCTTTGCTGAGGGAAGCTTAGCCATTATTGAAAGTGAAATGATAGCAACATCAGTGTCAGGACTCTCGATGATTATCTTATTATAAAGTTCACTCCAGTCATGTTTTGCATGAAGTAGGAGCCTCGTGTCAGCTTCTTCATGCTCACAAGTCAAATATTCTACCTCTTTGACAGACAATGCCATATTTAAGAGTGAGTTGATGACATACATTTCTGTGTGCCACAAAGATAGCTATGTCTTTTCCAGCTGCTTGTAAAGGCACAGTTCTCCATGTCTCAAAGAGAAAGTCTGTCAAGGCTTCTTTATTTTCACCACTGGCTAGACACTTGGTCCACTGAATTGGAGTCTTCTGCTTGATGCTGTATATTTGCAGTAATTGTTGTCCAGCAACAGCACGTCTTGATAGTTCAGCATTTTTGATGCTCACTGCCGGGTAGCGATCAATGACAAAATCGACCCTTGGACAACTGAATTTTCTACCCATCTTAATCATAAGTTGAAGAAGATCATCAGCAAGCTCACCGAATGTGTCTGGTATATTCTTGAGACTCCTGATCAATGCCATGCCATGCCATCTATCAGTAGGGCACCATTATCATCAACAGTCTTGTTCACATGACAGTCCTTGTACTTTGATTCTAAACAAGCTAGAAGAGCAGCCTTATTTGTTTTGGCTAATGAACCATCAGTGCTTGCTAGCGGGGATGAGATATTGCCAAGTGAATGTCAGAATCTCTTTCAAGTTTACAGACCGGGATTGACTTATCCCTAACAGTCGTGCAAAGAGTCTCCTGTCATTTTTTTGAATTACTTGATTTCCATCTTTTGTCTTGGATGATTTCTTCATTTGATCCCCAAACGTAGTGAGCTTCAAGGACTTTATTGGAGAGAAGAAGTCTGTTTTTGATGACTGGACTCGATCTTGGATGAAATTTTTCAGAGCTGTTTCACCTTTATCACAAGTACTTTGTATGTCATCTCTGACAGTCTTTGTAGCAACACCACCAGAGCTAATACATACAAGATCTTCACGAGGCAGGAAGGGATTGATCATAGACTCAACCGCTGAAACCAAAAATATAACAGCAGCATTGTCTTTTGCAATTCTTGTTGCATCTAACTCTTTATGACCCCTCTCTTCATGTTGCATTCCAGCCATCATTTCACACTGCCTTGTAATTGCAGAACGTTCAGGATGAGACAGTATCCATCGCTGGACGGCACCTCTGTTCAATGTTATCCCAGTTATGTCGCCTTTGGTCTTTGAATCACGGTTGCAGGTTTGTTCTATTGCTTTGTCACAAGCTATGGATGAGAACCTGCTAGCATCCTTACGCTGTACTGTCCAGTTTCCTTTTGCAGTAACGTCTTCATAGCAGTGTGGATGAGTCTTTGGAAAATTGATCATCTCGACCCAATATGCTCATAGGTACCTTGCATAATTTTGGCGGTCATATGCAAAATACCATGCCAGCACTGTTGCTAAGTGAAGGCTCCAGTCAGTCTCTGGTTGCGCTAATGAAACTCAGTAACAGTTGAACCATTTCAATGTATGAGCTCCAAAGTCCAAAGGTGGGAATAACAGAGTTCATCTCATGTACATATCTATCATAGCAGGACAGCATATCTGATAATATGTCAGACACTGAGTTAGATGAAAATCCTGCCTCAGACTTGTACTCTCGTACTAGATCTTCCATGGCTGATATGTAACGAGTGTGCTGTTGCTCAGGAAGGGACTGAAGAAATGACCTCAACCGCAAGATATGCATTGCCTCAAATAGGAGTTTGTGTGCACGAATGCTACGGTTGTAGTGATGTCCACTAATGACTCCATTTATTGAGCCAACAGCTACCACATTTGATTCAATCAGCATATCCTGTAGTCCTGCTTCTTTGAAACGTTTGCCTATCACTGCCATAAAGGACATGGCTGTGTGGAACTCACCTTAATCGAGCTTGATCGCCGCTATCAGATGAAGCTGCACTGCTTACGTCCTCAATGTTTACATGTGCGTAGTGATATTGGCTTGATTTTGGCTCAGACCTACTTACATTTTCGATGCTGATTGGTTGAAAATCTAGCTCAACAGTTTTATATATCTCAATACGCAGTCAATATAGTGCGCCAATAAATTACACTTTTCTCATTAACTGCAGGATAATGCGTGGAGAACTTTTTGCTTGGATACCTTTTATTAACATTGAACATATTGAGCAAAAGAAAAAGTAGTGCCCCGTTTGTCGGAACGAAACTGAACGATACAGCTCACGTACAGCGGCCTAAAAGAACCAAAGAATTAATTATGGATAAACATAAACCAAATAATAATTATGAAGTATTTCACCGAGGGTCATCCAGAAGAATAAAAAAAGTCGAAACAGGTCAATCACACAACCAAGATAAAATGTATCCCATAGAGAAAGAGCCTCCCAAGTGCCTTTGTCTCCTAGCAGCACGTGATAGCAAGAAATCGCATACACATGCAGAGGGCATCTCGCCTTAAAAAGAAAAATCAAACACAATGAAGGAATTCCAAACCACGATGCAGTGTTTACAATACTTCCTACAAAGATACCTTGAGTCACTTACAGAATCAGAACTACAAAAGTGGTACGGTATCAAGCTAAAAGAGGTAAAAAAATATTTCCAAACAGTACAACAGAACACGACTTCAAAAAGCCACAACCACCCCTCTGTGAGAGGCAAAAGAATGTAACACTCACCGGGAGAGAAGAGGGGGGGGGATGCCACCGGACAGGGGGAACCCCTCCCTCCAGAGAAATTATTACAAGTTGAAAAACTAGATGTAATGGGTTAAATTTAGGCGCATACACTTCTTGGGAGGCAACACTCATTTATTAATGAACACAACGTTTACTCAACAGTTACTCTTACTCTACACATAGGGTGGTGACCACCGACCTGCCCTAGCTAACACACACTTGTCTCTTAGCTACTTCAGCGTGACCCAGCCAGGTGGCTGCTGGCGGTCCACTCACTGTAGGCCTTCTCTTCTTGGCATCTTCACGAGGCATCTTCATTCTCCACAGGAACAGCCCCGAACCTCCTGAGGCGGCTGCTTATATGGGCCTCGACGTGCCCGGCCCGGGCCCCACCCCGGCCATGCCTCCCTTTGAGCACCCTCTCGAAGCCCCCCCTGCTGTCCACGTGCCCCCCGAGGTCCCCCTGGACCCCCGGCCCCCACTGGGATCCGGTCACGTGTCCAGCACCGGCCCTTACGTCATTCCCACCTCCAGCCGGGATGACGTCATGTGTGTGTGTAGACCCGGCAAAACAACCTCCTACCTCCTCACGGTGCCGGACGGGCAACACTGTCGTGGGCAGTGCTGTGGGGGGAGGGCCAATGCCCATTGGCCTCTCCCCTCATGGCGTCTGTGACCACCACAGTGGCTAAACGGGGGCTCTGGACGGGTGCGAGGGGCTGGTAACCCCTCCACCTTCAATTAACCACCACTAAACTACGAATTAAACATAAACCTGTAACTAATAAGCTTGTGCCGGAGGCCCCGGGGGGTCAGGCTTTTATGACGTCTCCTGGCCAAACCCAATTTGGCGGAGCCAGGAGATTGAATTTTCACCCTCGGGGCTCCTCCAGAAACAACGAAAAACCATTGCGGATGGCCACGTGGAATGTTCGAATGCTCACTGCAGAGGAGAGGCTGCCACTCCTCTGTCGGGAGCTGGACCGGTACCGCCTGGATCTTTGTGGCATTCAGGAGGTCTGGTGGACCGGTTCTGGATCCTGCCACCATGAGGGGTGGACAGTCCTCTACTCGGGGCAGGAGACTGCCAAACAACAGGGTGTGGCTCTTCTTCTGAACAAAAGAATTAAGGGGGCGTGGGAGCGTGGCGGTGAGGTGTGGGAAGCTGTAAGCCCCAGGATACTTTGGGCTCGCCTTCCCATCAATCAGAGGCGAGGAGTGGTGGTCGTGGTTACTTATGCCCCCACCAAAGACAAACATCCGTGGAGGGATGCAGGCAAAGCCGATGAGTCAGATGCTTTCTATGACCTCCTGTCACAGGTGCTGGCTAAAGTGGCCACTCGGGACAGAGTCATCTTGTTGGGTGACTTCAATGCCCGAGTTGGTCATGATGCTGGCACCTGGTCTGGAGTGATTGGAAGGCATGGGCCAGATCAGCTCAATAATAACGGTAGGAGGCTGCTAGATTTTTGTGCAGCCCATGGGCTTGTAATTACCAACACGCTCTTCCGGCATCGGCGCATCCACACAACATCATGGATACATGCCGGGTCCAAGCAAGAACATCTGCTGGACAACATAGTGACGGACCAGCGGATGCGAGCCCATGTCCTTGACACCAGGACCTACCGTGGAGCTGATCTGCCCTCTGACCATCGACTAGTCATCTGTAAGATGCGCCTGCCATTTTTCCACTCCGGTGGTGGGTGTACACCCAGGACCCCATTCAAACCAAAAGTGGCCTGGTCTCAGTTAGCTGATGAAAGTTGCAAGCGAGAATTTCATCATCGCTTGCAGCTGGGGTTGGCATCGTCCCCCACTCCACCTGATGTCGAGGGTAAATGGGCGAGGTTTAAGACTGTGACTCATGCAGCTGCAATGGCTGCTTTGGGTACGCGGTCCAGACCTCCCCAGAAACCCTGGCTGACAGAGGAGGTGTTCAGGTTAATTGAGAAAAAGCGACAGGCCCACTCTGATCGCCTACAGCATCCCACGTCAGAGAATGAGGAGGTTTATCGCAGCCTTCGCTCGGAGGTTCGGAGAGCCGTAAGGCGCTGTAAGGATGGGTGGTGGTCGCGGGTTGCTGAGGAGATGGAGTCTGCCTCAGTGGCCCGCGATCACAAATCACTATTTAACTCCATCAAAAAAGTAACCTGCAGCGCCACACCTATTACCATCATTAGAGGAAAAAACGGTGATCCAATCTCCGACCCCCAGGAACAGGTTTGCAGATTTGCTGAGCATTTCTGTGAGGTCCTGGGGGAGGGAAAATCTCTTAGCCAGGAAAACATCATGGCACAAAGTGGGGATAACCCTGCTGAGGCTACGGTGCCTCAAATATTGGAAGAGGTCACCCCCTGTGAGTGGCTGGCTGAGGTGCCAGCTGTTGAGGAAGTACTGAGGGCGATCCGGAGTCTGAGACCAGGGAAGGCACCGGGCAGAGATGATCTCCCAAGCGAAATGCTGAGGGAGGGTGGCGTTTGTGCACAGACTGCCCTATATGACATCATAACAACAGTCTGGACCACTGGACGGGTTCCGCAGGACTGGAAGGATGCCCTGGTGGTCCCCCTCTTTAAGAAGGGGGACCGTACCGACTGTAACAACTACAGGGGCATCTCACTCCTCAGTGTGCCGGGAAAGGTCCTGGCAAGGATTATTCAACATCGCCTTGCTAGGCACGCTGAGGAGAGGCTTGCGGAGCCCCAATGCGGTTTCAGGAAAGGGCGGTCCTGCACAGATGCCATATTTTCTGTCCGTCTGCTACAGCAGAGGTGTAGGGAATTCCAAAAAGACCTACATCTCTGCTTTATTGACCTGGTCAAGGCCTATGATACCATCAGTAGGACTGGGCTCTGGGTTGTTCTTCATGCTTTCGGAGTCCCTGACCCTCTGCTCACGATCATTAAGGACCTTCATGATTGGTGAGCGGGCCCGGGTAAAACTACGTGGCCGGGAGTCGGAGCCTTTCCCTGTACACCTTGGGGTGCGACAGGGATGTCCTCTGGCTCCCACATTATTTAACATCTATTTCGACTGCGTAGTTCGTGAAGCCTTCAATAGCTGTACCGGGGGAATTTCCATTTGTTACAGATATAATGGGAGGCTGATCGACGCCCGGGTGCGATCAAGGGATGGCTCCCTATTGGTCAACCACGTTATGTATGCCGATGATTTGGTAATAGCTGCTCATTCAGAAGAGGAGTTGGAGACGCTGCTGCTGGGACTGGAGCATGCCACTAAGAGGTGGGGCCTTACCATCAGCCCCACCAAAACTAAGCACCTGCCTGGGTATTTTGTACCATCGGACACTCCACCCCCACAACTCCCAATTGGTGATGGGGCAGTTGTGGAGAGAGTGGAGAGTTTCCCATACCTGGGCAGTGTGCTTATGACCGGCTCCAGTTTATCAGCAGAGGTCTCACTCCGAATCAGTCGAGCGGCAATATCTTTTCATCGGTTGCGTAACGCTGTGTGGAAGCTACCTGGTCTGTCGCTCCGCACGAAGCTTCAGGTCTTCTCGGCCACGGTCATTCCCTCCCTTCTCTACGCTTGCGAAACGTGGACCCCCCTAGTGGAGCATCTTCGCCGGTTGGAAACATTTAGGCTGGCCTGCCTACGATCCATCCTGGGTTTAACCAGGCTGGATTGTGTGAGGAGCTCACAAGTCCTTGAAAGATCTGGGCAAAGTCCCATCAGTGAGCTCCTCCGGCAGGCAAGGCTGCGTTGGCTGGGTCATGTAGCCCGCATGCCCAGCCACCGCATGCCTAAACAGCTTTTGTTCGGCCGGATCGAGAGGGCTAAACGGGCACGGCACGGGCTGGAGAAGAGATGGAGTGATGTGGTACAGGAGGATGTGGAGCTGAGTGGACTTGCCGATGACTGGTACCAGCGGTGTCAAGATCGGCCTCAGTGGAGGAGGATCGTGAAGGACGCTACTGGGCAGTTGGAGGCAGTCGCCCTCCAGCAACAACGGAGGGCGGAGGAGCAACGCTCACAACAACGAGCGGAGCGCCGGGTGGCTAAAGCACAGCAAGTTGGTACAGTAGGGGGCACAGGTGGTGCATCAGCCAGTCATCTCGGTCATCTCGGTCAGTCGACCCGTGGCACCTGGGTCTGCCCCGTGACCTCCTGCCAGCGGGCGTTCGACATTTCACGTGGCCTCAAGGTGCACATGGCCTGGCACAAGCGTCGTGGTGACGTCACCGCCACTTAGTGGCGAATGGCGGTTGTTGTTGTTGTGTAGACCCACATGGTAGTAACGCTCCCGGCACAGTGACGTCAAACGTGTGCACACAGTAATTATACCACAATCATTACACACGGATGAAAAGGTGGCTTGAGGAGGGGGACAGGAATCAGGCCAGGGTAAGACTTAACAGATGGCTTAATAAATCAGAACATACACACACACACGGCCACACGTACAACTTCCCCCACAGCAAAGAGTGAAATCAAAGGAAGTTCCGGTCCTTTGTGAGAAGGCGAGCCAAGGGGGAGAGAATTTCAGATATAAACAGTGACACGACACACACAATTCAGCACTGCAAGCGGCAAGCTCTGGGGTGGGACTCTGCAATCGACCAAGGATGGCGAGGCTTGACGAGTAGCGATGTATCACCGAGTACGAGTTCGGTGCTGACAGAAGAAGTATCACTCAAAGTTATTCTACACTGAGTGCCAGCTCCCACCCGGCAGCTGCACGATCAAGGAGAGATAGAGTAACGAGAAACAACAAGCAATCAACCGGGAGAAAGGGCAGAAAGCGCCAAGCATCGACCAAGCCAGCATCGCAGAGAACCAGCTGCATGCGCAATCGGGCATCGCCAGAGAGCACGGAGCCAGAGAGAGAGCGCAGCAGCGCCACCAGCGCCACCGAGCAAGGGTATCAGCTGCCAGCGGACAAGCGGCGAGCGCTATCGAGCACCTTCAAAAGACAAGTGTCGTGCCGACTCAGATCATCAAGCAGGGGAAAGAGCCTGACCAGCCGCCCGTGAGGAAGAGGACAGCGCCGGTGAGAGCGCCGTGGGTTCGACCCACAAACACCGACCAGCACCAGCTGGGAACCAAGACAAGAGTGAGGGACGAGCTGTGGGCGCTATCTGACGACGAAATCATCGCGCACCACCGACGGCGAGCGTCGTGCCTACCCTCTTCCTCCAGCAGTGGACAAGCAGCTGCAGCTGCTGCCGTGCGAGAGAGAGTGAGGACGCCGTGTGTATGACCCTCCCCCACAACACATTGCCCGGCGTCTGCTTGACATAAAGAATTGATCAAGGAGACAAAACCACCAACACACACAAAGCACATACCCGGACTAATAAGAAGACTAATGATAAGAGTGCATAAACTGAGCTGATCATGAAGAACATTGATGCCCATTGAGTTACGTGGATACGGTCGTTTAGAAGTATTTTAGTCGTTAGTTTTGTTAATTGCATAACTGTACCAATGAATTCATTGACGAAACTAAACGTTTAGAAACCTACGTTACGAATCTACACACTCACAGGTAGACTATTGTGTTGAAATCTTTCTTTTGATCAGAGAATCTTGCCCACGAATTTATTGAAGCCTTAAAAACACATTCCTGCCGATGGAGCTGGTAGGATCGTTGGGTTGCTCGGTCAATGACCAGAGTCAACGGCGGCGGTCCAGCTGGACAAAAGCTGTTTAGCATGCAGTGGCTAGGCATGCGGGCTACATGACCCAGCCGGAGGAGCTCTCCGATGGGACTTTGTCCAGATCTTTCAATTATATGTGAGCTCCTCACACAATCCAGCCTAGTTAAACCCAGGATGTATCGTAGGCAGGCCAGCCTTCAGGTTCAGCAGCAGCACCTCCAACTCCTCCTCTGAGTGAGCAGCTATTACCAGATCATCGGCAAACATAACATGATTGAGCAATAGGGAGCCATCCCTTGACCGCACCCGGGCATCGATCAGCCTCCCATTGTATCTGTACCAGATGTAAATTCCTCCGTGGTCAAATTAATAGATCTTCTTGGTTCTTTCGGTAAAGTCACGTAGAAGGGAAGTAATAAAATAATAAAAAATAATAAAATAATTCTCACGACGTTTCGGCCACAACGCAAGCAGCCGTCCTCAGGTGAAGAATGAAACACCAAGCTTGGAGCGTATATTTAAGCTGGGTTGGAGGGGGGGAAGAATAGCGCCTTGACAAAATAATTAACATATCAAGAGGAATTTAGCATATTTATGGGAAATGCTTAGGAGGTGGACGGGGGGTTTTCAAAGTCATATTATGCCCATGCATTATGCAGGATTAGCAGCATCAAAGGGAGGGGATGGGGGTAGCATTAACAAAGGGAAGGAATGTTAATAGTATGTAGCTGCAGTTACTAAACAACCACGTAAAAAAACTAAAGAATAAACTACATAGTATCATCAGTATACTAAATATACTCTTCAATAAGCTGAGCTACTAACAGTAAGTAATACATTACAATTCTATGTCACAAAAAATATAATATGCTTCCAGCTAAACTTTTTTCTCTTACATCACACGGGTTTACCCCGTATTATATACTACCATAGACAAACCCAACATTAAATTATATACTGTATTACTATACACCACTCTATACCTTCGTCTATAATATTACCCCAAGTATTATTCTACCCACCCTACTAAATACCACACTGCTGTATATTCACTATACAATTACGATACTGTATATTACCTTATACATTGTATTAAACATTACAATTTTATACTATTTATACAATCTGCTATACACTATACCATTGACCGTCGCATGAAAGATACTAAGAGGAAGCATTAAAACCAACAAAATCATTTCTGATTCAACCGCATTAATTGATCAAAAAAACAGTTCTCGTTGAAACCTTCTGCAGCCAGGCCACCAAGATTATATGGCCTTCCAAAGATACATAAATAAGATACACCTCTTCGTCCCATTGTCTCTACTATCAACTCCCCCACCTATAAACTGGCTCGTTTTTGTCTGAAATCCTGCGGCCTTTCACTGGAAAAACCACCTCTGCGGTACTAAACTCTATGGACCTGGTATCGACAATCAAGGAAATTTGCCTGTCCCCAGACGACCTGCTTGTCAGTTTTGATGTGGTTTACTTATTCACCAAAGTTCCTGTACCTGACACCATCGCAATCATTGAAGACTTGGTTCATCAAGGACTGAATACTGGGGTACCCCCCCTGGTGAGACACTGCTTAACCAATACATACTTCACCTGCAATGGAACTTTCTACAAGCAAACTGAGGGCACCCCAATGGGCTCCCCCCGTCTCCGGTTGTAGCCAACGTTTTCATGGAGAAATTTGAGACTGACGCCATCCAGACTGCAACTACGCCCGACCTTATGGAAGAGGTACGTAGATGACACTTTTGTCATCTGGCTACATGGCCGGACTGCTCTCGACCAATTCCTTGACCACATCAATTCCATACACCCAGCCATCAGATTCACCATGGAAGTCGAAAAAGATGGCAAGCTACCCTTTTTGGATGTCCTAATTAAAAGGAGACCTGATGGTTCAATGAGCCATTCTGTCTACAGGAAAGCCACCCATACGGATGCTTACCTAAAACCGGATTCCCACCACCATTCATCCCAGAAGAACTCCCTCATCAAGACTCTATACCATAGAGCCCAATGCATCTCCGACCAGGAACACATTGCCAGTGAACTCAAAACACGTACGCCAAGCTCTTAAGACTAATGGTTACTCCGACTACACAATCCGCAAAGCCATCACTCCAACCAACAAGAAGGATCCTGTTGAGGAGCCTTTCAAAACCATCACCTTACCCTACATTGCTGGTGTCACAAAAAAGATCTCCAAAATCCTGATTAAACACAAGATCCAGGTCCGATTCACAGTACATAAAATCCGAGATCTGGTCCCGTCTGTAAAAGATGTGGTTCCAGACATACAGTACCCTGGCGTCTACAAACTAAGTTGCCTCTGTGGTAGCAGTTACATTGGAGAAACCAAACGACATGTCTCGGATCGCATCCGTGAACATAAAGCAGACTTGAAACACGGTAGGACAAAGACCTCGGCCGTGGCAGATCACTGTTACAACTCAGTGGGCTCACATGACATTGACTTCTCCAAGACAGAGGTTCTCTGCAAGCCATCTGGCTACCATGAGAGATTCGTTCATGAGGCGATCCACATATACAAACGGAGACAATTTCAACCGAGAAGATGGATTCTGGCTCAGCAATGATTGGAAGGACGTAATAAACCATTTCGGATCTTAACTGATTGTGTTCACGTTTACGGTGACTTTCAGACCGCAGTTCACTCACTGGCATTGACTATATATCTTGTATTCTCCACAGGAAATGGATTCTTTGCTCCGCTGCAAATCTCCCTTTCACCACTCTCCCATTGACATATTTCGTTGCTTCCTCTTAGTATCTTTCACGCGACGGTCAATGGTATAGTGTATAGCAGATTGTATAAATAGTATAAAATTGTAATGTTTAATACAATGGAAAAGGTAATATACAGTATCGTAATTGTATAGTGAATATACAGCAGTGTGGTATACAGTAGGGTGGGTAGAATAATACTTAGGGTAATATTATAGACGAAGGTATAGAGTGGTGTATAGTAATATAGTATGTTATTTAATGTTGGGTTTGTCTATGGTAGTATATAGTACGGGGTAGACCCGTGTGATGCAAGAGAAAAAAGTTTAGCTGGAAGCATATTATATTTTTTGAGACGTAGAATTGTAATGTATTACTTACTGTTAGTAGCTCAGCTTATTGAAGAGTATATTTAGTATACTGATGATACTATGTAGTTTATTCTTTAGTTTTTTTACGTGGTTGTTTAGTAACTGCAGCTACATACTATTAACATTCCTTCCCTTTGTTAATGCTACCCCCATCCCCTCCCTTTGATGCTGCTAATCCTGCATAATGCATGGGCATAATATGACTTTGAAAACCCCCCGTCCACCTCCTACGCATTTCCCATAAATATGCTAAATTCCTCTTGATATGCAAATTCTTTTGTCAAGGCACTCTTCTTCCCCCCCTCCAACCCAGCTTAAATATACGCTCCAAGCTTGGTGGTGTTTCATTATTCACATGAGGACGGCTGCTTGCGTTGTGGCCGAAACGTCGTGAGAATAATTTTATTAGGTTTTATTTTTATTATTTTATTACTTCCCTTCTACGTGACTTTACCAAAAGAACCAAGAAGATGAATCACTGCAGTCACGAAAGCTTTAAATCTAAAATTAATAGATGTTAAATAATGTGGCAGCCAGAGGACATCCCTGTCGCACCCCAAAGTGAACAGGGAATGGCTCCGACTCCCGGCCACGTAGTTTTACCCGGGCCCGCTCACCATCATGAAGGTCCTTAATGATCGTGAGCAGCGAATCAGGGACTCCGAAAGCAGGAAGAACCCAGAGCCCAAGCCTCCTGATGGTATCACAGGCCTTGACCAGGTCAATAAAGCAGAGATGTAGGTCTTGTTAGAATCCCCTACACCTCTGCTGTAGCAGACAGACAGAAAATATGGCATCTGTGCAGGACCGCCATTTCCTGAAACCACATTTGGGCTCCGCAAGCCTCTCCTCAGCGTGCCTGGCAAGACGATGTTGAATAATTCTTGCCAGGACCTTTCCCGGCACACTGAGAAGTGAGATGCCCCTGTAGTTGTTACAGTCTGTGCGGTCCCCCTTCTTAAAGAGGAGGACCCCCAGGGCATTCTTACAATCCTGCAGAACCCGTCCAGTGGTCCAGACTGTTGTTATGATGTCATGTAGGGCAGTCTGTGCACAAACGCCACCCTCCCTCAGCATTTTGCTTGGGAGATCATCTCTGCCCGGTGCCTTTCCTGGTCTCAGGCTCTGGATCGCCTTCAGTACACGGGCACACACTGTCGCACACTCAGTTTCACACACATGTGCTCGCACACATAGACACTCCCAGTGGGATGCTGGGACTCATTACATCTTGCAGAGGATCGCTGCGCTAAACAAAATAGTTCCACAGTTTGGTTCGCAAGCACGAGTTCGCCAGTCGGATGGTTAAAACAAACTTATCTTATGGAAGCTCATTCCTAAGTGTGAATGTTCATAACATAAGTCGGGGACTGCCTGTATTCAATAGCTGCTGCATTAAAATGAGAGATTTCCATGGGTCATCATCAGCATAATGTTTCACTAACACCACCCTGGTTTATAAATTAGGCGAGGTGTCTGAGTGGCAGGGATCAGAGCGCTGCGCTTAACTGGGAACCTCGAAGATCCTGGGTTTTAATCCATGAAACGACCTCAAATTAAACTGCGTGCTCTTAAGTATAGTGAGTTGATGATCTCGGTCGTAAACAATGACTGCGCATTAAATGTGACAATAAATTTCGTGCACCACTTAATATGCATACATTTCTACTCTTAGAAGTTAAAATATTAGTTTGAATGTCCATCGAAGGAAATCACTCACAGTAGCAGAGTGGGTAAGAAGGTGCTACCCCTTACTGTTTGGACCAGAGGTCACTTGAACAGATGTAAGAAATATATTTGACATCTGCTGATTGCCTAACACGAAGAGTTGTACTGCACTGCACAAAACAGGGGAAATGGAGACAAGACTACAGAAGAACATGTTCATGATTCTGTTAACGTGACTTTTATTGGATGTTTAAAGCAACTTTCACATCAACACTGTGGGGCCTGATCATCAGCTCCACAAAACATGATCTGCCAGGGTATTGTGTCAAACACTTCACCCCCTCATCTGTTCATGAGTGATGGGGCAGTTAGAGTGAGTGGAAGAGTTCCCAGGCCGGGGTAGTGTGTATGACTAGTTCAGGTTTGCCAGTAGAGGTTTCATTCTGAATCAGTTGAGCAGCTTTATATTTTCATCAGCTGTGTAACGCTGCATAGAAGCTACCTGGTCTCTTGCTTCATATAAAGCTCCAGAGCTTCTCAGCCACAGTTGTGCTCTCCCTTCTTTACATTTGCGAAACCTGGACCCCTCTAAACGAGCATCTTCAATGGTTGAAATATTCAGGCTGGCATGCCGACAATCCATCCTGAGTTTAACACTGCTGGATTGTGTGAGGAGCTCACAGATCCTTAAAAAGATTGGGACAATCTCATAAGCGTAGCCCGCATGCATAGCCACTGCATGCCCAAGCAACTTCTGCATAGCCGGATAGATGGGGATAAACAGGCATAGTACGGGCTCGAAAATATATTGACTGATGTTGTACTGTGGGACGTGGAGCTAATTGTACTTGCCGATGACTCGTACTAGTGGCATCAAGATCGGCCTCTGTGGAAGAGGTTCGTGAAAGATGCTCCTAGGCAGTTGGGGGCAATCACACTCCAGCAGCAAGAGCACGAAGGAATGAAGCTCACAACAATGAGCAGAGCACCGGGTGGCCAAAATAAGCAGCTTGACACAGTGGGGGGCACAGTTGGTGTATCTGCCAGTCATCCGAGTCAGTCAAACCATGGCACCTGGGTCTGAACTGTTAACTCTTGCCAGTGAGCCTTCGACACTTTACATGGCCTGTATCTGTCTGTCATAACAGTCGGTCAACCTAAACACACCTGGGTCTGTCCCGTAACCTTCCAGCAATCCCTCCACACTTCACGTGGCCTCAAAGTGCACCTAGCCTGGCACAAGCACTGTAGTGACGTCATCACCACTAAATGGTGAATGTGTCTTTATGTGTGTATTTGTGAAAGCGTGTGTGGATAGAATGGCAGACTCGAGGCTGGTCTCGACCACCCCTACGTTCTAAGAAAATTTTACACAATCCCATTGTGTATATGCCATAGGGAATCGGAATTTGGACAAATCTTGGCCAAGGTAATTTATAGAATTGCATAAACCGTTTGTTTGGTACTCCCCTCGTAAAACATATACAGCCGCCCCCAGCTTGGAGAGATAGATTTAACAGAGAAAAAACTATATATACAGTACTGTAATACAGAAACAGGAATCTGGCGAAGTTGTTGTTTAGTTCGTTCTTGGAAAGCACGAGTGCTCTGTGTTTACGTGAATATATTATAAGTAGAATGGCGAATTGTGTTGCTGTTAATGGTCTGGGTTGAATGCCTCTGACTAAGCACATTGCATACGCGAAGTTATAAGGTAGTATGTTCTCCTATAAAGCAGTAGTTGCGTTTCTAAAGAACACCACGTTATGGAAAATCGCGTTATAATAAATAATAAAGGTAAAGCACAGTCCATGATAACACACGTGAGATGCATGAGCAGCCTGGACAAAGACTGAGGCATGTGTAGCATCTAGACGCATCCAGCAGCATCCCGCCTGGTGCGATGCTACAGCCGCACAAACGCTTATTCCTACTCGTGTGACGTCGTTCCCTTCCCTTGATTGGATTATATCAAATTCGCATCCGCGTTATAAAACAATTGTGTTCCCGAATACATTCGTCGTGTTATATCCAATTCGCGTTGTGAAAACACGCGGCGTTGTAGAACAGACTGTATATTGCAAGAACTCGTCCAGCTGACGCCGGCCTTTACGCCGGAAGCACTCCCGGTGGACTCAATTGGAGCCAATGTCCAGTTGTGGATTGTATCGGGTTTTTTTCTCTGTTACATTTGCATGTAAATACATCGTTAAATGTATGACTTTTTTGCCAAGCCACCGCTGGATTGGGTAGCTTCCCCACACGCCATGTAGATCGCTGGAGTTATTTAACAACACTTCACGATGCTCATGACTGCAGGTTTGTTTTCGGCAAGAAGCCATAAACATTGTAGAAATAGCGCTGTATAACAAATATATTATATGCAATGTACTCTGCTAACGTCAGAAAAAACTCCTGTTCACTAAAACTATTGTATTTACCAGCGAAAGTTCCACTTAGCTATTACATACTTTTCAGCGGCAGCCTGGCCACATATTAGAGAGCTGATCGAATATGCTTATAACATGTGCGGAATTTAAAGTAGCCAAATCTCTACTACTAAAACTATTTTACAGGTAGGAACAACAGGTTACACACTGCCCACCAGGGATTATTTGTCTGTCGTGCATATGGGGGTGGGAGGGGTGGGGCTGGGTGGAGAGGAGGAAGGGGCTGGGTGGAGAGGGGCTGGGTGGGGAGGATGGGGAGGGGCTGCGGGGGAACAACAGGTTCCACACTGCCCACCAGGGATTATTTGTCTGTCGTGCACGAATGCGCTGTCCAACCAAGTTCCTACCTGCCCACTCCGAAGGAACGTGTATATTTTACCAGCTAAGGCACACTCAGCTATACTGTATAGCGCTTTTGCATGAGTTACCGTGCCAAAAATGATAGCACAACGAGGTGGCTTACGTGGAAATGAATAGCAACCAAATGCTCTAAACACGTGGTTCTAAACGTGGAGAGAAAACCCGGAGGACCCGGAGAAAAAGCCACGCGACCACGGGGATGGAGACACGCAAACTCCAAATACACAGCAGGCGTCACGGTGCGGATCAAATCCGACCTCCTTGTAAGCCAGGCGAGGTAGTTAACATATCGCTACCTTGGTGCCAAATGATCTAAATTCACGTTTCTCAATGTAGAAGGTAAGCCCGGAAGACCTGGATAGAATGCATGACGACCACCGCGCGGAGAGGGAATGTGTGAACTCAAAATACACAACAGGCGTTGTCAGGGTCGGGATCAGACCCACGATCTGCGTACCAGGCGAGCTCCGATGTTTTGTTAGTGATGGTCAACCCATCCAAGTACTGTACTGCTCAAGCTCCACGATGATTATAACTTACGATTAGCTAGCGTGTTTGGACGCAATGCGGGTGATTTGGTCACGTACGTCGTTTTCGCAATCATTGAAACAGCGGGCAGTAATTTTTCTGTCTTGCGCCTATATTTCGGTATAAGTACTGGTCGACTAAATCTAGAGGTAAAACCTCATACTTGACACTATATATCTAAAGATTAAAACATCTGAACTGCCAGAGATCTGGAGGTAAAACCTCTGACTTGACTCTAGATATCTACAAGTGTATATAGCTTCCGTATACTGTATAAAGTGTATATAGCTTCCGTTTATACAGATAAGTGTCTACAGCTGCCGTGTATAAATACGAATATAAAGCGGCTTTGTATATATAGGTATGTATAGATTGTGTATACATCACTGGATATAATTAGTTATTACCAGAGGTGTGGACTCGAGTCATGTGACTTGGACTCGAGTCAGACTCGAGTCATGAATTTGATGACTTGCGACTCGACTTGGACTTGCATAACAATGACTTTGTCCCACCTCTGAGATGTGGACTCGAGTCATGTGACTTGGACTCGAGTCAGACTCGAGTCATGAATTTGATGACTTGCGACTCGACTTGGACTTGCATAACAATGACTTTGTCCCACCTCTGGTTATTACTTCAGCACACCGGCGTGTTGGAGATTAAAGCCACAACATTTACAATTACGACGTATCGCTGGTTATGACAACCCAGTTTAGAGTCTGCAACGCATCGCGCACAAACTTCACGCACGCGCCTTTGCACCCCCATTCACACACACACCCATTCAAAACAGCACTTGCCCCAACAGCAGCCTGAACACTTGGGGCAAGTGCTGTTATTGAATAGCACCTATGAAGGCAGGTTTGGCACGCGAGGGGAAGGGTGGCCAACACTACGCCCAGCCGCCTTAGTCTCCCCAGTGGCGATGTTTTTACGCACCCCACCAAGTACTTATTTGAGGCCGAGTCGATCTAGGCAAGGCCCATGACCGGTTCAGATAATCGTCGCTGGTGTTCGCCGTAAGTGGGAATCGAACTCGGGGCGCCAGGTTCGTAGCGCGCTGACCGCCACAGTACCGCCCCCCACCCAGTCACACACACACACCCACGCACACACCCACGGACCAACACACCCACACCACTCGTCACTAAGTGGCGGTGACGTCACCACGACGCTTGTGCCAGGCCATGTGCACCTTGACTCCTTGAGGCCACGTGAAGTGTCGAAGGCTCACCGACAGGTCTCTTGAAAAGACCCAGGTGCCATGGGTTGGCTGACTGAGACGAGTGGTAGCTGCACCAGCTGTACCCCCTACTGTACTGTGCCAACTACACACACGCGCCCCACTCACACACACAAGCACCCAATTCACACGCCCCCACTCACACACGCACCCAATTCACGTGTCTGTAAAACAATAACGCACCTGTGAAGATGCGCGCAGGAACAAGGCGATTTGCTCGCGAATGTCGTCGTGGGTCTCGTTGGTTACGAGCCCCGGGAACGGCTCCTTGAGCTCCTTGCAGGGGACTCGGGCCAGCATGCTCCGCCTTTGCCTTTCGCCCAGATGGCTCAAGTTTCCCAGCGCGGGAAAGCGAGTCCAGTCCAGGACCTCGGTACCGCCGCAGACGACGTAGCTGCCGTCGAAGAGCGCCAGGATGGGCCACGCCATCGCGGCGAACATGAACGTCACGTTCCTGAACAGAGACGCGCCGACGAAGAACACGAACCGGCAGCAGCAGTTGTCGCAGCCGTACTTCCTTGCCAGGGTGTCCGCGGCTCTGAGGGTCGTGCACAGCTGGATCGTGAAGCCCACGACCGAGACGACTCCGAACGGCGCCGCCAGTGCCCAGAGCGTGTAGCTCCAGTTCTCTGGCGACGTGCAGGGGCAGTGGAAGGCGAAAAGGCCGAACAGGGGCTGAGCGCACGCGATCATCACGGGCATGAGCACGCCCGTGACGAGACTCGGCATGTAGTCCCTGAGAGAAGACGCCAGCTTGAACAGGGAGCCCAACAATCGCCCCGACATGGTTGTAGAGACCCACCCGCTTCGCCGCCGTCGCCGCAATGAAGAGGCTGCGCGGGGTGCCGGGGGAGAAAAAGGTCCGCGCCCTTCTCGCTAAACCGGTCCGACCGAGTCCCCCCCCCCCAGCGGATTGTGTCGAAGGCGCGACCATTTCTCACAGTTGTCGTGGTTACGCATAACTCTGAATGTGCAGTCACGTGTACTGTACTTATTAGATTGAAACCAACTTCAAAATCAACGTTTTTGGGTTTAGATCGCGTTATTTATAAATGTGTCGTAACCCTCCACCACCTGACACGGCCAATCAGTAAAAAAGTGTCACGTTGACAAAAGACAAATAGTTCACTGCTTTAGCCCACCGGTGTGTTGAAGCTTGAAACCACAACATTTACAATTTGAGTACGACGTTTCTCTGGAAATTGCTATAAAAATTTTTTATTCATTTCTCAATCACGGGAAGGCCGCTTCCTTGAACAGCCAAAAGGAACAGGGAAAACAGGAAAACGCATGACCACAACCCGAAACAGGGGATCCTTTTGTAACAAACAGTGCCCTTACTTCAGTAGCACAGAGTACGAGGCGATAGAACTTCCCATCCTACACACCGCAAGGGCCCAGGACTGTTTAAAATTACTTCATTTCTCAATCATTGGTAGACCACTACCTTGAACAGCCAAAAATAACATGAAAAACAGGAGACCGCGTGACCATAACCCGAAAACAGGGGATCCTTGTAACAACCAGCGCCCTTACAGATGCACAATACGTCGCTATAGAACTCCCCATCCTATGCACCCTTTAAGCAAAAAGGCAAAAAAAGTGCTCAGCGTCGCAAAGGAGGATACATTCATTCACCCATCCTCCACGACGGAGGGCATTCTCAACCAGCACAATTCAACCTATGCCACCCGGAGGTGGCGGCCATCTCCCATTGTCTCCCGCTCCACCTCCACCACCCTTTCTAACAGCCCCCTGGCTAGGCGGTATACCTCGGGAGGCGACATATAGATGCCCTTAATCAGCTTCTGGCGCGCCGTCCACAGGGCCTCTTTTATGGCGCCTATGACGGCCCATGCCTGAGCCCAGACCTCACCCACCCTCTGTCTGAACATCCCCCAAATTATATTAGGCGCTGTGGTCTTTACGGGGCAAAAATGGGACAGAAGGGGTCGACATAACTCCCACACCTCCTGGGCAAATAGGCACTGTATGAGGGCATGAGCAGCGCTCTCTCCCAGGCCGCAGCCTCTCGGGCAATCAGGAGAGCGGGCCAATCTGCGGGAACACATAAATAGTCTGCATTCCAGCCTGTCCCATGCGGCTAGCCAGGATAAGTCCCGCTGCCTTTTCGTCAGAGCTGCCGATGTTACATGTTTCCAAATTTGTCGGTGCCGGGTACCCCGAGCACCGGCACCTCTGTACAGACCTCCTTTTTAGACATTTCCGCAAGGACTTCCCTGGGAACCCACGACCCCCGTGTCCGGCCCGGCTCATACTTCGTAATGTATTCGTTCACCACGGTGCACAACCACCCCTGAGGCCAAGCCAGGGGGGTGCCGCGCGGCAACGACGCCATGCCTAGCCGCCTCAGGAGCCACGCCAGTCTGTACTGTACATAAATACGAGGCTTTCACCTGGAGGCCATTGGAGAAATATAGGCGCAGCGTATCAGACAAAAATCGTGTCGAGGATGCACGGGACATTCGGGGCCCCCCTCGCACCGTTCTCGGCACGTTTGTACATTGTTTCTCTTTTCACTCGGTCCATCCCTCCCCCCCCCCCCAGATGAACCTGAAGAACAGGCGTTCCATCCTTTTTGCCATTTGCGCGCCCGGCGGGAACACGTAGGCCAGGTAGATAAGTACCGGGAGGATTTCCACCCTCAAGACCAACATTCTACCTTCCATTGAAAGGCACCTGTCTGCCCAACCAGCCAGCCTGCCCCTCACCATGCTCTCTTTTCCCCTCCAAATCTTTGTCGCAGAGTCCTCCCTATAGAACGTGACTCCTAAGATTTTGATCCCCTCCACCAGGACTGTTATACCTGGCGGGCGACCCTCAAATAACCTGGGGTCACCGAATATCAGCAACTCACTTTTGCTTACGTTCACCTTTAATCCTGAGGCCAAAAATAATCTATCCGCGAGCCCTAGGGCCTCCCATACCGAAGCAACATCCCCACAGAAAATGACAACATCATCCATATACATTGCAATTTTTGCTGGTTCCGTACACCCTGGCATGCTCACCCCTCTAATCAGCCGGCTTCCCCTGACAGCCTGGGCAAAAGGCTCCATGCACATTATGAATAACACAGGCGACATCGGACACCCCTGCCGCACACCGGACCCAATTGGAAACCCTTCCGAGAGGACTCCATTTATTAGCAGGCTACCTGTGAGCTTATGATATAGTTTCCTTATCCAATCAATAAGCTGTTTCCCCACCCCCATTCGCCTCAAAACCGCGAACAAGTAATCGTGCGAGATACTATCAAATGCCTTCTCCTGATCTAAACTGAGTAGTCCCAATGAGTTACCCCTCTCCACAGTGGTTTCTACCACCTCCCTCAACAGGACGAGGTTATCGGATATCCGCCTGCCCGGGACCGCACATTTATGGTCAGACCCCACCACCTCCCCCACCACCTTCCCCAGTCACACCGCGATAACCTTGGCCAGGATTTTATAACCGGTGTTCAGCAGGGTGATCGGGCGCCAGCTCTCGAGGTCACTGCCCTCCCCCTTCCCCTTGTATACAAGGGTTATGACCCCTCTTGTCATTGAATCTGGCACAGGGCCTTCCTCCGTAATTTCCTTATACATCGGCCACATGTCGTCCCTGATGGTATTCCAAAACGTAACATAGAATTCGGCCGGTATCCCGTCTTCCCCTGGTGCTTATGTGCCGACGTAATCCCCCCACCACCTCATCCAATTTTGCCCCCTGCATATGCTTGTTCATCTCCTCTGGAGTCCCAATAACCCTATCTACCTCCCCTAGAAATGTGCTCCGTTCCCCCTCGTCTGACTGCCTACTCCTGTACAATTCCTTGAAGTAACCCCTGGCGGCCTCCACTATCTCATTTGTGTGCTTGAGTCTACCTAATCTGGGGCATGCCCATTCTCGGATTGTGTTGTCCGCTTTCCTGCATTTATTAAAGAAGAAACGCGTGCATCGCTCCCCGTCCTCGACCACCTTCACCCGTGCCCTGAAAGCAAGCTGCGCGGCCTGCTTCTCCAACAACGCAGAGATCCTATCTTTTAGTTGCTTTATTTCTCCCATGACGGGGAATCCCAGTTCCATCAGTTTATACGCTCCCTCCAATTTCTCATTTAATCCCCACAACGCACCCCCTACGCTCCTCCTTCTGCTCTGGAAAAAGGTCTTAATTCGCCCCTTCACCATTCAGCTATAGTGCCAAATCAGCACCGCAGGCTCCTCCATTCCTCGTACCGCCTGACAAATTCCTCCACCACCTTTGTGTCCTCCAGCAGTCCCGTGTTCATGCGCCAGATTCCCCTTCCCAACCTCAGCCCATCCGGGATTCTGAGCCTTCCAGCTATCATCTTATGGTCAGAAAATGAGAAGGGTTCGTTTTCCACCCTCTCCGCCTTAACCTTGGCAGAGATAAAAAGGAAATCAATCCTCGAGTGTGAGGTTCCCAAACAACTAGACCACGTGAACCCTGGTCGCTTTGGATGTAATGACCGGTAAGAGTCATTCAAATCAAAATCTCTAACCAAAGCCCCCAGCCTCCTGGAGGAGGGGTCCAACTTTCGACTTCCGGCGACTGGCAGCGTGTCCGACAGGGTTAGCGAGCAATTAAAATCACCCCCCCATGACGATGTGCCTTCGTGTTAGCAGCAAGGCTGCCACGTTCTCTAGTAACTCCACGCGTTCTGGGGAGCGTGTGGGGGTGTACACGTTGATCAGCCGGACCGCCGCACCATCGTATGAAACATCGACATAGTGGAGTCGTCCCGGGACCACTTCTCGGGCCTCCTGCACCTCTATGTTCTTTCTACCTAGGAGGATAACCACTCCTGAGCACCTATTAACATTGCTTCCGGACCAGAAGCAGTGTCCCTCCCAGTCCCTAGCCAGATCCTCTCGACCAAGGGAGTATGGCAAGTGGCACTCCTGTAAAAAGTAAACGTCCTTTTTCAGGGACCGTAGGTAATGTAAAATGGCCGCTCTCCTAGCCCTGCCCCACATTCCCCTCACGTTTGCCGATGCTATGGTGAGGTCCATACTCAGAATTGCCTCTCCCTACCCAGACACGTCGTCCAATAGTTAGTACAAGTTTTTATCAGCCAATCCCTGCAACTGTTCCGCTCTCCTAAGCTCCTTGGGCAGCCCTCTTCCATGGTTGATCTTAGCCGCCACTGCACCATCTTCCGACGTCCTCGTATCTGTCGAAGGGCCCGACGTTTCTGGGCCGTGTGTGGGGGTAGCCCTCGTTGGGGCGCGTGGCGCTCTCCGTTTTCTTTTCGTTACCCTCGTGAGTTTCTCCCTCTTGGCGCTGGCCCTCTGCTGCTCCTCCCCATCCTCTCCCACCTCCACCGCCTCTACCCAGTCAACCACCGTTGGTTCGGGGGGCTTTTCCTCGAACTCCTTGTCCTCGTCCATGGGATGTTCTGCCTGCCGGCCCGTGGAATCTGCGTCTTCCTCCGACGTCATCTCCCCCTCCTCCCTCTCGTCCTGCAGCGGCGTACCCAGCCCGTCCTCCTCTCTACCCCCGTCCCTCTTCGACCCCCCGGGCTGTGTTTGTTTCAGCCAGACCTCGGCCGCCTCCCCTTCTCCATCAGCCACCCTGCTCTTATGTGCCTGGACCTTATTGGCATATGATAGCGGACAATTTCTATACAGGTGGTCCTTATCCCCGCATAGATTGCACAATGCTGGGGCGCTACATTCCGCCACTACGTGGTCCCAGGCCATACATCGGTAGCATATCAGTGCGTCGCACGCTGCGGCCAGATGGCCGCTTTCCCTACATCTTCTGCAAAGCTTGGGCTGCCCAGCGTGTACCACGTAGCC
The DNA here is from genome assembly GCF_965212315.1 of Lampetra planeri. Classification (NCBI taxonomy): domain Eukaryota; kingdom Metazoa; phylum Chordata; class Hyperoartia; order Petromyzontiformes; family Petromyzontidae; genus Lampetra; species Lampetra planeri. The sequence goes on from NC_136156.1 coordinate 9,061,862, forward strand.
CCTATTGCCACCAATGTTCAGGGCGCTCGGGATGTGTTGTAGGGCCCCTTCTGCCGTTTTCAGCTTCACTCGCCATTGCCTGGCGCCCGTCCAGATCCCTAGAGAGTCTTGGACTCGTTTACCATCAGACAGCACCAGAAAGTGCTGCCTCAGCCACACCTCGACGTCGTGGTCTGGCAGAGTCTCATTATACAGAAACACGGTGACAATTTTTGTGTCTAGCTCGGAGAGCAGTTGGAGCTTAAACAGTGACAGTGGCCGTTCCCCCGCCTTCTCCTCGAACGAAGTCATAAAACGTTGCAACAAGTTACTTGTCTTGAAGCTCACGTCAAAAGCCCGGCCACCCGGCAGGGCTATCAAACAAAAGAGATCTGCAGGATTCACTCGCAGAATTTCTATCATCACAGACCGCACGAATCTTGGTCTGTCGATAGTGACCTCCTCTGGCACATCCTCCTTGAAGGACACCAGTACACAATTGTGCCGCTTTGGTGTGTATCGGGGTGAAGTTCACCCCCGGTCCTCCGCGCCACCGCCCTGTGTGCTCCTGGGGCCGCCCTGCCCCCCACAGGCCCCGGACTTGCCTGGACAGAGTCGCTTTGGGCACCTTGCGCCTGCAGGCCCGCCGAGCTCGGTGCTTCCGCCGCCTCCTCTCCTGGGCTGGCCGACACCATTTCACTCCTCGTCGGCTCCTCTCCCTTCCTCGCCTGCTGCCACCAGGCATCCTCCTCCGCTCGCCTCGAGGTCGACGCTCGCGCCTCGTCCCTCTCCTCTGCGGGTCTCCCTCCTCCAGGCAGTCCCACCTCACCATCCTCCGCCCCTGCAGCAGCCAAACCGGCCCGCTCACCTCGGCTCACCACCCCAGAGCGCTTGGTCGCCATGCCCCCGAGGGTCTGCGAGGCTGCCACTGGCCAGGCAGCCAGGGAGCCGAGACTAGGCACGACACAAGCAGAGACACGGTAGAGACAACATAGCCGCGGTCGCGATTTAAGGTTTTTATTTCCTTTCAAGCAAGAGCAGGCCTCTGCCTTGTACAGCCAAAATAACAGCAAAAGACCGGAAAAACCACATGAACGTAACGGGAACAGGGGATCCTTTTTACAGCCGATGCACCGAGTATGCCGCGATCGAGTTCCCCTCTTTCACACCCTTTACTCAGAAAAGACAAGAAGTCACCGTCGCAACGGAGGAAAGGGGGGGGGGGTACGTTCATCCACCCATTCTCGTTGAAGGGGGGGGGGGGGTCGTTTCGAATTCAGCCTATCCCGCACTTGGGTGGCGGCCATCGCCACTTCGCGTTTGTGGCTGCTCTGCCCGTTGTCGCCCGCTCCACCTCCACCACCCTTTCTAACAGCCCCCTGGCTAGTCGGTATACCTCGGGAGGCGACATATAGACGCCCTTAATCAGCTTCTGGCGTGCCGTCCACAGGGCCTCTTTTACGGCACCTATGACGGCCCATGCCTGAGCCCAGACCCCACCCGCTTTCTGCCTGAACATCCCCCAAATCATATTAGGCGCTGTGGCCTTTACGGGGCAAAAATGGGACAGCAGGGGTCGGCTTAACTCCCACACCTCCTGGGCAAATGGGCACTGTACGAGGGCATGAGCAGCCCTCTCTCCCAGGCCGCAGCCTCTCGGGCAATCAGGTGAGCGGGCCAATCTGCGGGAGCACATGAATAGTCTGCACTCCAGCCTGTCCCATGCGGCCAGCCAGGATAAGTCCCGCTGCCTTTTGGTCAGGGCTGCCGATGCTACGTTTTCCCAAATTTGTCGTGCCCGGGTACCCCGAGCACCTGGCACCTCTGTGCAGACCTCCTTTTTCGACATTTCCGCCAGGACTTCCCTGGGAACCCACGACCCTCGCGTCCGGTCCGGCTCGTACTTCGTGATGTATTCATTTACCGCGGTGCACAACCACCCCTGAGGCCAAGCCAGGGGGGTGCTGCGCGGCAACGACGCCATGCTTAGCCGTCTCAGGAGCCACACCAGCCTATACCGAACAGAATATGAGGCTTTCACCTGGAGCCCATTGGAGAAATATAGTCGCAGCGTATTACAGACAAAAATCGTGTTAAGGATGCACACGACATTCGGGGCCCCCCTCCCACCGTTCTCAGCACGTTTGTACATTGTTTCTCTCTTCACTCGGTCCATCCCTCCCCCCCAGATGAACAGGCGCTCCAACCTTTTTGCCATTTGCGCCCCTGGCGGGAACACGTAGGCCAGGTAGATGAGTACCGGGAGGATTTCCACCCTCAAAACCAACATTCTACCTTCCATTGAAAGGCGCCTGTCTGCCCAACCAGCCAGCCTGCCTCTCACCATGCACTCTTTTCCCCGCCAATTCTTAGTCGCCGAGTCCTCCCTATAGAACGTGACTCCTAAGATTTTGATCCCCTCACCCTGGACCGTTATACCTGGCGGGCGGCCCTCAAATAACCTGGGGTCACCGAATATCAGCAGCTCACTTTTGCTTACATTCACCTTTAATCCTGAGGCCAAAAATAATCTATCCGCAAGTCTTAGGGCCTCCCATACTGAAGCAACATTCCCACAGAAAATGACAACATCGTCCATATACGTTGCAATTTTTGCTGGTTCCGCACACCCTGGCATGCTCACCCCTCTAATCAGCCGACTTCCCCTGACAGCCTGGGAAAAAGGCTCCATACACATTATGAATAACACCGGCGACATCGGGCACCCCTGCCGCACACCGGACCCAATTGGAAACCCTTCCGAGAGGACTCCATTTATTAGCAGGCTACCTGTGAGCTTATGATATAGCGTCCCTTTCCAGTCTATAAGCTGTTTCCCCACCCCCATTTGCCTCAAAACCGCGAACAAATAATCGTGCGAGATGCTATCAAATGCCTTCTCCTGATCCAAACTGAGTAGACCCAATGAATTACCCCTCTCCACAGTGGTTTCCACCACCTCCCTCAACAGAACGAGGTTATCAGATATCCGCGTGCCCGGAACCGCACACTTCTGGTCCGACCCCACCACCTCCCCCACCACCTTCCCCAGACGCGTCGCGATAACTTTGGCCAGGATTTTATAATCGGTGTTCAGCAGGGTGATCGGGCGCCAGCTCCCGAGGTCGCTGCGCTCCCCCTTCCCCTTGTATATAAGGGTTATGACCCCTCTTGTCATTGAATCTGGCACAGGGCCTTCCTCCGTAATTTCCTTATACATCTGCCACATGTCGTCCCTGAGGGTACTCCAAAACGTAACATAGAATTCAGCCGGTATCCCATCTAAACCTGGTGCACTGTGCCGACGTAATCCCCCCACCACCTCATCCAATTCTGCCCTCTGGATATGCTTGTTTATCTCCTCTGGAGCCTCAATAACCCTATCTACCCCCCCTAGCAGTGTGCTCCGCGCCCCCTCGTCTGACGGCCTGCTCCTGTACAATTCCTTGTAGTAACCCCTGGCGGCCTCCGTTATCCCCTCTGTGTTCTTGAGTCTACCTAACCTGGGACATACCAATTCTAGGATTGTGTTGTCCGCTTTCCTGCACTTCTTAAAGAAAAAACGCGTGCAACGCTCACCCTCCTCGACCGCCTTCACCCGAGCCCTGAATGCAAGTTGCGCGGCCTGCTTCTCCCACACCGCAGAGATCCTATCTTTTAGTTGCTTTATTTCTCCCATGACGGGGAATCCCAGTTCCATCAGTTTATATGCTCCCTCCAATCTCTCATTCAATCCCCGCAACACAACCCCTACGCTCCTCCTTCTACTCTGGGACTGGAAAAAGGACTTAATTCGCCCCTTCACCATTCCCCACCATTCAGCTACCGTGCCAAAGCAGCACCGCAGGCTCCTCCATTCCTCGTACTGCCTGACAAATTCCTCCACCACCTTTTTGTCCTCCAGCAGTCCCGAGTTCATGCGCCAGATTCCCCTTCCCAACCTCAGCCCATCTGGGATTCTGAGCCCCCCCGCTATCATCTTATGGTCAGAAAAGGAGAAAGGTTCGTTTTCCACTCTCTCCACTTTAACCTTGGCAGAGACAAAGAGGAAATCAATCCTCGAGTGCGCGGTTCCCAAACAACTCGACCATGTGAACCCTGGTCGCTTTGGGTGTAACGACCGGTAAGCGTCAATCAAATCAAAATCTCCAACCAAAGCCCCCAGCCTCCTAGAGGAGGGGTCCAACTTTCGACATCCGGCGACTGGCCGCGTGTCCGCCAGGGTTAGAGGGCAATTAAAATCACCCCCCATGACGATGTGTCTTCGTGTTAGCAGCAAGGCTGCCACGTTCTCTAGCAACTCCACACGTTCCGGAGAGCCTGTGGGGGCGTACACATTGATCAGCCGGACCGCCGCCCCACCATATGCAACATCGACATAGTGGAGTCGTCCCGGGACCACTTCTCGGACCTCCTGCACCTCTATGTTCTTTCTACCTAGGAGGATAACCACTCCTGAGCACCTATTAACATTGCTTCCGGACCAGAAGCAGTGTCCCTCCCATTCCCTAGCCAGATCCTCTCGACCAAGGGAGTATGGCAAGTGGCACTCCTGTAAAAAGTAAACGTCCTTTTTCAGGGACCGTAGATAATGTAGAATGGCCCCCCTCCTAGCCCTGCCCCACATTCCCCTCACGTTTACTGATGCTACGGTAAGGTCCATACCCAGAATTGTCTCTCCCTACCCAGACCCGTCGTCCAATAGTTCATACAGGTTTGTGTCAGCCAATCCCTGCAATTGTTCCCCTCTCCTAGGCTCCTTGGGCAGCCCTCTTCCCTGGTTGGTCTTAGCCGCCACAGCACCATCTTCCGACGACCTCGCGTCTATCGAGTAGTCTGTTGCCTCCAGGTCCCGTTTGCGGGTCGACCTCGCTGGGCCACACGGCGCTTTCTGCTTCCTTTTCACCACCCTCTTGAATTTCTCCCTCCTGGTGCTCTCCCTCTGCTGCTCCTCTCCGTCTTCCCCCGCCTCCACCGCCTCCGCCCAGTCAACCACCGTTGGGTCGGGGGGTTTTCCCACGGCCTCCTCGTCCTTGTCCCCAGGGTGCTCCACCTGCCGGCCCGTGGGATCCGCGTCTTCCTCCGACGTCATCTCCCCCTCCTCCCTCTCGTCCTGCAGTGGCGTACCCTGCCTGCCCACCTCTCCACCCCCGTCCTCCATCTTCCCGCCGGGCTGCGTTGGCTTCAGCCCGTCCTCGGCCACCTCCCCTTCTCCATCCGCCACCCTGCTCCTATGTGCGCGGACCTTATTTGCGTACGACAGCGGGCAGTCCCTGTACAGGTGGTCTTTATTCCCGCATAGGTTGCACAATGCCGGGGCGCAGCATTCTGCCACAACGTGGTCCCGTGCCTTGCATCGGTAACATATCCGTGCCTCGCACGCTGCAGCCAGATGGCCACTCCCCCCACATCGCCTGCATTAGGTGAATATGTGTGAAGGGGAGCAGAGTGAATGAGAGTTGACAAGCAGGATGGTGTATGGAGGGGAGTAGAGTTAGGGTAAGTGGGGAGAGACAGGTGAGTTTGTGGAGGAGAGTAGAGTTGGATGAGAGGGGAGAAAGCCAGGTGAATGTCTGGAAGGGAGTAGAGTGAGATTAGAGGAGAGAACCAGTTGAGTGTGTGGACTCGAGTGAAATGAGAGGGGAGAGACAGGTGAGTTTGTTAAGGGGAGTAGAATGGGATGAGAGGGGAGAGATAGGTGAGTTTGTACTGGTAGGAACCATCTGGTTCCACCAGCCCACAGGGGATTATTGTGTCCGTCCATCGTGCATCCAAAAATGTGAGGGGTTGGGCTGGGTGGAGAGGGGAGGGTGGGGAGGGACTGGGTGGAGAGGGGAGGGTGGAGAGGGGCTGGGTGGGGAGGGGAGGGGAGGGTGGGGAGGGGCTGGGTGGGGAGGGTGGGACTGGGTGGGGGGTGAGAGGAGTGGGGCTGGGTGGGGAGGATCTGGTCATCCCGTAGTTCCCTTATAAAACTCAACGTGTAACCTACTCACGCCGGCTTGTGCCCGACCTCACAGTCGGCCATATTTGCGGAATACACCACGCCGCTGTTGACCCTGGCCATTGACCGAGCAACCCAACGTTCCTACCAGCTCCCTCCGCAGGAATGTGTAAGGGGAGTAGAGTGAGAAGAGGGGAGAAACAGGTGAGTGTGTGGATTAGAGTGAGATGAGAGGGGAGAGACAGATGGGTTTCTTAAGGGGAGTAGAGTGAGATGAAAGGGGAGAGGCAGGTGAGTGTGTGGACTAGAGTGAGATGAGAGGGGAGAGGCAGGTGAGTGGACGAGAGTGATTTTATAGATGAGAGACAAGTAACTTTGTGGAGGGGATTAAAGTGAGATGAAAGGGTACAGGCAGGAGAGTGGTGCTGAAGGTCACATGTCAGAATTTTGTGCCATGGGGTTGGCTGGTGGTGCCAGGCTATGTCACGGGACACACCCAGGTGTCAAGGGGTTGACTTATGGTGCCAGACTGGGTGCAGGATGTCACTGGTATATCCTTGTGCCATGGGGTTTATAGATTGTGCGAGGCTATGTGCAGGAGGTCACGCTACAGACCCAGGTGTCAAGGTGTTAACTGGTGGTGCCAGGCTAAGTAAAGGATGTCACAGGACAGCCCCAGGTGCCAAGGGGTTGCTGAAAATGCCAGGCTATGTGCTGCAGGAGATCACAGGATAGACCCAGGTACTTTGGGTTGCCCGATTGTGACATGCTTGGTGTAGGAGGTAATTGTGTTGTATATGTCGGATTATGAAATTTTGATAAAAATTAATAAAAATTAAGAATTTTCCGAAAAATGCGTAAATCGCATAAATTATGTTAATGTCTACAATTATATGCATAAATTATGATAATCACCGATATAATCGTAGTAATTTATGCGGATGCTTGCGATTATGTTAATGTGTGCTGTTATGATAATTAGGCTTAGCTTCGTTATCCAGAGTTGTATCAATCAGGATAAAACGATTATCTTTGATTAAACATTTACTGATTATCTTAGTGTGTTTATGTTATGTTAGGTCTCCAAATTCATATCTCATCGCAGGTAACAGGCAAAAATATACGTCAATAGATTCATTGGCGAGATTATGCAGTTAACGAAACTGAAGGCTAACATTCTTCTAACAATCGTAATTCTACTTTTCCACCAGACATCTCCTTAGTTCCCCCATGTATCGAGCACAACCGGCGACCGGCCGAGTTTTAAAACAAGCAGGCAACGATTTCATATGACGGGCAATAAAGGCACTTATTGTACCCCGAAGGCGAAGCATACGTCAATCGATTCGTCGGCAAGATTATATTTGTTAACGAAATGTTTGACAATAGTGGGTGGGTGCGTGTGTACGTGGTAGAGCGTATCTGGCTCTGCCTTAATTGATTCTTCGGCGAGACTCTTATGACAAAGAAACAGGTTTGACAAGATATTCTCCCTCTGTAAACGTGTCGATTCGTAATGAAGATTCGAGAGTTTTAGTTTGCATCGACGAATCTATTGGTCGTTTATGCGATAAGAGAACAAAAAAAAGGCAAGAAAACTTCACACTCTTATAACCGACGGACTCTTAATCACTCGATGGGCCACGATTCCTCACGGCCAGCTGATGGTTCATGTAATTGGTAATTAGTCTTCTGATAATTGACTAGGGTTGATATGATGGTGTGGGTGGAATAGATAGTCTCTTCGGTAAGTTCGTGACGTCGAAGCGTGCGTGTGTGGGTCTTTGAGTGGGGGGGTTGTGGATACGAACGACTTTCGGAGAATGTCCCTCTCGCTCGAGCATGGCTGCGGTGAGCTGCTCGCTTTCCGACTTCTCCCTCGGAGCTGACACCCGTACAGTGACTGACGGCACGGCAGTGCTCGTTCACTCGTGCGCGGGCAGGCTGGCACCTCGGCTTGGTGACCGGACGAAGGGGCGAAGCTCGTTCACTTGTGCACGGGCAGGCTGGCACCTTGGCGCTCGGTGATGGACGGCGCGGCTGTGCACGCTCGACGACTCCGGGTTCTTTGGCGAAGAACGAAGCTCTCGTTCGTTGTTGGGTGACGTTAGGTTGACGTTGAGTAGTCGTTGAGTGTCTTCGCTATTGCTCGAGGATGATAACTGAAGTCTCCGTCAGTTTCACTCGCACCTCGACGGCTCGCTATTCAGCGGGCCCCGTCATACTTGCTGATTTTCTTGAGTCTTCTGTGTTGAGATGCTGAGATGATGGTGGCGCTCCTCCGTCGGTGGTGATGGGCGAGATGCTCTATGTGTGTCAGTGTCTCCCCTTTTATCTGAATTTCCTCCCTTGCGTTTCTTGCGAGAGGGAAAAAAAATAAAATAAAAATATATGCATATTCTGTTCTGCTCTTACCCCGTGGCCATGAATTATTGCCCCCCCCCCCTCTTTTTGCATCCTTTGGTGACCCCGAGCGGGTGGTTTCCGTCAAGTTTATCTGTTGTGTTAAACCAAGAGGTGAAGTCCCCTACCCTTCGAAAACACGAAAACCAAGTGCCCTCTCGGCCCCTCCCTGCGGTCTCTCCTTATGGCCGCCCTGAGTGGGGGTCATCTTGAGGCCAGACCCCCCATACGTATTCAGGCGGTATGTGTTTGTGTCAAGCTGTTGGAAGATAAAGGTGGCCGAGGGGTTTTTATGCAATACATTTATGTGGTCCTGTGTGTTACATCTATTCTTGGTATTTTTTTTTGTGAGTTCCCTCGGTCTTAGTATATCGTGGTTATTATTCGGTCTATGTTTAATGAATATTCGTAATGATCCTTGTTACATCATTATTTTGAGGGTTTTGCCAAGCTTGGTTCTGCGTCTGTCTCCAGGGATTGGTGTTCTATTTTGAGTTATATTTCGATGCTGGAGAATAGTTTTAGTTTGAACTTAAGTTTTTCGTGATGGGAGGGGTTCGTATATTTGGTTCATTTGCTGAAGTTACGTAGATGGAGAGCGAAAACGCAAAACAATGTCTATGTTCTGATTGCTCCCCTCTCCTCGTCCTTGGTGACCCAGAGTGTGCTGTTTTACGTCAAGCCTATGTCTGTTTGTGTTTACAACCCAAAACGTAAAACAACCTCTCCTCTCTGCGAGCAGGAAGCAAACAACAAGAGAACAGACGCCCTCTATGGGTTTTATGGTTGTTATCTGTTTTCGCCCCGACTCCGGGGAGACAAAGGTGGCCGAGGATTTTTGGTTCTATGGAATGCATATTCTTTAGTTGTGCGTGGTTGACCTATTTTGACTACCTATTCTTCTGGATGACCGTTGTTCTAACACTTAATAATTATTATTCGGTTTGTGATTTACCATGATTATTAACACGTATTTCATAGAGTTTATTGATGTTTGTTGTATATCTGTGTAATGTAGTAACTCGGCGGGAGACGACTTCACGGGTAACACACTCTTTATTTTATCAAACTTGGTTACAGGTGACTAACACCTACTTTGTATCTCGGGTGACAAACACCCACTTAGCTACTTGGCGACTAACGCCCACTGAGCTACTCGGATGACCAACATCCACTTAGTACTCGGGTGACGAACACCCACTTAGCTACTTGGCGACTAACGCCCACTGAGCTACTCGGATGACCAACATCCACTTAGCTACTCGGCGACTAACGCCACTGGGCTACTCGGATGACCAACATCCACTTAGTACTCGGGTGACAAACACCCACTTAGCTACTTGGCGACTAACGCCACTGGGCTACTCGGATGACCAACATCCACTTAGCTACTCGGCGACTAACGCCACTGAGCTACTCGGATGACTAACATCCACTTAGCTACTCGGCGACTAACGCCACTGACTAAGTCTTCAGCTCCGTCTTCGGGTCTTCAACTGGGTAACTCTCCCCGAGTGCTCTCGCGCGTCCACCTTTATACCCCACCTGCGGACGTCGCTGCGAGCACCCACTTATTCGACCAATCGCCGGGCGCTGGCTACGATCCTCTTTTCCCACATCTCATCGTGCCTCACCACTCACGCCGCGCCGCCCCGTCATCTGTCACTCCCGGCGCGCGCGTCCACACCACGCCCACAACGCGTGCCCAACCCCGCACCCCGCGCCGCCCCGTGATCCATCACTGTCACAGTCGGCGCACGTCAATACCACCACTACATCACCCCCTACCACATAGCTCGCAGCCGCCCCGGCTGCTACAAAAATATACAAACCCTCCCTGTGTGCCCCGTAACACAACACAACAACAAGAACAACAACTAAGCTAACAACACAACACGACGCGAACACCACCATCCGCAACCCTCAACCAATGCCACCGCGACAATAGAACAATATATACAAACCGGCGAGTGACAATAGCAATGTGTATACAAAAAAAAAAAAATGGAATTTTTTTTTTTTCTTTCGACTCGTGCAGTGTCCCCTTTTCTTCCGAGCGTCCCTACAACGGGACATTACCCCGGCAGAGGGGAACACCGGGCGAGCTCGGTGTAGAGCACAAAAAAAAAACCCGTCCTCATGAAAATTGTTGAGACCTAGCCCGAGTCCGCCTTGCCGGTCCGTCGTACGGCACCAGACGCGGTTGAACGTCCGGTGGTGCCGGCGGTTCAGGAAGACATCGGCCAGGCATCGAGGACTCGTGCGTGCCCCGGGGTTCAGGCTCTCGACGGTCAGCAGCCGTCAAGCCCGAGGCACCTGGGGGTGGGTCAGGTGGAGACACGTGAGGATCAGCCTGCGACACCTCCCTCCCCGAGTCGACGGTCACATCACACGCCCGGTCGTCACGGCACAGAACGGGGTCACACGGTGCCGCATAGGGCTTCAGTCGGGAGGGGTGCACATACCAACGGCGTTTCCCCCATTTAATCTGTATACTCTGGGGCCGTGCAACCCGCACAATTTCCACCGGTCCCCTCCAAGGTCTCAACAACTTGGGGGACGTAGCCAACGGTGCATGTGGACAATGCAGCCAGGCCTTATCGCCTGGTTTCCAATCATGCGTATGCACCCTCCGCTCATGCAATTTCTCGTTTGCCATTTGCCGCGACCGCGAATTCAACCTTGCCCCCTCCCGCGCTTCAGTCAATTTGGCGATATTAAATTTGATGTGGTCTGCCAATTTAGATTTTGCACGTGGCTGGGAAATCCCCAGTTGGACGTCCATGGCCGGATCGGCCTCCCGCCCATACATAAGAAAAAATGGGGAAAACCCTGTCGCCGCATGAGGGGCCATTCGATAGGTCGCGAGTACCCCCGGCACCTGTAAGTCCCAATCAACCTGATCGTCGCAGACCTGTTGGCACAACATAGACGTAATCGTTCTGTTCAGACGCTCAACCATCCCGTCAGTCTGCGGGTGGTAGGGGGAAGTACGCACTTTCTTTGTACCCAACAGGTCGCACACCTCGCGCAACAAAACGCTCGAAAAATTCTTCCCTTGATCCGTCAGCAAGCGTTCGGGGGCGCCCTTGTCCAACACATAACCCTGGACAAAGGCGTCCGCCACCGCCGCAGCCGACTGGTTGGCGAGCGGCCATGCCATAGGCCATCGGGTGAAGTATTCCACGCCAACCAGCAGGAACCTATTTCCCCTTGGTGTAACCGGAAAGGGCCCCAAGATGTCCAACGCTACCAATTCGTTTATACGCGAAACCTGAATGGATTTCAGCGGTGGATTAGCTGCCAATGGTGGCGGTTTCCTTTTGGCGCACCCTACGCATCCCTTAAGAATATTCGCCACGTCGTTACCCATCCCCGGCCAATAATAGTCTCGCTGGATTAGGGCGAGCGTTTTGTGAAAACCCAGATGCATGAGCCGTTCATGAGCTGCCAGAACAACCCTACCCCGCATAGCAACAGGCACAACGAGCACGTGACGCCGGGACATGTTGTCCCACCTCATCAACAGGCCCTGTCTGCACACCCAGGAACCGACCCGCGCCTCCCCTTGTTCGGGAGCGCCAACTTTCCGACGCAGCGTAAGTAGGGAGCTGTCGGACATCTGGAGGCGGCCCCACTCAATGAGGGGCAACGACAACAGCGAATCCCTCCCCGTGGGGGCGTCCTCTCCCGGGGTGTCAGTGGCGGCGAGCGCAACTCCCGGGGTGCCGGCGACCGGGGGTTTGCACCGCGCTGATCCCAACAAACATGTGCAGTCCGTGCACGGCGGCAACCGCGACAAGGCGTCCGCGTTTGAGTGCCGCAACCCCTTGCGGTAAATCGTCGTGAATTGGTAGTCTTGAAGGACCTCCAACCATCGGGACAATTGGCCCGATGGCTGCGCCACGCGCATAGCGTATTGTAGAGCCGCATGGTCCGTCCGGACCGTAAAATGATGGCCGTAAAGATACGGCCTGAATTGCTGTGTAAAAAACACAATGGCTAACAATTCACGACGAGTTACGCAATAGCGTTGTTCCGCGGGGGAAAGAACCCTACTACCGTAGGCGACCACCCGTTCAACCCCCCCGACCAACTGTGAGAGCACCCCCCCGATACCCGTATTGCTGGCGTCCGTGTCAAGCAAAAACGGTTGTGTGAAATCGGGGTAACACAAGGGGGGAGCCTGCACCAAAGCGTCACGGAGAGAGCAGAACGCATCCTCCTCCTCTGCCCCCCAGTGAAACCTCACACCCTTAGCCGTCAAAGCGTGCAGGGGCTTGGCTATGGTGGCAAATTGCTTGACAAAACGACGGTAATAGGAGGCAAAACCAATGAAACTACGAACCTCCGTGACCGAGGTTGGCGTTGGCCATGAGCTGACGCAATGCGTCTTAGCAGGGTCCGTCGAGATCCCTGAACGACTCACGATATGGCCCAAATACCTGACCGATTCCCGAAGCAGAAAACATTTAGCCGGTTTAAATTTAAGCTTAGCGGAACGCATCCTGAGGAACACCGCTCTCAGTCGCTGGAGGTGCTCCTCGAAAGTCCGACTAAAGACGATAATATCGTCAAGATAAATCAAACAGGTATCCCATTGGAGGCCCGACAAAACCAATTCCATGAGTCTCTGGAACGTGGCGGGAGCGGAATGTAAGCCCATGGGCAAACGGTTGAATTCAAAAAGGCCCCCAGGTGTCCGGAAAGCAGTTTTAGGTTTAGACTCGTTATCGAGTGGCAATTGCCAAAATCCAGAAAGCAGATCGAGTGTGGAAAAAAACTGCGCTCCCGCCAAGGCATCCAGCGACTCATCCATCCTGGGGAGCGGATACGCATCCGCCATCGAGATTTTGTTTAAGCGGCGGAAATCGACACAAAACCGCAAGGACCCGTCCTGTTTCTTTACTAGGACAATAGGAGCACCCCACGGACTAGAAGAGGGCGAAATGATATCGGCCGCCAACATATCATTAACCGCCGATTGCACATGTTCCTTCTCGGCCGGGCTGAGCCGGAAGGGATTCTGACGAATAGGGGCCGCGTCCCCTGTAGCTATGTGGTGGCGCAACAGGTCAGTGCAGCCGATATCGTACTTATGTTTGCTGAATACGTCAGCAAACTCGATGAGCAAACCCCTCAATGCTCCCAATTGCACCCCGGACAAGTTAGCAGAACCCGCACACAGCGAGTCCAACCACTCAGTCCCCTCATCACTTTGAGGATGCGACTCGACAGTAAAATCTGCTTGAGCCACGAGCCGTTCCTCAACGGGCAGCGGCGCGGCGTGAGCCAGCACCGTTCCCTGCGCAATTACGGCCGGCCGCGACCCCGTATTCAGGACCATTACGAACGGCTCACTGTCCCCTCTCACCACGGTTTGAGCAACCGCTAAGTCGAGGCCCTTACTGGCTCTGTTTGACGGCCCCAACAGCACCCCCTGTGCCTCCGCACCCACCTCGAGTGGCTTCCTGAACCGAAGGGGTACTAACATTTGCGATCCCGGGGGTACCCGTACAGTGTGAGTCGCCAGCGCCTGCACCGTCGCACAAACCGTGCGCACTTTGATAGGGCTCGACAAGAAGGCAACCCGCCGACCTGACGGAAGCTCTATGCAGGCCTGATCAATAAGAATTTTGATGGGCATTTTTGACAAAAAGTCCGTACCTAGCAAACAGGGAACGGCCAGCGATGATGATACAAAAATAGGGCCCGCTAATTTAATGTCCCCAATGCAAATAGTCGCCCGAATCTGGCCGATGATCCCCAGGGATCCCCCATTCGCCGCATAAAATGGCACGTCTACTGGCAGAAGGGGTCTACTTTGGACGGGAAGAATGTTATAAATAAGGTCCGAGATGATGGTGGCCGACGCACCCGTGTCAACAAGCACCCGGACCTCAACCCCGTCAATGAACCCCGTTACCACGGACGACCCGGCTGACGCAGCCACGATCCTGTGGGCCAATTCGGACCACTCGACTGCTTGCGGGCCGCGTACGGACCCCCCTCGCCGAATTGAACCCCCGGCACCCAGCCGCGAACCCCCCACCGCGAAGCGGCGACCCGAATGTGCCGTGTTTGTGGACCGAACGTGTGAGGTGCCGCGACTTGCCGGGTTTTGTTGGGATGACTTGTGGCCCTGGTCGTCGTCCCGACGTGGTCCTGCGGCGCGCGGACGCGGGGCCCGGCACCCGGCTGCGACGTGACCCCGAAGGCCGCAGTTGTAGCAGACGACGGACGTCGTAGGTTTCGGTTGCTCCAGCTTGCGGGGCGAACGTGTGGGCGAACGACCTCCCGTTCTCCACTCCCCCGGACACGATGCAGCGAAGCCCCGCTCCTGCACCGCAGCTGGCTGAGGTTCGGCGATCGTGGCGGCCAGTGCCGCATTCCCCGGCCATTTGCAGACGACCCCCGGCTTGCGTTTGAGGACCTCGTACGCGTGAATGCTCGTGGCGATCGCCAGGGAGCAGATCTCCATCTCGTCTGCCACGTTGATGGGGACCCCCAACTCGTGGGCCAACACCAGCAGCTGCTCCGTCACCATGGCGTCCTTCCCCTCCTTATCCATGCGGGGAAAAGCCGCGTCCGCCAAGGCGAGCAGTGCCGTGCGGTAGGCTAGCGTCGTTTCCCCAGCCACCTTCCGCCGATCGTAGAACTGGTGGCGGCACGTGGAGGGCGGCCCGAACACCTTCTCCATCAGGTGTAGTGCGGCCTGGAGCGTAGAGCGGGACGACCTTGCAGCAGATGTGAAGGCTGCAAGCGCGTCGTCGTCAAGCATCGCTGGCAACGCACGCAGGGCAGTGGTGTCGGACCACCCCGACATCTCCTGATGAGCGAGGAACCTTCGTTGGAAGGCTCCCCAGTCGCCCCCATCCGCCTTGAACGCCGACAGTGCGGGCAATCTTTGCTGGAGGACCCGATCGTCGTCGACGTCGGAGAGATTTTCCCGCGCTCCGCTGGAGTTGTGTAAAATGTCGGCTCGGTTGTCAGGCGCAAAATGGAGGGCTCCGGCGCGCGCCGATGACGTGGGCTGCGCTGCGCGGAGGTGTCCGGCCACGTGGCGTCCGTCTTTCCCGCCAATCGGTGGCGGCCCCCCAAAAACGGCGGCAACTTCCAGGCTTTTGGCGCGAAGCGCCCTTTGGCGGGAATCCTCCACCGTCGCTTCCTCCACGACCCCCGCAGCCGTTTTTCCGCTCGCCGGAACGGAGATGTCGGCCAAGACAGCGGCGGCGGCGAGTAGCAACTCCGCCAACCGGGCGTGCGCGTCCTGGAGGCCGGTGTCGGAGGCAAGCGGAGCGTCGGCCATCACCGCGAAGTGCTGCATCGGCGGCAACTCCTCGTCCTCTACTCCCGAGGTCGGTGTCCCCGGTACGCCGTCGTCATCCCGACCTCGCTCGTGGGTACGGGTAGTCTTCCTTGTGTCCATACTTCTTGAAGACAGGTTTACTTCTGACGCCAGTTGTAATGTAGTAACTCGGCGGGAGACGACTTCACGGGTAACACACTCTTTATTTTATCAAACTTGGTTACAGGTGACTAACACCTACTTTGTATCTCGGGTGACAAACACCCACTTAGCTACTTGGCGACTAACGCCCACTGAGCTACTCGGATGACCAACATCCACTTAGTACTCGGGTGACGAACACCCACTTAGCTACTTGGCGACTAACGCCCACTGAGCTACTCGGATGACCAACATCCACTTAGCTACTCGGCGACTAACGCCACTGGGCTACTCGGATGACCAACATCCACTTAGTACTCGGGTGACAAACACCCACTTAGCTACTTGGCGACTAACGCCACTGGGCTACTCGGATGACCAACATCCACTTAGCTACTCGGCGACTAACGCCACTGAGCTACTCGGATGACTAACATCCACTTAGCTACTCGGCGACTAACGCCACTGACTAAGTCTTCAGCTCCGTCTTCGGGTCTTCAACTGGGTAACTCTCCCCGAGTGCTCTCGCGCGTCCCCCTTTATACCCCACCTGCGGACGTCGCTGCGAGCACCCACTTATTCGACCAATCGCCGGGCGCTGGCTACGATCCTCTTTTCCCACATCTCATCGTGCCTCACCACTCACGCCGCGCCGCCCCGTCATCTGTCACTCCCGGCGCGCGCGTCCACACCACGCCCACAACGCGTGCCCAACCCCGCACCCCGCGCCGCCCCGTGATCCATCACTGTCACAGTCGGCGCACGTCAATACCACCACTACATCTGTATACAGGGATTGCACTGTTTTACTCGAGTTATTTTTTATGTCTTGAGGTTAAGTGTAATTAAATTGCCACCTACGCTTCCTTAACTGTTGGAATTCGTAATTTAATTTTTTTTGTCAGGTAGATAGAAAGATACAATACAAAATCGAGTACGAGTAATATAAGGAATTACTAATAAAAGGCCCCTATTGTGGCTGCAGTCTGATATCGTTGGCTGATTCTTGTTGTTAAGTTCTTACTTTTTCCGTTAAGGAAAACCGTTACGTTATCTGTGCATCTCCAGACCGTCTTGGGAAGGTTATGCCATTGACCTTTCGTTCATCTGGATATCTCTAAGTGGTCTCTGACCTCTCTTTGCTCTGAAATCTTGTCGTTTAATGGCCTTCCCCGGTTTACAGATTCCTGGTGTGCTTGGGAGGGTTGTTTTCATTATTTAATTAAACAACAATAAAAAGATATATATAAGAATTGGCCTAATTATTCTTAAAATTAAAACATATATATTAAAAAGGGGCATATATATGTAATGTAGTAACTCGGCGGGAGACGACTTCACGGGTAGCACACTCTTTATTTCACCAACTTCGGTTCACAGGCGACTAACACCCACTGTAGTATCTCGGGTGACTAACACCCACTTGGTTACTCGGGTGACTAACACCCACTTGGTTACCCGGGTGACTAACACCCACTTAGCTACTCGGGTGACTAACACCCACTTGGTTACTCGGGTGACTAACACCCACTTAGCTACTCGGGTGACTAACACCCACTGAGCTACTCGGGTGACCAACACCCACTTAGCTACTCTGGCGACTAACGCCCACTGAGCTACTCGGGTGACCAACACCCACTTAGCTACTCTGGCGACTAACGCCCACTGAGCTACTCTGGCGACTAACGCCCACTGAGCTACTCTGGCGACTAACGCCCACTGAGCTACTCGGGACACACCCTGCCGGGGTGTCCGTCTCGACTGTGGGTCCCCCAGTCCCGACCCACGTGGGCGTCGAACCACGGGTCCCACAGTCTCGCCTCCGAGCCACACAGGGCCCCGGTCCCTACAAGGACAGCGGGACTAGGGGTCTCGGGGCACTATGTCTTCAACTCCGTCTTCGATCTTCAACTGGTTAACCACACCGAGTGCTCTCGCGCGTCCCCCTTTATACCCCACCTGCGGACGTCGCTGAGAGCACCCATCCTATTTGACCAATCGGTGGGCGCTGGCTACGATCCTGTTTTTCCACATCTCAGCGTGCCTCACCACCCACGCCGCGCCACCCCGTCATCCGTCACTCCCGGCGCGCTTGTCCATACCACGCCCACAACGCATGCCCAACCCCGCACCCCGTGCCGCCCCGTGATCCATCACTGTCACAGTCGGCGCGCGTCAACACCACCACTACATCACCCCCTACCACATAGCTCGCAGCCGACCCGGCTGCTATAAAAATATACAACACCCCCTCCCCCCAGTGTGCCCCGTAACACAACAACAAGAACAACAACCAACGTAACAACACAACACAACGCGAACACTGCCATCCGCAACCATCAACCAATGCCACTACACAACAACAGAACAATATATACAATCCGGCGAGTGACAATACCAAATGTGTATGCAGAAAAGAAAAAGATTTTTTTTTTTTTCTCTACCGACTCGTGCAGCGTCCCATTCTTTCCGAGCGTCCCTAGAACGGGACATTACCCCGGCAGAGGGGGAACACCGGGCGAGCTCGGTGTTGAAAAATGACTTCATGAAAAGTGTTGTGCCCTAGCCCGAGTCCGCCTTGCCGGTCCGTCGTACGGCACCAGATGCGGTTGACCGTCCGGCGGTGCCGGCAGTTCAGGAAGGCACGGGCCAGGCATCGGGGACCCGCGCGTGCCGCGGGGTTCCGGTTCCCGACGGTCAGCAGCCGTCAGGCCCGAGACACCTGGGGGAGGGTCAGGTGGAGACACGTGAGGATCAGCCTGCGACACATCCCTCCCCGAGTCGACGGTCACATCACACGCCCGGTCGTTACGGCACAGAACGGGGTCACACGGTGCCGCATAGGGCTTCAGTCGGGAGGGGTGCACGTACCAACGGCGTTTTCCCCATTTAATCTGTATACTCTGGGGTCGTGCAACCCGCACAATTTCCACCGGTCCCCTCCAAGGTCTCAACAATTTGGGGGACGTAGCCAACGGTGCATGTGGACAATGCAGCCAGGCCTTATCGCCTGGTTTCCAATCGTGCGTATGCACCCTCCGTCCATGCAATCTCTCGTTCGCGATTTGCCGAGACCGCGAATTCAATCTCGCCGCCTCCCGCGCTTCAGCCAATTTGGCGATATTAAATTTGATGTGGTCTGCCAATTTTGATTTTGCACGTGGCTGGGAAATCCCCAGTTGGACGTCCATGGCCGGATCGGCCTCCCGCCCATACATAAGAAAAAATGGGGAAAACCCCGTCGCCGCATGAGGGGCCATTCGATAGGCCGCGAGTACCCCCGGCACCTGTAAGTCCCAATCAACCTGATCGTCGCAGACCTGTTGGCACAGCATAGACGTAATCGTCCTGTTCAGACGCTCAACCATCCCGTCAGTCTGCGGGTGGTACGGGGAAGTCCGCACTTTCTTTGTACCCAACAGGTCGCACACCTCGCGCAACAAAACGCTCGAAAAATTCTTTCCTTGATCCGTCAGCAAGCGTTCGGGGGCGCCCTTGTCCAAAACATAACCCTGGACGAAGGCGTCCGCAACCGCTGCAGCCGACTGGTTGGCGAGTGGCCATGCCATGGGCCATCGGGTGAAGTACTCTACGCCAACCAGCAGGAACCTATTTCCCCTCGGCGTAGCAGGAAAGGGCCCCAAGATGTCTAACGCAACCAATTCGTTTGTGCGCGAAACTTGAATGGATTGCAGCGGTGGATTAGCCGCCAATGGTGGCGGTTTTCTTCGGGCGCACCCTACGCATCCCTTAAGAATGTTCGCCACGTCGTTACCCATCCCCGGTCAATAATAGTCTCGCTGGATTAGGGCGAGCGTTTTGTGAAAACCCAGATGCATGAGTCGTTCATGAGCAGCCAGAACGACCCTACCCCGCATAGCAAAAGGCACAACAAGCACGTGACGCCGGGACATGTTGTCCCACTTCATCAAGAGGCCCTGTCTGCACACCCAGGAACCGACCCGCGCATCCCCTACCTCGGGAGCGTCAACTTTTCGACGTAGCGTAAGCAGGGAGCTGTCGGACATTTGGAGATGGCCCCAATCAATGAGGGGCAATGATAACAGCGAGTCCCTCCCCGTGGGAGCGTCGACACCCGGGGTGTCAGTGGCGGCGAGCGCAACTCCCGCGGTGTCGGCGACCGGGGGTTTACACCGCGCCGATCCCAGCAAACATGCGCAGTCCGTGCGCGGTGGCAACCGCGACAAGGCGTCCGCATTTGAGTGTCGTAATCCCTTGCGGTAAATCGTCGTGAATTGGTAGTCCTGAAGGACCTCCAACCATCGGGACAATTGGCCCGATGGCTGCGCCACCCGCATAGCGTATTGGAGAGCCGCATGGTCCGTACGAACCGTAAAATGACGGCCGTAAAGATACGGCCTGAATTGCTGTGTAAAAAACACAATCGCTAACAATTCACGGCGAGTCACGCAATAGCGTTGTTCGGCGGGGGAAAGAACTCTACTACCGTAGGCGACCACCCGTTCGACCCCCCCGACCACCTGTGAGAGCACTCCCCCGATACCCGTGTTGCTGGCATCCGTGTCAAGCAAAAACGGTTGTGTGAAATCGGGGTAACACAAGGGGGGAGCCTGCACCAAGGCGTCACGAA
The DNA here is from genome assembly GCF_965212315.1 of Lampetra planeri. Lineage (NCBI taxonomy): Eukaryota > Metazoa > Chordata > Hyperoartia > Petromyzontiformes > Petromyzontidae > Lampetra > Lampetra planeri. The sequence continues at coordinate 9,082,247 of NC_136156.1, forward strand.
GGGAGCAGAACGCAGCCTCCTCTTCCGCCCCCCAGTGAAACCGCACACCCTTAGCCGTCAAAGCGTGCAGGGGCCTGGCTATGGTGGCAAACTGCTTGACAAAACGACGGTAATAGGAGGCGAATCCAATAAAGCTGCGAACCTCCGTGACCGAGGTTGGCGTTGGCCATGAGCTGACGCAGTGCGTCTTAGCAGGGTCTGTCGAGATCCCTGAACGACTCACGATATGGCCCAAATACCTGACCGATTCCCAAAGCAGAAAACATTTAGTCGGCTTAAATTTAAGCTTAGCGGAACGCATCCTGAGGAACACCGCTCTCAGTCGCTGGAGGTGCTCCTCAAAAGTCCGGCTGAAAACGATGATATCGTCGAGATAAATCAAACAGGTGTCCCATTGGAGGCCCGACAAAACCAATTCCATGAGCCTCTGGAACGTGGCGGGAGCGGAATGTAAGCCCATGGGCTAACGGTTGAATTCAAATAGGCCACCAGGTGTCCGGAAAGCGGTTTTAGGTTTAGATTCGTTATCGAGGGGCAATTGCCAAAATCCGGAAAGCAGATCGAGTGTGGAAAAAAACTGTGCTCCCGCCAAGGCATCCAGCGACTCATCCATTCTGGGGAGCGGATACGCATCCGCCATCGAGATTTTATTTAAGCGGCGGAAATCGACACAGAACCGCAAAGACCCGTCCTGTTTTTTAACTAGGACAATAGGAGCACCCCACGGACTGGAAGAGGGCGAAATAATGTCGGCCGCCAACATATCATTAACCGCCGACTGCACATGCTCCTTCTCGGCTGGGCTGAGCCGGAAGGGATTCTGTCGAATAGGGGCCGCGTCCCCCGTAGCTATGTGGTGGCGCAACAGGTCTGTGCAGCCGATATCGTACTTATGTCTGCTGAACACATCAGCAAACTCGAGTAGCAAACCCCTCAATGCTCCCAATTGCACCTTGGACAAGTTAGCAGACCCGGCACACAACGAGTCCAACCACTCTGTCCCCTCATCACTTGGAGGATGCGACTCGACACTGAAATCGGCGTGAGCAACGAGCTGTTCCTCAACGGGTAGCGGCGCGGAGTGAGCCAGCACCGTTCCCTGCGTAATTATGGCCGGCCGCGACCCCGTATTCAGGACCATTACGAACGGCTCACTGTCCCCTCTCACCATGGTTTGAGCTACCGCCAAGTCGAGGCCCCTTTTGGCCCTGTTAGACGGCCCCAACAGTACTCCCTGTGCCCCCGCACCCACCCCGAGTGGTTTCCTCAACCGAAGGGGTACCAACATTTGCGATCCCGGGGGCACCCGTACAGTCTGAGTTGCCAGCGCCTGCACCGTCGCACAAACCATGCGTATTTTGGTAGGGCTTGTCAAGAACGCAACCCGCCGTCCCGACGGAAGCTCAATGCAGGCCTGATCTATGAGAATTTTGATGGGCATTTTGGACAAAAAGTCCGTACCTAGCAAACAAGGAACGGCCAGCGATGATGATACAAAAATAGGGCCCGCCAATTTGATGTCACCAATGCAAATAGTCGCCCGAATCTGGCCGATGATCCCCAGGGATCCCCCATTCGCCGCATAAAATGGCACGTCCACAGGCAGAAGGGGTCGACTTTGGACGGGAAGAATGTTATAAATAAGGTCCGAAATTATAGTGGCCGACGCACCCGTGTCCACAAGCACCCGGACCTCAACCCCGTCAATAAACCCCGTTACCACGGACGACCCGGCCGACGCAGCCACTATCCTGTGGGCCAATTCGGACCATTCGACCGCCGAAGTGAACCCCCGGCACCCAGCCGCTGACCCCCCACCGCCAAGCGGCGACCCGAACGTGCCGCGTATGTGGACCGGGCGTGTGAGGTGCCGCGACTTGCCGGGTTTAGTTGGGATGACTTGTGGGCCTGGTCGTCGTCCCGACGTGGTCCCGTGGCGCGCTGACGCGGGGCCCGGCACCCGGCTGCGACGTGACCCCGAAGGCCGCAGTTGTAGCAGACGACGAGGGACGTCGTAGGTTTCGGTTGCTCCAGCTTGCGGGATGAACGTGTGGGTGAACGACCTCCCGTTCTCCACTCCCCCGGACGCGATACAGCGAAGGCCTGCTCCCGATCCGCAGCTGGCTGAGGCTCGGCGATCGTGGCGGCCAGTGCCGCGTTCTCCGCCAATTTGCAGACGACCGTCGGCTTGCGCTTGAGGACCTCGTACGCGTGAATACTCGTGGCGATCGCCAGGGAGCAGATATCCATTTCGTCTGCCACATTGATGGGGACTCCCAACTCGTGGGCCAACGCCAGCAGCTGCTCCGTCACCATGGCGTCCTTCCCCTCCTTGTCCATGCGGGGAAAAGCTGCGTCCGCCAAGGCGAGCAGCGCCGTGCGATAGGCGAGCGTTGTTTCCCCAGCCACCTTCCGCCGATCGTAGAATTGGTGGCGGCAGGTCGAGGGCGGGCCGAACACCCTAGCCATCAGGTGTAGCGCGGCCTGTAGCGTTGAGCGAGACGACCTTGGGGCCGATGTGAAGGCTGCAAGCGCGTCGTCGTCGAGCATCGCTGGCAGAGCGCGCAGGGCAGTGGTGTCGGACCACCCCGACATTTCTTGATGTGCGAGGAACCTTCGGTGGAAGGCTCCCCAGTCACCTCCGTCTGCCTTGAACGCCGACAGCGCGGGCAATCGTTGCTGGAGGACTAGGTCGTCGTCGTCGTCGGAACGATTTTCCCCCGCGCCACTGTGGTTGTACAAAATGTCGGTTCTGTCAGCAGTCGCACCCTGGAGAGCTCCGGCGCGTGCCGATGACGCGGCCCGCGCTGAGTGGAGATCTCCGGCCACGTGGTGTCCCCGCTTCCCGCCAAACAATGGCGGTCCCTCAAAAACGGCGCCAACCTCAAAACTTTTGGCGCGAAGCGCCTTCTGGCGGGAACCCTCCAGCCGCGCCGCCTCCTCCAACCCCGCAGCCGTCCCTCCGCCCGCTGGAACGGAGATCTCCGCCAAAACTGCAGCGGCGGCGAGCAGCAACTCCGCCAGGCGGGAGTGCGCGTCCTGTAGGCTGGTGTCGGAGGCGAGCTGAGCGTCGGCCATCGCCGCGAAGTGCTGCATCGGCGGCAACTCCTCGTCCTCTCCTCCCGAGGTTGGTGTTTCCGGTACGCCGTCGTCTTCCCAATCTCGCTCGTGGGTACGGGTAGTCTTCCTAGTATCCATTCTTCTTGAAGACAGGTTTACTTCTGACGCCAGTTGTAATGTAGTAACTCGGCAGGAGACGACTTCACGGGTAGCACACTCTTTATTTCACCAACTTCGGTTCACAGGCGACTAACACCCACTGTAGTATCTCGGGTGACTAACACCCACTTGGTTACTCGGGTGACTAACACTCACTTGGTTACCCGGGTGACTAACACCCACTTAGCTACTCGGGTGACTAACACCCACTTGGTTACTCGGGTGACTAACACCCACTTAGCTACTCGGGTGACTAACACCCACTGAGCTACTCGGGTGACCAACACCCACTTAGCTACTCTGGCGACTAACGCCCACTGAGCTACTCGGGTGACCAACACCCACTTAGCTACTCTGGCGACTAACGCCCACTGAGCTACTCTGGCGACTAACGCCCACTGAGCTACTCTGGCGACTAACGCCCACTGAGCTACTCGGGACACACCCTGCCGGGGTGTCCGTCTCGACTGTGGGTCCCCCAGTCCCGACCCACGTGGGCGTCGAACCACGGGTCCCACAGTCTCGCCTCCGAGCCACACAGGGCCCCGGTCCCTACAAGGACAGCGGGACTAGGGGTCTCGGGGCACTATGTCTTCAACTCCGTCTTCGATCTTCAACTGGTTAACCACACCGAGTGCTCTCGCGCGTCCCCCTTTATACCCCACCTGCGGACGTCGCTGAGAGCACCCATCCTATTTGACCAATCGGTGGGCGCTGGCTACGATCCTGTTTTCCCACATCTCAGCGTGCCTCACCACCCACGCCGCGCCGCCCCGTCATCCGTCACTCCCGGCGCGCGCGTCCATACCACGCCCACAACGCGTGCCCAACCCCGCACCCCGTGCCGCCCCGTGATCCATCACTGTCACAGTCGGCGCGCGTCAACACCACCACTACATATACAACAGTCCGCCCTTTTAAAAATGGTCAGTGGTCAATTTGTCCACTGGCTATTTTTAAACCAAATAAATGCCCCCTTTTTTTTTACCGCCCTTGTGTTTTGGTTGTCTTTCCTTACTACGCGCGCGTACGTATCACAACTTAGCATGGTTACATTTGGATTAAAGAAAGAAGAGAAGAAGTACATTCTACTGGCTACGTTATATAGGGGGGTGCTCTTACTGTGGCTTTCTGTTTCTAGTTAGCATGGGCCCCCCCTTGTTTTCCTGTTCGGTTGCTTCCCTGGTTCCATCTGCACAGGGTACAACTTGATTTGGTTGATGTGTACCCACTTGTATTGCTGCTCTCTTCCTGTCTTTGTGATTTTTAATTGGTACACGACTGGGGATATTTTGTCGACAATCTCATATGGTCCTGTCCAAGAAGGGAGAAATTTCCTGCATTTTTGTTTTCTTTTCTCGTAATTGAGCTACAACACCTGGTCTCCTAGCTGATATTCTGCATGGCTTGCTTTTTGGTCGTAGTATGCTTTGCTCCCTTGAGCCTCGGCTTGCAATTTGTCTCTGACCATCGCGAACGTGTTCTGTAGGTGGCTGTTCAATCCGGTTATGTATTCAGTCGGGGTCATTGCCGTTGTGATCTCGTCCTCCGCTGGAACGTATAGCAGGTGTACTGGGAGGGTCATTTGTCTCCCGGTCATGATCTCGAAGGGTGTCCTGCCTGTCGCCCGGTTGGGGGTGGCTCTAATGGCCATACTAGGGGTAGTTTTGTGTCCCAGTCGCGCCCGGTAGTGGACACATTTTTTTAGGAGGCTTACAATGGTCCTGTTGGCTCTTTCCACCTGTCCTGAGGATTGTGGGTGGTATGCGGCATGTAGTTGTCTTTTTACTCCCAATGTCTTCCACACTTCTGCGATTACATCGGCTGTGAAGTGGCTTCCTTTGTCAGAATCGATTGTTGATGGTAGGCCCCATCTACTGAATATCTGGTTGACCAGTAGGGTAGCTGTCGTCTCCGCGGTGTTGTTGGGGGCTGGTAAGCACTCTACCCACTTGGAAAAGGCACAGGTTACGGTCAGCATGTATTTGTTTCCCTTGATCTGTTGACAGGTCCTATCCAGTCGATTTGTAGGTTGGACCAAGGGAAGTCTGTGCCCCTTTTCTGTAGGGGTGCTCGGTGTTGTGAGTTCGTTGGCTGGTATTTGCAACACACGAGGCAGTTGGACACATGCTTGTGTACGTCTTCCCCCATTATGGGCCAGTAGGCCACCTGTCGCAACATTTGTCCTGTGTTCATCTCGCACCGATGTTCGCTACATGGTTCATTGTGGGCGTGTTGTAGCATTGTGTCTCGATATTGCGAAGGAACTACCCATCTAGTTTTACCGTCTTTTTCGTTTGTGTATACCAGTAGCCCTTTTCGCATTGAAAATCTTCTGATTTGGTTATGCATGGTCTCGAGTTCTTTGTTGTTGTCCAAGTTGTCTGTCGTGATTGGTTTTCCTGCCGGATCCTGGATATGGTCGGCTAGTGTCTTTATTGTTTCGTCCTCTTGTTGCATTCTGATTAGGTCTTCGGGAGGCTGTGCATTGCTCAAGTGAGCTCTGGTCCCAGTTTCTGCTGAGTTCTTTCCGCTTCTTGTGACCAACCTGATAACGGCGGAGTCCGAGTTCGTTGACTCTTCTAGTCCGTTAGGTTTGGGTTGGTCTTCTAGATTCCATGGGGTGCCTTCCAGGCTTCCCAGTTTTGCTAGGGCGTCTGCTCGGTCGTTCCCCGCCTTCTCTTGGCCCGGTATCTTGGAGTGCCCTTTTACTTTCCTCCAAAATATTTTCATGTCGTTCTGCTGGACCATGGTGTATATGGCCTCGAACAGTTCTTGATGGTGGATCGGTCTATTCCTTTGGTTCTTCATGCCATTTTTTCTCCATATGGGTAGGTGGTTTAGGAAGCTGTATTGTACGTAGTCAGAATCGGTGCACACCACCATGGTCTGTATCTTGTTATTGGCTGCCATTTGGAGGGCAATGTGTACCCCAGCCAGCTCTGCATACTAGTTTGACTTCGGTCCCAGCTGGAACCCCTCTTGGATGCCTGTGAGTGGTCCGGATTCCCACATGATTCCTGATCCAGCGTGGAGCTTATTTTCTTTCATTTTGGCGCATCCATCGATGTACACCATTGGTATGTTGGCACATGTTTCCTTGTCAAAGGGAAGGTGCCGGCTGTCCTCGGGAGGTACCCCTACATCATGTGCTCCTACGCTGTCTAGGGTGCAATCATGTAAATCGGCAAGTCCTTTGGCTACTAGGCTTTTCTTATTTTTTGCGTATTTTACTGTGATTGGTAAACTTCGGAGGGTCAGTGCCCAATTGGCTATTCGGCTGCTGGTCACGCGGCCCTCCCGAATCTTCTTACTGTTGAGATATGCCAAGGATTCATGATTTGTTTCCAAGATGATCTTCTCCCCACTCAACAAGTTCTGAAAATGTTGTATAGCCCAGATGTTTCCAAATATTGCCTTCTCACATTCGGAGAACTTTGTCTCTACTCCTCGGAGTGCTTTACTGACATAGGCAATAATTTGTTTCCCTGCCTCTTGTCTCTGGTACAGTACCGAGCTGATACTGTGGTCTGAGTAGGCAGTCTCTAGGTAGTATTCCTTCCCTTTCTCGGGATATGCTAGGCAGGATGCTCTTGTGATCTGTTGTTTCAATTCTTCTTCTGCGGCTTCCTGTTCTGGTCCCCACTCCCATGGCTCGTCCTTTTGTAGTAGTTCGACTAAGGGTCGAGTGATCCCTGCATAGTCGTCCACGAACTGTCGGAGGTAGTTGCAGATTCCCAAGAAATTCCGGAGGGTCGGGACTGTGTTGGGCGACTTGAGTGCGAGGAGGGCTTCAATTCTTTTTGTTTGGGGTAACAATCCCTCAGTGCCAATCCGAAACCCCAGATAGTCAACCCTTTTCCGTGCCCACTGCCCTTTTTGTATTGAGATTTTTGCGCCTGCTTCCTTTAATTGTTCAAGGGTATGTTGGAGGCTCTTGAGATGTTCTTGCCATGAGGAGTCCTTGACTAGTATGTCGTCGACATAGACGATGGTGCCTCGCTCTTTTGCGTCGCCCATCGCCTTGTGTAGGAATATGTTGAAGTCTGCAGGTGAGTTCGAGTATCCGAATGGGCAGCGATTCCAAGTATACTGTATTCCGTTGAAGGTGAAGGCCAACTTGTATTGATCTGTTTCTTTTACTGGCATGGTCCAGAAGCCATTTGCTAGGTCCATTGTGGTGAGTATCTTTGCGCCTTTTATTTGGTTGAGACCGTGGTCGATTTCAGCCATTGGCCATCGAGATAGGGGAACTGTTTTATTGAGTTGCCGGTAGTCGATGGTGAGTCTCCATTTGCCCGTGTGTTTTAGTACTGGCCAAATGGGCGAGTTGTAGGTCGAGTTGCATTCCCGGATTATGTTCTTCTTGAGTAGGTTCTCCAGGGTTTCTTGGATCGATTCATAGGCGGCCAGTGGAATCTTGTATTGTTTTACGTATATCGCTGGTGCCCCCTCCAGTGTGGGAATGGATACCACATGTAGGTCGGTTTTGCCACAATCATAGGAGTCTTCGGAGAACAGGGAGTTGTATTTTTGGAGCAGTTGTCATAGCTCGTCTCGTTGAGTGTCATTCTCTAGGGCGTCTGCTGCTTCAATTTGTTGTTCTATTTGTTCTTCTATTGTGAGGACTCTCTTTTCTTGGTTTTAGATCTAGGGCCTTCGTGGTTTCGGGCGGCTCAGTTTGGTGTTTTCCTTGCGTTAGTGGTGGTTGGATCGCCTTTGCTTCACTCGAAGGGGATGAGCTCTTGCCCTGGGGCTCTCCCTTTGTTTCCTGTTCACCTGTTTGGCCACTAGTGGGCTGTCGATACTCTCTGGAGTGGTGGTCCTTCGGGAAAACTGGCCGTAGGTCGGCTTCGTGAAGGTCCTTTCCCCGTCCGTTGGTTATTAGTTGAGTGGTTCGTATTTCAGCTGGAATCTTGTTTTTGTCTTTGATTGTCGGTGACAGGTCGTTGAGTTCTTGTGCTAGCATTTGGGTTCCCGTGGGGCTTCGTTCTACTTCTTCGTCCTCTGGATCTCTATGCCATTCCGGTATTGATTGTGCCCAGATTTGTCGGGACTCAAGGTTCACAATGGGTTTTAGCCGATTCAGTAGTTCGATCCCAATGATCAGCTCTTTTCCTGGGCTTTGTACGACATATAGTGGGTGGTTCATGTTGATCCCGTTGAACGTGAGCTTAATCATGACTTTGCCCAAAGGTCGCATGTGGGTCCCTTCGCATCCTGAGTAGGTAAGCTTACTTGGCATCATCTGTAGTGCTTCATTTTTCCGCTGGAGGGCAGTCTGGAGTTCACCAAATAGGTTTTTGGAAATCATTGATATTTCTGCTCCGGTATCACAAAGGCCCTGGCTGGTCAGAGTGTCTTGCAGTCTTACTTCCAGGTGGACTCGTCCGACCGGTCTTACGGGAATTAGTTCTCCCAGATGGTAGCCTCTACCCTCGGGTATCACCTCAGTGGCTGCTTCGGGTTTCTTGAGCTTCCGATGTTCACTTGGGCTATCTTTGCGTTGGGTGCGTCCTCTTCCTGCGTTTGTTCTGTTGATTTTCTTGCCTTTGCTGTTTGCATGGGAGTCTTCCTATTCTCTAGGGGTTCCTTTTCCATCCGGATGTGGTGAGCGTATCGATTCGTGTTGGTTGGTGATGGTCTATGCTCTATGGCTAGTGGAGGCGGCAGTGGGAGGCGATATGGTGATTGGTTTGGTGGGCGTCGGCCTCCCCGGGGTGTGTGTGGTCATCGTTCGCTCTCCACCCCCCGTGGTTGTTCCAGGATTCGCCTGTGTCTGCATTCCCTGGCGGTGGTTGTCGTGGGTGCCAGCTTATTCTTGCCTCGTCCCTAAATTCATTATTCAGTGGGTGACACGTGGGTGTTGGTTCTTGTCGGTTTTGCGCCCTCTCCTGGGGGGTTCCATGTTCGTCCCGTGTGATGCTGCTGTTGTTTACAGGGAATTCGCTTCCCTCTAGGTCGAGGCGTTCTTTATCCTTAGTGACTATATGTGTTTTGACTATGTTAGTGGTCCTCCGGTCATTCACCCAGGCCGTGTGGGACTTGCTTTCTATCTGGCGTAGGGAGGCAGTTTCGGGGTCTAACATCATTCCTACTATTCTCATGATTTCTGGCCTTAGTGATTGGAAGAACATCACTTTTAATATTTTCCCTTCTTCCTGGGCGTTGTCTACATCGCCTGCGTAATATGCTCTCTTGAGTCGGAGGAGATAATCTCGTGGGTCTTCGTCTGCACGTTGCGTCATTAGTTTTGCCGCGTTCAACCCTTCAGATAGAGTAGAATATTCCCCAAATCTTTTAATTACTGCCCGGCTTAATTGTTCGAAATCGCTCTTGACTCTGTGTGGCAAGGAGGTTACCCATGGTCTGGCAGGTTCATGTAAGCTTCGTGACAATAAACATGCTTTTTCCTCTGACTTACCCAGACCCCGGATCTTAGCCTCCTGTCTTACAATAGCGATGTGAATGTGTATATCTCTGTTCTTGTTGTGTGGATCAAAATAGGGAATCCTCACGAGCGCTTTGTCCATCAGCTTGAGGGTTTTACTGTTGAAAGAGTGTTGGTCATCATCGGTGGCGTCTGTTTCCGAGGAGTGCTCACTCGAGTTGTCTCTGTCTCTGCTATCACTGCTATCACGTTTCCTTTATTTGTGTCGTGGTTTCGCTTTGTCTGACGAGTCGTGTCTGTCTCTTGGCTTGTTCTTATGTTTCTTACGTTGGTCTCGTGACCCGTGTCTATGTGTTGGCGTGCGTGGTCTTCTTGATTCGTGCCTGTGTGGTGAGCGTTCTTGTGCTCGGCCTTCACGCCGTCCACCATGGGTGTGGTGTCTGTTCGGCGAGGCGCTTACATCCCGATGTCCTAGCCTGGTGTTTGATTTATGTTGGTCTCGTGCGTCGTGACTGTCGTGATCACTGTGGCTGTCATCTGTGGTGCGGGTCGTTTTTTTTTGTGGGTTTTGCGTGGCAAGTGTTTTTCTGGTGAGCTGCCTGCGCTATCCGGTTGGTCATATTTGCGTAGTGTGCGTCCCTCTCGCGAGTGGTCCCTGTTGTTAGTTCTACGTCGGTCGTGTTTACGTGCCGCGTGTATTTCTGGCGAGCTGTCTGCTCTATCCGGTTGGTCATATTTGCGTGGCGTGTGTCTTTGTGGTGATATACTTTTCTTGTGTTGCTCGTGTTGCCCCAGTTCTCTTCTTTCTGTTTTTATTTGTACTGCATATCCTGGCAACTTTTTTTTAAATATTTCGTCTCCCTCTAGCTTCGGGGTTTTCAGTCTCAATGTTTTTTGTCTGTATCCCTCCATCCCTTCTCTCGAATTGTGAGAGGTTTTCTTTGTCACGGATATTTTGATCGATACCCATACATTTTGTGCGATCTGTCTCGGGATTGCACCCCCGTGGGTCGAAATGTGACAGGCTGGTACTCCCGCTTGTGTGCTGTGTGTCAATATTTGTGATTTTTGCCGATGCCGCTAGTGCCGATTCCTTCTCTTCCACGAGGGCTTGGAGGCGTTTTACCTCGTTTTGCATGCTCCATCTTTCCTCTTTTTCCCTTTCATATTTTTCCTCATTCCAGACTCTTTCTCGGTCTGTTTGTAGGAGGAGATACGAGTCTAATCTCGCTATTTCTGCAATTTTCACATCATGTTTGCCTTTGGCACATTTGATCAAATCCTTAAGAAGTGTTGCCCGATGTGTCTTAATGTCATCGATACTGCTCCCTTCCCATGTGTCTCTTTGTCTATCCTGCTCTGTGGCAGTACAGCCTGTGCGTTGCAACACAATTTCCCGATAATCTTTCTCTAGTGAGTTCATCATCCCCCGGGAGGACTGATCCTCGGTATTGGGGTCACTCATTTGGGTGCCAGTCTTAGAACATTGCGAGTCGGATTCCGTTTTCGTGGACTCGAGAGTTTATCTTAACCTCAACATCTCTCGTGTGGCATCAGCTGCCCTGACATTCCACTCTTCAGAGTACATATAAACCAATTGTATCAGACAATGTAGTCAGTTTGACTCGACTATTTTGTTATTTCTCAATTCAGAGTGCGTATCTCTAACACCATTTATCACAGGATGCAATCGGTTCGATATGATACTATCTTAATTCTACTGTCTTTGTTCCAACCTGCTATTCTGGAGTTTTAACCTGAGAGGGCGTTTTTTTTTACGTCCGTTTACAATCACAGGCAATGTTGGATCACAATACTCTGGTTAACACAGGAGGTCATGGAATTGATCCCGACCCTGCCGCCTGTATATTTCGAGTTTGCATCTTCTCCCTGTGGTCACGTGGATTTTTCTCCGGGTCCTCGGGGTTTTACGTCTGCATTGAGAATAAACTTGCATTCAGAGGATTTGGCTGCAATAAATGTATATGTGATAAGCCACTTTGTTTACCTGTAATTTGTAACAAGGTCGCTTTTGAAAAAGATCTATTAGCTCTGTGGGCCTTAGCTGGTACAATGAGAAATAGTTCAGTTTTCGTTTATTGGGTGGGTGAGTGGTTGGTGGGTGATTGATTGAGTGGATGGTTGGGTTGGTGGGTGAGTGTGTGAGTTAGAGAGTGGGTGGGTGGATGGGTGGGTGTGTGAGTGGGGGAGTGAATAGGTGAGTGGGTGGGTGAGTGGAGTCTAGAGTGAGTGAGTGAGTGGGTTGGTGGGTGGGTCGTTGAGTTAATGAGTGGGTGTGTAGGTGGGTGCACAGGTATGTTCTTGAGTGGCTGTGTGTGCATGAGCAAGTGAGTTAGCGGTTGAGTGGGTGGCACGGTGAGTGGATGAGTGAGTGTGTGGGTGGCTTT